>NC_069070.1:49211864-49814117 GCF_025698485.1 Gossypium arboreum | reverse complement strand
GTCGTGCGACACTACAATGTGCACCCACACACCCAAGGAACACGGGCATGGGGAAATTATCAGACGCACCCAAATTCAAAATTTACGAATCATGCGGGCAAAAATTGGGGAACACAGGCGTGTGAATCAGCCGTGCCACTTGAAAAAAAAAATTAGATTATCGATTTTATCGTATTTTTCTTTTATTAATTTTTGAAGATTCTTTTGTTTTTAAAATGGCTTATCTTTATGATTACTATCAAATTATTCCCCTAATTCTCCTTTTGTCCTTCAGAGTCATGTTTGTCCTCCAGTTGTATTTCTAGCAACTCGCTCTTGCTAATCCAGGAATTTCATCCATTTTCAACTCAGAAAGTTTCACTTCTCTCCCTATCTTATTTTTATATTTTTATATCTATCTTTGTACATTGAGGGCAATGTACGTCTTAAGTGCAGGGGGATATTCTTTTTACTATCAGAAAAATCTCTGAATGACTGCCTTATTCTCTTGAATAGCTCTTATATCATATTTAGGATAAATTTTGATTGATCTATGATTTTGATTGATATATCTTTAATTAAAACATAGGCATTTATGCATTGATTGTTTAAACTTTAAGACATTAGAGAATCAAGCATGATAAGTTGATTTTTAAGAATTTAAAAATTTAGGTTGTTTCCCCAAAGTTTAGGTATTACTTTGAGTTGGAATTCACAAGTTTTAAACATCAAAAAGCCATAATTTTTGTGAGATTTTTGAGCCTTTTGAGCATCTATTAATTCTTTCATGCTCACTTTTATTATTTCTTTGAGTGCATCAGTAATTGAAACTGTTATTCTAGAACTTTCTTGATTATGCATGTCAAGACCACACTTTTTGATTTGATATGTCAAAATGAGAAAGGCACTTAGGATTAACCCACTCATGCCATAAAAAGCCTACCTCTATGATTAACCCTTAGTAAACCCCATTGAGATAACAAGCCATTTCTTGTATTACCCTTAATATTAACCCTTAACCATTATTGTTGAAATCCCCTAAATTAATTTGATCCCCATTTTTGTCGAGATTGAAATTGAAATAGTTGCTTCGGTATGTTTTATTCTACTTTGTAGTTTAACTTGTTCTTAAAAAAAAATGTATACATCTTAGTAGTAGTAATCTTCTGAGCCAAAGAAGTTAAATTCCATATTCTGAGAAAAGCTCTGTTGTATGCAATTGATGACTAGCTATTTTTCTAGTTAGGCAAGTTTTTAATTCAATCTCGATTCTAACCTTTTCTTTTAGCATGTGACCGCACCCCCTAACCAAGCCGCGTTATAACCATCTAAAGACCTTTTGATTGATGTTTCATCTCAATTTATAAGTGGTGGAGATTTGATTTTCATGCAAGCCTATGGTAATAACTTTTCATTATTGACTATTGAGTGCTTCATTTATTGTCCTTAAATAGCTCGAGTGATTTGAGTGAATCTTTAGTGAGGATGTGAAACTCTGTGATATTCTGAATCAAAGGTAATTACTTAGATGAGGAGAGACACCTATGTTTTTAGGATAAAATGCTCAACTTGGAATGTTTGAAACTTTGATGTTCTTTTAGTTGAATTCTCAATGTATGATTACTTGTGGATTATTTTGAGATATTATCGATAGAAATTATAAGTTGAGAAGGATTTATTTTGATTATGAGTTGAGGATTTGCTTGAGAATAAGCAAATGCTTAAGTGTGGGGGTATTTGATAAACCGTAAATTATACATATTTTTACCCCATGCTTAACGCATTTTATGGATGATTTTTCCTTAGAATTGGTGAATTCGATGCTCCTAATGCCTTAATTTCATGTTTTATACTTAGGTGAGCATAGGAGAGCAAAAGGAACGAGAAACGAGCCAAAAACTGAGAAAATGGGCCGAAGTACGAAATCAACACGGCCTGAACTTCCTCACACGGGCATACCATACGGTCATGTCAATTTGGAAGAATTGAAGTATGACTCACATGGGCGTGTCACACGGGCGTGTCCTTGTTGAGCCCAAGTTTAGTCCAATTTGGAAAAGGCCAATTTTGAGGGTTTTTAGGCATTCCAAAGCCTATAAATACACCTAGAGGAGGAAGAAAAGAGACACACAGAAGTGGGAGTAAGGAATTACTCTAAGGAAGCAGATTGATCCATCTCAAAAGCCAGATTCACCATCAAGACTGAAGATCTCTCTTCAATTTTCCCTTCAGGATTTTTGGGTTTTCTTTATGTTTTGTATTCTTTATTATTCTAAGATGTTTTCTTATTTAGTTATGAACTAAAACCCCTAAATACCTAAGGGGAATGAAACCTAAGACGAGTCTTGTTATTATTTTTCTGAATTGTATGATAAATATTTAACTTGTTCTTAATTATGTGTTCTTAATTCTTGTTTTGATATCCCAGGATACTGATTCAAGATAAGCTCTTATTTAGAGGAGGAATAGACCCTATCTAAGGGTACAGTTGTCATAATTAAGCGGAGTTGTTTGCGCGCCTAGACATAGGGTGACAAGATTTTGCTGGATTAGGGTGAAACCTAATAAGGGGATCCATAGATCGAGTTAATGCAACCTTAGTGTGTTAATTAGAGAAAGGTCCCAATTATTCAATCTAGGGATTAGACATTATTAGTCTTGAATAGGGATAATAACATAACTTAGGGATCTTTACGGAATAAGTTAAATGAATAAATCATCCGGTTCAGAGCCAGAATAACAAGTATAGTCTAGGTGGATTTTTCCTTAGGTATTGTCTTAATTCAATCGATTTTCCCAAAAGAAATTCTCCAATTTTATTCTCTGTGAATTCTTAGTTTAGATAATTAGTTAGTTAAAACAAAAACCTCTTTATTCTTAGGCTAGATAATAAAAAGGCAGTCATTACTAGTACTTTTAGTTCCTTTGGGTTCTACAATCTGGTCTTGCTAAAACTATACTACTGTTCGATAGGTACACTTGCCTACATTGCGATAATAGTTAGTTTCAAGAACGATTAATTATAAATATTTAAAACCTATCACGAAATCACGCTATCATGTCGTCAAGCTAGCTCGGGGTTTGAAAGTAGTCAGAGCATCGATCACACTATCAATTTGATCATTTGGGTATAATTGGTTTATATATTTTGAATATGGCATGTATAGGGACTTGGTCTTTTTGTGATATGTGTCATTATCTATTTTTCCAAATTTTTTGGCTTGTTATGGTATTTGATTCATTTTGTAAATGGCAATTCGGTATTGGCTAATATTTGTTAAGTATTTATGCATATAGAGATGCCTTTCATGAATGGAGTTGTTGCATGGTTTGTGATGATAATTATTATATGTGATAGAAAATAGCATGTAATTGATGTGTGAATGTCTTGGTTGTGTGTATATGCTTAGATTGGGGTTGTTTGATGTTGTGTAGGTTGGTGCGAGTAAGGGTGGCAAAAAGGCTTCGTAAATAGCATCATTTTTGTCCACACGGGTAGACATATGGGCGTGTCTCTAGGCCATGTGTGACACGGCTTGTCCATTTGGTGTGTGATCTGACCATGTGTCCCCTTCATTTTTGAATTTTAGCTTCGAATTGGCCACATAGTCAAAGACACGGCCGTGTTTCTCAGCCGTGCGAAGGGCATAGCCTAGGGACACGGGTGTGTGCCTAGGGCATGTGAAGCCTGCACTTAATTTATGAAAAATTATGAAAATAAAATCGCCCAGACAGCCTAGCACATGGGCGTGTGCCTTGGCCGTGTGACCCTAATTTGTTGATGACGTCATACACAAAGAGTTACACGGGCGTGTCCTAAGCCACACGAGCGTGTGAGACCACATGGCCTACCCACACGGGCATGTGACCCTCCAAAGCATGAAAATTTTCTAACTGTTGTAACAATTTTGAAAGGTCTCGGTTTAGTCCTGAACCACTCCCAATGTTTGTTTTGGACCTCGTAGGCTCGTATTAGGGACAATGTGAATGTATATGAAAAGTTTTAATTTGGATGGAAATTTATGTCTCTGTTCTGCATGATTACTTGTGTATAAATCCAGTAATGCCTCGTACCCTATTTTGGCATCGAATACGGGTAAGGGATGTTATATTTAGTGGTATCAGAACTATGATTTAATCAATTCTTAGACTAACGTAGCCTGTGTACGAGTCTAGCTATACATGCCATATATACATTGTGATAGTGTGACGACCCCTGACAATTATAAAATTGTGTTTTCATATAGTAAATGAATCTCAACCGAAACATGGAAGATGATGTAGAAAGTAATACACCATCTCTTGCTCAAGGGGCAGCGCCATTTGAAAGTAGACCTGTAACTGTGAGTTAGGGAGAAGGAGAAGGGGATAGGGAAGCCTTTTTCCACATGATGAATACATGGTATACGGAGTTTGTTCGAACGAACCCGAACGCTAGACCCCCTCCACCCCCATCAAAACCTCAACCTATCCCTATAGCCCCCCAAGTTGTGGAAATGGTAAGAATGAACAAGCCTCCGATTGACAGAATTCGTAAACAAGGAGCCAAAGAACTCTGAGCTAATATAGATGATGATCCCGCAAGGGTAGAGTTTTTGCTCGAGAACACCATCAGAGTATTTGACGAGTTGTCTTGCACACCTGAGGAATGCATGAAATGTGTTGTGTTATTCTTGATAAACTCGGCTTATCAGTGGTGGAACACACTTGTGTCAGTTGTACCTATGGAGAAAGTTAATTGGAAATTCTTCCAAGAAGAGTTTCGTAAGAAGAGCATTAGCCAGAGGTTTATCAATCAAAAAAGAAAAGAATTTCTTGAGTTAAAACAGGGCCGAATGATAATAACAGAGTACGAGCATGAGTTTGTAAGACTTAGTAACTACACTCGGGAATGTGTATCGACTGAGGCCATCATGTGTAAGAGGTTTGAAGATGGATTGAATGAAGATATCCGATTGTTGGTTGGTATTCTTGAACTGAAAGAATTTGTGATACTTGTAGAGAGAGCTTGCAAGGTTGAGGAATTGGCTAAAGAGAAAAGAAAGGTCGAGATAAAGCTAGGGACTCAAAGAAGAGACCTATGAGTAAGTCATTTCAGTCTTGATAAAAGAAGTTGAGGGATTTCTATTCTCGTTCCAATGCTTCTATTGGGCTCTCAAATAGAAATCGGAATAAACAGTATTCAGGTTCGAAAGCTTAAACCACTTTGATTGCTAGTGTTGGCAATGCTTAACAAAGTAGAGCGAAATGTCTGTATTGTGTTAGATGTCACCCCGATGAGTGTTGGATAAATAATCGGGCACGTTTCAAGTGCGATTCAAACTATCACTTTATCAAATATTGCCTTGATATGGTTGAGAAAGAAAAACTTCATAATACGAAATCTGGTAATACTACTTATAGAGGGAGGCCACAAAGAAATCTGAGAAATAGATCAAGTGGTAAGAGTGCATCTAGAGATTTGACTGTGAGAACTGAGGGTAGAACACTTGCGAGGACTTATTCCATTCGTGCTCACGAAGAGGCTTCACCTCCTGATGTAATTATGGGTACTTTTTCTCTTTATGATACTCATGTTGTTGCTTTGATTGATCTGGGATCAACCCATTGGTATGTTTGTATGAAATTGGTATCTAGTATGAATATGCCTATTGAGTTTACAGAATTTTTGATAAAAGTGTCGAACCCTCTAGGCAAGCATGTGTTAGTTGACAAAGTATGTAAGAATTGTCCTTTGATGATTAGAGGTCATTGTTTTTCGGCTAATCTTATGTTTTTGTCATTTGATGAATTTGATGTAATTCTTAGTATAGATTGGTTGACCATTCATGATGTGGTTGTAAATTGTGGAAGAAAAATTATTGAATTGAAATGTGAAAGTGGTGATATTCTTTGGGTTAAATTAGATGAATCGAATGAATTTCCAGTTGCGATCTCTTTTATTACAGCTCAGAGGTATATGAGAAAGGGGTAGAATTATTATCTTGCCTTTGTGTTGAATACCAAAATGTCTGAGTTAAAGATTGAGTCAGTTCCGGTAGTATGTGAGTATTTGGATGTGTTTATGAAAGAGTTTCCCAGATTGCCTACAGTTAGAGAAGTTGAATTTGGTATTGAGTTAGTCCCTAGCACTGCACCTATTTTGATTGCTCCGTATAGAATGGATTTAACAGAATTAAAAGAGTTGAAAGCTTAGTTGCAAGAGTTGATGGATAAAGGTTTTGTGAGACCTAGTTTTTCTCCGTGGGGTGCACTAGTATTATTTGTGAAAAAGAAAGACAGCTCTATGAGACTATGCATTGACTACTGACAACTCAATAAGGTGACCATAAAGAATAAGTATCCTTTACAGAGAATAGATGGTTTGTTTGACCAATTGAAAGGGGCCACATGGTTTTTAAAAATAGACTTGTGGTCTGGTTATTGCCAGTTGAGGGTTAAGGAGTCAGATGTGAAAAAAAAAATGCATTTCGGACGAGGTATGGGCACTATGAATTCTTTGTTATGCCATTTGGGTTAACGAATGCTCCTGTTGTTTTTATGGACTTGATGAACCAGATTTTCTGACCATATTTGGATAAGTTTGTAGTTGTTTTTATTGATGATATACTGATTTATTCTCGAAATGAGTCCAAGCATGCTGAGCATTTGAAAATAGTTTTACAAACTTTGAGAGATGAACAAATGTATGCTAAGTTTAGTAAAAGTGAGTTTAGTAAAAGTGAGTTTTGGCTTCAAGAAGTTGGATTTTTTGGGCACATTGTTTCAGGTGAATGTATTCGAGTTGACCCGAGTAAGATTTAAACAATTGTTGATTGGAAACCGCTGAGGAATGTATCTGAGGTTAGAAGCTTTTTGGCTTAGCTATACTACCGACGGTTTGTTAAAGGATTTTCCATGATTGCTACTCCGATGAAAAAGTTGCTATAGAAGGATGTTATGTTCGAATGGTCAAAAAGGTGTCAACAGAGTTTTGAGAAGTTGAAGGCATTATTGATTGAGGCACAGGTTTTAGTACAACTTGAGCCGGGACAAGAATTTGTAGTCTATAGTGATGCATCCTTAAATAGATTAGGCTGTGTGCTTATGTAAGAAGGCAAAGTGATAGCTTATGCCTCGAGGCAATTGAAACCGTATGAGAAAAATTATCCGACACATGATTTGGAGCTAGCTGCCATTGTGTTTGCGTTGAAGAATTGGAGACATCATTTGTATGGTGAGAAATGTCATATTTATACTGATAATAAAAGTTTAAAGTACTTAATGACTCAAAGGGATTTGAATTTACAGCAGAGGAGATGGTTGGAATTGTTAAAAGATTACAAGTTAATGATTGACTACCATCCGGGAAAGGCGAATGTGGTTGCCGATGCTTTGAGCAGGAAGTCGCTATTTGCTTTGAGGGCTATGAACACCCAGTTGACTCTAACCGATGATAGTTCAATTCTAGCTGAGCTGAGAGCTAGACTGACATTTCTTCAGCAGATTTATGAAGCTCAAAAATGTGACAGTGATTTACAAGCTAAAAGAGTCGAGTGTGAATCGGGTATTGAATTAGATTTTCGAATTGGTTCTGATGAGTCTTTGATGTTCCAAAATAGGATTTGTGTTTCTAAACATACCGAGTTGATTCAGAAGATTTTGCATGAGGTACGTTGTTTGTCAATTCACGTTGATTCAGAAGATGTTTGATTTGTCAGCAAGTAAAAGCTAAACACCAAGTACCTTCAGGTTTACTTCAACTTGTGTTGGTTCTCAAGTGGAAATTGGATAGAATTACTATGGATTTTGTGAAGGGTTTGCCCTTGACATCGAAAAAGAAAGATGCCATTTGGGTTGTGATTGATAGGCTAATGAAGTAAGCTCATTTTATTCTGGTATGTACCGATTACTCACTTGATAAGTTAACTGAATTGTACATTGGTGAAATTGTTAGATTGCATGGAGTGCCTATATCGATTACATCAGATAAAGATCTGAGGTTCACTTCACGATTTTGGAAAAAGTTGTAAGAAGCTTTTGGTACAAAGTTGAACTTTAGTACCGCTTTCACCCGCAAACTGACGGTCAGTTTGAACGAGTAATTTAGATTCTTGATGATATGCTCCGGTGTTGTATTCTTGAATTCGAGGGTAGTTGGGAAAAATATCTACCTTTGGTAGAATTTTCTTATAACAACAGTTTTCAGTCAAGTATTAAGATGGCACCTTATGAGGCATTATATGGCCACAAGTGCCAAACACCATTGTATTGGACTGAACTCAGAGAGAATTAGATTCACTGGGTTGATTTAGTCAGAGAAATCGAAAAAAAAGTAAAGGTAATTCGTGATTGCTTGAAAACTGCTTCGAATAGATAAAAATCCTACATGGATTTGAAATGGAAAGAGATTAAGTTTCAGGTCGGTGATAAGGTATTCTTAAAAGTGACACCATGGAAGAAAGTTCTCAGGTTTGGCCGGAAGGGCAAGTTCTCTAGAAATTCTTTCTTTTTTTGATCCATATATCTCTGACTCACATACTTCTTCCTAAATTCAGCTTGGAAGAATTCCCATGTAACATTCTCTCTCGGTACCACTGAAGTTATGGTATTCCACCACTGATAAGTTATATCTTTCAGTAGAGATACTACATATTTTAAACATTCAGTAGGTGTACAAGACAATTCATCAAAAACTCGAATAGTATTCTCTAGCCAAAACTCATCCCTTTCTAGATCATCATATACGGTAGCTCTAAATTCTTCCGCCCCATGTTTGCGGATTTTATCTATCGGAGGCTTACCAATTCTAACAGGTTTATCACCCTGTGGTACCTCAGGAATTGGTTGGGGAGAAGGTGGGAGAGGCCTTTGTACAACAGGGTTTGTTCTCAAGTACTGTGTAAACCATTCATTCATCATTGGAAAGAAGGCTTGTTTTGCCTCCTCCCTTCGGCCCTCAGACACGGGCCTTTCACTAGCAGACACAGACGCAACTCTTTGAACTGAAGCTGAAGCATTGCTCTCAGCTTCCTAGGATTCAGCTCTAGCTCGGTTGGATGACATTATAATATGAAAAACACATTTAAAATGATCAGAAGTTATCACACTATCACAATTTATATAATGGCATGTATAGCTAAACTCGTGTTTGCCACATCAAATTCAAGAATCGGCTAAACCGCAACTCTGATACCACTACATGTAACAGCCCTAACCTGTATCTTTCAACGGAACAGGGTTTCAGAGCATTACCGGAACTTTCAAAAACATTTTACAAACAATACGTATAAGTTACTATTCATTTACCGAGATCATTCAAAACGTCCCTTAATTGGACCCTTGAGACCCATCACAAGCATTAGAGTCGAGTTAGGACTTAATTGAAACCTCTAAGAATTTTACGCGACATTTCAAAAATTTTCCAAGCTGCAGGGCTCACACATCCGTGTGGGCTAGGGACACACCCATGTGGTCAGGTCGTGTACTACACACACCCGTGTCCCCAACCCATGTAACTCTCTGACTTTTAAGGCATGAAGAAATTGAAGTAACATGGCCAAGTCACACACCCGTGTGCTAGGCCGTGTGGCGAATTTAATTTTCAAAATTTAGGTGCAGTTTTCACACGGCTGTGGAACACCCCCGTCTCCAAGGCCGTGTCAACCACACGGCCGGGACACACGCCCGTGTCTTTGCCTGTATGCCCATCTTTGCCTGTATGCCCAATTCTGAGCATTCTATTACTCAAAATTAAGGTGCAGTGGACACACGGCCTAACCACATGCCCGTGTTACTAGGCCGTGTGTCATACGCGGTCTAGACACACGCCTGTCTGTTTGCCCATGTCGACAAAATGAAGCCATTCCTAGCTTCATTTCTCACCCAAAATTTCACCCAATACCTGCACTTGAAACACACAACCAATACCAACCATTCCAAGCATTTAAATTAAATAAACTTCTTCATTAAACAAGGCATATCATTGCATGTATAGGTGGTTATAAAGTTACCTTGGATTAACTTAGGCAATTACAACCTTTGATAACATATACTCAACTTAACACATGTGTATATATATATATATCAAAATAACCTACTTAATCATACCAAAATAAGTCATTACTAGCCATTCCAATGGCTAGGTTACAAAACATCATTATCAAGCTACAAATGGCCAAGTTGTCCTGTACATGCCATTATACCAAAATGATTTCACTAAGTATACCCAAAATGCCTAGTTGATAGTGTGGCGATGCTCCAATGATCTTCCAACCTTCACGAGCTTCCGAGCACTATAAAATAGGGAAAATAAAATAGAGTAAGCATCACATGCTTAGTAAGTTTGTATAGCGATAACTAAACTTACCAATCCCGTTATTTAAATCTAAGCATACAAAATCATGTTTTCCATCCACTAGCAATATTGCCTAAACACATGCATTCAATCAAACTTGTTAGTCACCAAAAATCCTCATAACAATCAAGTAAACATAGATGAGCTCATCATGCAATATTCTTTCAAGTCAATATCATTTCATCTCATAATTCTCATACCATGTCAAGAGTTATGTCTGTTGAATCATTGAATTTTCGATGGATGCTCAATTAGTACACTTGAGGTGTACGATTCAATAATCTGTCAATACTTATACAAGTGTACCCACCAGTGCACTTAATGTAACACCCCTAACCCATATCCGTCGCCAGAATACCAGACGAGACAACTTTCTGGCAATTACAATCATACTCAAGCATACAACTCAATACCAAGCAATTGTAACATAAATAATCAATTTAACATCTTTATAAATTATATCATAACCATTTAATCAAGATATGTCCAATATCAGGTTATAAGTAAATAATGTTAAACATATAAATATAAATATATAATCTCAACTTATCCAAAAATTTTCTTAAATAATATTGTAACACCCCTTACCCGTATCCGAGGCCGGGCTAAGGTACGAGGCGTTACCAGACAAACATACAAACATTAAACTAAAATATGAGCCATAAAATTTTATTCATATTTCAAAGCGTTCATTCTCTTACACATAGTCCCTTATTTGAGTCTACGGAGCCCAAAACATACTTTAGAAAGGGTTTGGGACTAAATGAGAACTTACAAAAATATTGGAAATTTCATGCTTTAAGGCTCCACATGCCCGTGTCCCAAAGTCGTGCTCCATACACGGCTGAGACACATGGTCGTGTCTCTGCCTATGTGGAATATACCTAGGCTATTTTCCAAGCTTTGGTCAACCTTGATATCTTACACACTTATACAAATTCAAAAGCATATAACATGGTATTCATTTAATGATTATACATCCTCAATTAAACCACAAACATAGCATTTGTATGTCATCATACATGTGTCTCTCATACTCATTTTACCTTGTTTATTATAGTACCACTTATACATTTATACCAAGATTATCATCTTACCAAATATCTTCAGCTTAATCATCAAGCATTCATATTTAAAGCTAGATCATATCTTTATAAAATACCACGATTCAGATGCGCAGAATAACATGTTTACCTGAAACATTTCAATTCAATTCCATACCCAACAAGCATTACATTGAGACTAGTCATATATATATATATATATATATACATGTCATGATACATAACATTCTCTTTTTGTTTTCTTATAAACACATATCATTTATTTCATTATGTCAATATTTCATATACCATAGTTTCCATGTATTCCACATATATTTATTTTCCTCCTCCTCTCCATTCCACATCCTTAATGTATATAGCATTCTTGTAAGTACGATTTCACAATTTACTAATAAATGTTCACATCAAACTGTCCACACGAGTCATAGTCACTTAATTATTTATAATTCAAGCTACAGAGCTCCAAATTAAGATCCGTAAATTTCCCCTGAAACTAAACTAACATATCATTCCACCATAAAATTTTCATAATTTTTGGTTTAGCCAATTAGTACAGTTTATTCATTAAAATTTCCCCTGTTTCACTTTCTGACAGTTCTGACCTCTCTTCACTAAAAAATAATTATCTCACAGTACAGAACTCGGATAATGTTCTTGTTGATTTATCTTGAAAATAGACTCATTATGGATTTTAAAATATAATTTTAGCCTCTAATTATTTTTCTCCAAATTTTGTGATTTTCCAAAGTCAGAACAGGGGATCACGTAATCATTCTGAATCAGTCTCACGAAAACATAAATATTTCAAAATATAGAACTCCTTTGCTTTCTATGTTTCTTTTATATGAAAATATACTCATTAAGCTTTAATTTGATATCTTATTCAGTCTATGATTCAATTTATACTATTTTTGGTGATTTTTCAAAATCACGTCACTGCTACTGTCCAAAACAATTTTATTGCTAATTCACTCTTTCACACTTTCTTTGTATTAACCTCATTTTAACATACATATCACAAATCATTTTCACCACATTTCATACATCACAAGTATAGGCTCATGATCACAAGGTCACCATAAAATCATTCTCATGTATAACTTACTTGTTTATAACCTTACCACATCCTGGTCACTTAATGAACACATCATTCACATAACCAAGTTCCTGCACATATTCATCACAAAACTCACAAAGCAATACATAGAGAGTCTCCTGTTGAACACTTCGGATCAATCCTCGATACTTGGTGGTTTCAGCACATAGCTCCACCCATCATATAGTTCGGCTCTCTTGTACACATGGTGAACACTTAGTACCACCCATGTGACCTAGCCAGTTTATCTCGTAGCTCTCTTGTCTACATGGTGTCCTTCACTTGGAACCACGCATGCGACCTAGCTACATATATCCCGTAGCTCTCTTGTCTACATGGTGTACACATAGTATCACCCATGCGACCTAGCTACATCATAATGTCTTGTAGCTCTCTTGTACACATGATGTGCACTCAGACTATACATGTGACCTAGCTACATACCATCTGATCATCCAATCTTTCAAGGTTCAACCGGATTTCTCTCTTTTTCAACAATTTCACCAATCAAGTAATTATCCACAGACATATTTCCAATATTTTATAAAATATCATAATACAAGTAATAGTGATGTATTACTTACATATAAACTTACATCTCATTTAATATCAATGCAATAACATTAAATTACACATTGTCTTATTAAAATCATATGAACTTATAATTTCCCATAATATCCATAATCATAGAAATCATATTTATGTATGATAATTCAATGCACTTCATGTACCATAGACATATTTTTAAATCAATTCATAAACTTGGCACCATAATCATTTAATTTAACATAATTCAATTAATTCACTAAATTTAACTTTCAAATATAAATTACAGATTATTGTTGTATTATTATCATACCAACTTACATACTTTCAACACCTCGGAGATCATAGTAAATATATCAATTTTACATTGAAACATGCATAAATTAATGCTTATTATACATATGAACTTACCTTGATATTAAAACGGCCATTTTACCAACTTTCCCAATTTTCGATTTTTCTCTCATTCTAGGTTCAAATCTCATTTTCTGGGATCTAAAACATCATATTTTACTTATTTAATTATTGTAATATTCAAAACAGTCCTTAACTCAAACTCTGGAAAATTACAATTTTGCCCTTAAACTTTTACATATTTACACTTTTGCCCCTAGGCTCGAGAATTAAACTTCATCCTTTATTCTTATGTTTTATGACATGATGATCACTTTTCCCTTCTATGGCAACATCAAATTCTCACTCTAACATATACTTATGACTATTAGGTATTTTTACCAATTAAGCCCTTTTGCTCGTTTTCACTTAAAACCGAGTAGCACAAGTTGTCTAACATAATTTAAAACCTCATATTGTATCATAAAACACCAGAATACACAAATTTTACCTATGGATATTTTTCCAAATATGAACCCTAGGTTGAATTATTGCTAGCATAAGCTAAATCAAGTTACCGGGACTCCAAAAACGTAAAGAACTTGAAAAACGGGGTTAGAACGGACTTACAATTGAGCTTGGGAAGCTTGAAAACCCTAGCCATGGAGTCTCCCTTGGTATACACATCCATGGTGAAGAAGATGAGCAAAATTGGCTTTTAATTTTGTATTTTAATTTATTTTACCCCTAAATGACCAAAATACCCTTACTACTAAACTTTCCAAAAATTCCATCCATGTCCAATTTTTGTCCATAACTTAGAAATTGGAAAAATTGCTATTTAATACCTCCTAATTAATATTTCAAGTCAATTTCATACTAGAAACTTCTAGAATGCAAGTTTTACAACTTATTCAATTTAGTCCCTAACTTCGAATTAAGCACTTTATGCATAGAATTTCTTCACGAAATTTTCACACAATCATGCAATCATATCATAGACCTCAAAATAATCATAAAATAATTATTTATATCTCAGATTTTATGGTCCCGAAACCTCTGTTCCAACTAGATCCAATTTTGGGCTATTACAAATATAATAGCATCGAAATAAGATATGGCATGCCACTAAAAATTTAAACTATATAACACCATAATTTTTAGCATTTATCCACATATAAGCTTGCTATATAAAAAGTAACCATTTTAACTAACACTTTAATTTACCAAACCAATTCAATAACCATTTAATCGGCTAAGTGCAAATTTAAGCATATATCCCAATTTCACTTACATGCCAAATCAAAATTACAAACACAAAAAAAATAATTTAAAAGTCATATTCGAATGTCCTTAATATTTCATTACCAATCTGAATACACAAACCTCATATACTAAATATACAACTTCATTTTATGACATAACTTTTACATGGATACATTAACCAAAAATAAATAGCTAATGTAACAAATATTCATGTGCCGAATAAACACAACTCATCACACTTACAAATCAATATATATATAAAGCTTACTAAATGAGCTATTTATAAATCATTCACTTTGCAATCAACCACTTCAAACCATATTCACCTACAAATATGCTTCCTAGACGAATATGTCAACCACGACCAACATATATATATATATATATATATATATATATATATATATCAACCACATCAATTACTCAACAATATAAACATGCTTGACAAAATAAACAAGCCATTTTCACAAGGCTTTTTAACATATATACATATCAAAATCAAATATGTCCAAAGGATAATATAGCATATACGTGCCATAAGTTTGAATTTAAAACTTTCAAAAGTACCGAGAATAAATGATAGTGCGATCGACTTTACTGACGATCCCCGAGCATATAACGATCTCCAAAATCTATAAAACAAAGACAAATATATACACACAAAGTAAGCTAACTTAGGTTAGTAAGTTATAAACAATTTGCTCAAATTAATGATCTTGATAGATCAATAAAATAAAACTGAATCGACTATCAATTTCATATATATATATATATATATATATATATATATATAGACATTTCCAATCTAAAATAAATAAACCATATAAAACATATATTTATACTCAAAATATACCATGGTCGAATATTCACATATATCAATTATCAATATAGTCTCCAATTTCAAAGTCATAATTTCATATATAATCGATTATACATATGCATTCATATATACATACTCATAAATCGAGCTTTTAAATTACATACTTATACTTATCATAAGACCGAATACACTACACATAATTATATACATTTTCAATAGCATCAAATAACATTTTTATCACATATCTTTTAGTCAATTTATCTTCATTTCAAATAAGTAAATCACTTTTACATACCTGATCACTTAAGCTCATTTAACACATTTGATTACTTTTGCCGTTGCTCACATAAAATTTGCTAGGCATAAAGCCTAGTATAATACACCGGCACAGAGCCTGCTAGGCAATATGCCTGAAATAATACACCGGCATAAAGCCTGCAAGGAAATAAGCCTGAAATAATACACCGGCATAAAGCCTGTTAGGCAATAAGCCTGATATAATTCACCGGCATAAAGCCTGCTAGGCATAAAGCCTGAATATCTCTGATACAAAGTCGATCTTACACATAATTCATATTTCGAAAATCCTAATTATTCCATAAGGTTCATACAAAGCTTTTCAAACATCATATCTCAATTGAATCGAACTTGTTCCCAAATCTCATAAACATTTATACATTCGGCTATAACTAATAGAAATTCACACAATTAAATTCAACATATAGAGATCATATACATTCAAATTTAACAACGTTTATTGCTTATAGACTTACTTTGGATATCAACGAACAATGTAAATCCTCTATTCGACTATTTTTGCTTTTCCCCGATCCAAGTCCGATTTCTTTTGTTCTTGATCTTGAATTTGAATCAACAATGGCCAAATGTCATTTGCTTTCTCTTTTTCTTTTCTTTACTAGTTTCAGTCAAATAAAGATGAACACATGCATGGTTTCTTTAATGTTTTATTACATTATAACTTATATTATTTCATTAAATTATCAAAATAACCTTTATATAATAATTTGGATTCATTATAAAACAAGGTTTATGTCGTCCATTATTAATAGCCATGGTATATTTGCCACATAAATACTCCATATTAAAAAGCCACTAACAATTCAGCCCTTATGCTTTAAACTATCAAGTTTTCAATTTACGCTATTAAGTCCTTTTATTAAATTAAGTACACAAACAATCAAATTTTCATACGAAACTTACACACATGCAAATTCACATATAATAAACACGAAAAATAATATTTAAATATTTTTCTAACTCAGATTCATTGTCTCGAAACCACCATTTCGACTAGGGTTTTAAATTGGGCTATTACATTTAATCAAGGAACACACTCTCGAGCCACATATCGTATAACAGGATTACTATTCCAAGCTAAATCCTTTATATAACGTATGCTCAAAAGAGTTCAATTAGGATTACCAGTCCAGGCTAGACCCTAATCATAACGTATACTCGAGAGGTATTATATCCAGAGTACCTGTCCCGGCTAAATCCTTTCTATAACAAGGTTAATAGGATTACTCGTCCAAGCTAAATCCCATCCGCAACAAATGCAGGGCCTTATTAATTTTAGAAAAGCGCATATATTCATCGGAATTCAAGCATATCAAGCATGTATTAAATTTAACCATATCAAGCATATCAAGCATGTATTAAATTTCTCATTATAGCATTCAAGTAATGTACATCAATATAAGTAACATTCCGTACAACACAACATTCAATTAAACATATTTACATGCCCAATTAAGTTACACGAACTTACCTCGACACTTGTTCGCGTTAGAAATCTACTAATCCAAAACCTTTTCTTTTCCTCGATCTAACCTTAAATTAGTGTTGTTCGGATCTATATAAATGAATTTAACCATCAATTTCACACATTTCATATTTAAATGGACTTAATCTTAGGCAAAATTACCATTTTTCCCCTAACTTTTCCATAAATTTTGATTTCGTCCCTAGGCTCGAAAAATGAAACTTGTGCAATTTAGTCCCTATTACAAGCTTATCCAAAATCCCATTACAAATTTTCCAGCACATGTATTCATAAAATTTCAGAATTTTTCTTCAATTTCACAAGTTTACATTTTAGTCCCTCAAAAATCACTTTGTAAAAGTTGTTTATTTATCAACAGCCTTTCATTTTCTACCATAAATTTATAATTTTCAACATATACATCCTTGACCCAGTTTCCAAACTTTGATAACTCTTCAAATTAATCCCTCAAATAGAGAGATTAAGTTATCCCGTTTTCAGAAATATCAAAATTACTAAAAACGGGACAAGAAAACTTACCCAATTAAGCCTTGAAAGTTTCGCCTCTTTCTTCTAGGGTTTCCATAGAATTTTAGGTTGAAGATGACAAAAATAATATGATATTTTCTTTTCATCTTTTAATTAACTAAGTATTTAGCAATTTCCAATTTAGTCCTTGCCCTTTTCTATATTTCTATGGATGAGTCATCAAAGAAAATCAACATACTTCTTTAATGGTCTAATTACCATATAAGGACCTCTAGATTTGAATTCCATAGCTATTTAATTTTTATAGCTACTAGAATTCAACTTTCACATTTTATGCGATTTAGTCCTTCTCATAATTAAACATTTAATCAATAAAATTTTCGTATCAACATTTTCACATGACATGCCTATTATAATACAGACTATATAATGAAATAAAAATAAACCTTATTTTTGGATCGAATTTGTGGTCTCGAAACCACTATTTCGATTTCACTTAAAAATAGGTTGTTATATTTGATGCCTTACTAGTATGAGTTAATGTGGCAATGTTTGATGCATGTTTGAATGGCTAAAATGGTATATGATGAGTTGATTTCAATATGGTCAAGGTATGGTATTTTTTGGAAATGGTATTAAACTATGTGTGAATGATTCAGATGTAGTAAGTATGTATGTTTAGGTAACTTGGAATGTTTGCATTTGAGGTGCCTTATATGGCATATTGGTTGAATGATCTTAGATTATTGAATTTTTCATTTCATATAGGTTTTGGTCTCGAGGTCTTGATGATGTGCACAAAATGCTTTTAGGTACATGCTTGATTTTAGTGATAGAAATGGTTTGTTTTAGGCAAATTCATGCCCACACGGCTTGAGACACGGGCGTGTGACTTAGCCATGTGTGACACATGGCCGGGCGACATGGCTATATGTCCTTGTAGGTTTTTAATACATGCAAGTCAGGCTATTACACGTCATAGCACATGGCCTAGCACATGGGCGTGTGTGGCTATTTCGAGAGTTACATGGTTTGGCACACAAGTGTGTGGCTTGGCCGTGTGGCCCAACTCAGAGAGTTACACGAGTAAGGACACAGGCTAGGACATGGCCTGAGACACAAGCGTGTGTCTCAACTGTGTGCGTCACATGGCCTGACCATATTGCTTTGTGACCCATGCAGTCTAATTGTTCTATCTTTTTCCTTATACTTTCCGATTGTTTCCAATTTGGTCTCAGATTATTTCGAGGGTATTTCTAGAGCCTCGAGGGCTCAATCAAGGGACGTTATGTATGTGATTGAATGTATTTAGATTATGTTTGAAATGTCATGTAAAAGGAATGTTTTAATGTTTTGTTTGTACGGTAATGCTTTCTAACCCTATTTTGGTGATTGATATGGGTTAAGGGGTTACATTTAATGGTATCAGAGCTATGGTTTAGTAAATTTTAAGACTAACGTAACGGAGTAAATTTAGTATATACATGCCACATATACCCTGTGATAGTGTGATGGTTTTGATCCGTTCTAATATTGTATTTCCATATAGATTCAATATGTCATTTGAATCGAACTGGGCTATAGAGCTAAAAGTAATGTTCGAGCTTCGAATCCTGAAGCAAGTGATAGTATGTCTAATCCACAATCTGTTGGTGGTGAGATGAAAAATGTATTTCTTAGAATGATAAACCAATGGTTCAATGAGTTCAAGCTAGCAAATCTTGCAACTCTACCATCTTTACCCCCTGTTATGCCTCCTTCAGCACCCTTGAATACTCCAAACCCTATACCTATGACAGTTACCTGAGTATCAATAGACAAAATTTAGAAATGTGGAGCGGAAGAATTCGGAGGTACAATAGATGATGATCCTTCAAAAGTTGAGTATTGGCTAATGAATACAAAGAGAGTTTTTGCAGAATTGTTATGCACCTTTGAAGATTGTTTAAGGTGCGCGGTATCCTTACTGAAAGATTAGGCGTATTTATAGTAGGATACTTTAAGCACAATGACATCGAATGATCGTGTTAATTGAGATTTCTTTTGGAATGAATTCAACAAGAAGTATGTTAGTTGACTGTTTATTGACAGGAAAAAGAAAGAATTTCTCTAGTTAAAACAAGGAAATCGGACTGTAGTTAAGTATGAAAGTGAATTTGTATAATTAAGCAAGTATGCTCGTAACATCATATCAAATGAGGAGGAAATGTGTATTATATTTGAAGATGGATTGAATGATGATATCTGTATGGCTGTAGCAGCATTAAGTTTACGGGAATTTCTAGAACTTTCAGAGCGGGCTCAAAAAGTTGAAGAAATTTGTAAAAGCAAATGAAAATTAGATTCAAAATTTTGAAAATATAACAAAAGGGGGTCATTTAAGCCTGCCCAAATGTCTCCGTTGAAGTAATTAGAAATGACACAAGTCAATCAGCAACCCCTTCAGAGTTTGCTTGTAACACCCTTAACCTGTAACTGACATCGGATTAGGGTTACGAGGCATTACCAGACAGACAAAACATTTCAGACCAATACAGAATCACAGATATTATTTAACATCATTTCATAAGCAATCATCTCTAAACATAGTCTACTAGACCTAAAACATACATTTTAGGAAAAGTCAGAACTAAACCGAACCCATTAAAAATTTTTAGAACTCAACCAATTCTTTCAAACTATTAAAGTCACACGCGTGTGCAGCTAGACCATGTGTCACACACAAGCACTAGACACGCCCATGTGAACCAGCTGTGCCAAAAATAGGTCCTACACAGACTTTTTCACATGGCCAATAGGCACGGCCGTGTGATATTTAGCTAGCTACTGACTTTAGCTGTAACATCCTGATTTTTTCGGATTTATTCGTGGTTTTCAATATTTAATAAAGACTTTAAATTATTGTATTTGGATGTGAAATTAATATTTTGAGTAAGTAAATGGGCTTATGGAAGGCCCATGAGTTGGCCAAAACCCAGTTGAATTTTTGGAATTTTAGACTTAGGAGTTAGGGGTTCTGGCTAAGTGGCCTTAAGTAGAGTTGTGGGTAAATTGCATCACAAAAAGAGCCTTGGTAAAGTGGCAAGGGTGACGCCACTAGGCTCCTAGAAAAGTGGCGTGTGGAGCTTTGGGGAAGGCAAGGGATCGATTCCCTGTGTTGGCAAATGGATGCATTTATTTTTAAGTGCAGGAGGGGTAAGTGTTGGAGTTCAGGTGGATTCTGCTAGAGGAGAGTTGGATCAGTTTAAATGTTTGGATTAAGGAGTGATAAGGGGAGAGATTTAAGGGATTGGGATGAGGCTAGGAGTTAGCCGAATGGTGGGAATTGAAGAGGGAAAATCGGCAGGGGGGTATTAGGTTGGTATTTCGGCACTTAAGGTATTAAGTGGTGTCGTTTTTCTTCTGCTTTAACACCTTAGGGTTGTTTTTCCTCTCTTTTTCCTCTCTAGCCGAAACTACCACCTCCCCTATTCTTCTTCTTCTATTTTTCTACTTCAAAACTATTCATCATAACTGCTATTCATCAATACTTTTGCCGAATCTATAAAAGCCAAAATCCTGTGATCACTGCTTGTGCCGATTTCTTCAAAGCCAGGTTCTTCTATGTTCTTTTGTTTTTATTAAATCTACGATTATCTTATCTTAATCCTAGATACCTGACAGCAATTCTACTTCAAGGTTATAGTTCCACATTATCATCTTCTTCACCACCCAAAAGCCGAAAGTACCCTTTGTTTGGGGCTTATAGTCAAACTTCTTCAAACTCCGGATTCGGTTTTACCATTGTTCTAAGGATAAATCTACACTAGATTGCGTGGAAATCAAGTAGGAGTAAGGGTAAGTACTTATCATCTCGATCTGTTCTTATTTTGCGATGTTAGGAAAAGCGAAATCCCAAAAATTAGAGAGGTCATCGATTTGAGCATAAGGCTTTAAGGGTTTGTAACTAATGTTTTCTCTCGGTGATTAGAGTCTTCTTAAGGGTTGGATTGAAAGCGTGAATCATTGGAGCAATCGGATTCGAGCTAGCTATCGATTTTGACAAAAAGGTAAGGTTTCAAAGGCTTTTAGGGACATGGTTCGATCATGGGTGAGTAAGTTTTGGAATTTAGTGATTATAGTTTGTAAATAAGCACTGTGCTAATCAATTGTAGGATATCGAAAGAGATCTCGATGGCGCTTGTCGCAAATCGGTGTGTCTAAACACCTTTTCTTAGTTCAATTCGGCAAAAGTCGAAATGCCGAAATTCCGGCATTTCATAGGCTTGTGAGTATGCGAATGCTCTCAAGAGATAGAATAATTGTTAGATCTAGCATCGCAAAGTGGTAAGTAAGTTTGTGTGACGTTTCAACGTACTTCGGAAATAGGGCCTCGATGGGCCAAAACTGGGCCCAATGGGCTTACGGACCAATATGGGTAAAATATGGGCAAAGTAGCATGTTAGTTAGATGGTGGAACCAAATTGCATAAAGCGCTAAAATTATGAAGTAGCTTGTGTAGTTGCGTAAGTTACTAAATTACCCTAAAGAGCATAATTACCAAATACCCTAGGGTTTAAATTGGCTAAACTACATGACTGATTGATACTGTATTTTGCATGATATGCTTTTATTAATATCTATTGCATGGGATTGGGGTATTGATAGAGGAAGTACTGAATGTGGTTCATCCACGTGCTAGAGGCTTTGCCTCAACTGACTGATAATTGAGTAGCGTTGCTGCAACTATGGAGTGTAGGGCTGGGTGGGTTGAGATATTCCCCACATGGAGTGTAGAAATTTGATGCAGGCGATGTAGCGGTTGGTGGGTTGAGTAGTCTCCCCAGTTGGGTTTGCATTCATTACTGATATTGTTACATATGTTACTGAACTGGGCCTATGGGCCATACTGTTATGTTAAAAAGGGCTAAGGCCTTGCTACTGAATTCTGAAAAGGGCTTTGTTCTACGTGTCTTTTATCTCGGATAGGGCTTAGGCCCAATGGGCTCGAGCTGATTTGGGCTTTGGATGGGCTTCAGATACACCGAGTTTTCCCAAACTCACCCCTTCCCTTCCATCCTTGCGGTGAGCCCTAGTTGGTGGACTTGGAGTCAAGCGTGATTCAGAGTGGCCACGAAGATTGATTGCCGATTTTAAATAAATTTAGCATTTAATTTGGATTATTTTTATTGTGCTCAAAGTTGTAATAAGGCCACTCTTTTAATTAATTTTATTTTGGGAATTATTAAACTGGTTAGCACTAGGGTTCGTTTTATAAAAGCTACTTGTTTTAAAAGATCACGATGACGCGCAAAGTTTCCGCAAAGTAAATGTTTTTCCAAGAGAATAAATATTTTAAGCAAACGTTTTTCAACCTTAATCATTTTCTTAAGATGGGCATAATCACATGGTTTTCGCAAAAATTATACGAGATGTTAGAGTATGGCAATGGCGGTGTGCATGTCTAGGATTGGATCCGAAGGGAGCTTGGTACTTAAGCAGTCCGACGGACTCACCTCCTCTTCTTCCTGGTTTCTTACCTGGTGCACAGCTTCCGTTCACTTTAACCTACTTTTAAAAGTACCTTTTACAACACCAACTAAGTTTTTCCAAACTAAGTAATACGGAATGTTTTGAACGCTTCGATGTGGCGCATCAGATCCGGTCATATCGTCTAGGTCGGGTTTGGGGTGTTACATTAGCCCACGGCCATATGACACGCCCGTGTGTCAATACCGTGTGGTTTTTAGGAGAATACTACTTTTCTTACACAGCCACAAGGCACACCCGTGTCCCCTGACCGTGTGGCACCAAGCAGGCTTGGTTTAAGCCAAATTTGCCACCCCTTTTGGGTCCTCTCCTACAAGCAATAATATACAACATTCATACCAAAATTTCCAACCAATTCCATGCTCAAAACATGCTTCATTATAACAAAAACATATTATCTCATAAAACACTACAACCACACATCATTTGGCACCATCAACCAAATGCCAAAACTATATACAACATTTCATTTGCTAGCCAACTCCTATGGCATAATATATACACAAAAAAACTTATATATATAGACCTTCTAGCCTATACATGCCATACTTTAAAATATGTACACTTTCAAAAGTACCAACAAGAGATCGATAGTGTGGTGACGATCCTCGACTATCCCCGAGCCTTCAGTAGCTATGATAACTGTAAAATAGACAGTAAATACACAGAGTAAGCTACAAAGAGCTTAGTAAGCCAACTACAATTTAACCATAAAGATTCATAACCATTTTATAGAATAAATCATAAGCTTAACCATGCTCCTTTATTGTATATATATCATGCTTCATTTCCAACTTCCATACATATTTCACAGAGACAGAGTCTTTCATATTCAGAAATTTAGTACGATACAAACGTACCAGCATAGGTTATACATTTCATATACTCATTCTCATATTTCATACGCTATCATCAGATGATTCCGAAGTGATACAGATACTCATAAACAAGTACAATGCCAACGTCCCAGACGTGGTCTTACATGTAATTCAATATCGATGCCTCTGTCCCAGACAGAGTCTTACACGAAATCAGATATGATGCTGATGTCCAAGACATGGTCTTACACGTAAATCTCAAATCGAAGCCTGTGTCCCAGACACGGTCTTACATGATATTTTAGATTGAAGTCAACGTTCCTTTGGAAGCATACCAATACTTTTCAGATACTAACATATTATCAGAATCTACTCAAAGTTCATTCATCAGGCTCTCAAGGCCGTCCAATATAGATTATTGTTTATATGCACAGAATTTAATCAATTTAACATGTAATTATAATTTGACTTACCTCGTACGGATTTCAGCTAAAACGAGTCGACTATTCAACTATTTTGGACTTCCTCCGATCTAAGTCCGATTTTCTTTGTTCTTGATCTAATACAATACAAATTCAACCGTTCAATCATTCATTTCATTCAAAATAATCCATGAACACATATTTAGGGCACTTTGCATTTTAGGCCTTACATTTTCACACTTTGACAATTTAGTCCATTTTTCACAAAATCACAAATATGCAAAAGTTCACCAAGACTATAGCTTGGCCGAATATACATGGTTTCCATACCAACCGAAATAACATATTTAATTCGCAATTTAGTCCTTCAGAACCTATTTTCACACATTAGCCCAAATGACTCTATTTCATCAAAAATCCAAAGATAAAACATTATAATCATTTACCAAGCCTTCATAATTCATCCAAAAACATCACTAAGCTCATGATATCAACAATGGCATTTCATGAAATCTTTAACAGAAACAAAAATTTGGACATGGGCTTTCAAGAACACGAAGCAATGATCACAGAAACATAGAAATTATCAAACCCCGAACGAAAATTCATACCTTAATCAAGGTTTAAGCTAGCCGAAACCTAGCCTAATCTTTCTATTCTTTTTCTTTCAATAAACAGCCAAAAAAGGTGAAAATGCATGGCCATTTTATGTTTTCTTTATTACTAAACATATTATCACACATTTGACTATTTTACCCTTTCCTATTTCACTTTTAAAATCCACCAACTAATGTCCATATTTGTCCACCATTTAAACAAATGGTAATTTTGACATGCAAGGACCCTCACTTCACTAAGCCAAATCAAATAAGTGCTTTAACATCTAGCACTCAATTTTTAGACTTTACGCGATTTAATCCTTTTTTATATTTAAACATAGAAACAAACAAATTAAATTACAGAAATTTCACAGATGTAAATTCACATATCATAGGCACAGAAAATAATATTAAAATATTTTTCAAAATCGGATTTGTGGTCCCAAAACCACTATTCCGACTAGGGTCAAAACTGGACTGTTACAATTCTCCCCCTTTAGGGATTTTCATCCCCGAAAATCTTACCGTTAAACAGATTCAGTTATTGTTGTCTCATTGTATCCTCGGGCTCCCACGTAGCCTCTTCTACACCGTGACGATGCCACATCACTTTAACTAGAGGAATTTTCTTATTACGTAACTCTTTAACCTCTCAAGCTAAGATTCGGATCGGCTTTTCTTCGTAAGTCATATCAGACTGAATTTCGATCTCAGACGGAGGAATTACATGCGAAGGATCAGATCTGTATCGTCGAAGCATCGATACATGAAATACATTATGAATCATTTCTAGCTCTGGTGGCAACAACAATCTATATGCAACCGGACCAATACACTCGATAATTTCATACGACCCGATAAATCTTGGAGTCAATTTGTCTTTTCTACCAAATCAAAGCACTTTCTTCCATGGAGACACTTTCAAAAATACTTTTTCACCGATATCAAACACAATATCTTTTCTTTTCAAATCGGCATATGATTTCTGACGATCAAAAGCTGCTTTCAAACTATCACATGTCACTTTCACTTTTTTGTTCAGTTTCCTTTATCAAATCAACCCTGTGAATCTTATTTTTGCTGAGCTCTGTCCAATATAAAGTTGTACGGCATTTACGAACGTATAAAACTTCGTATGGTGCCATTTTGATGCTCGACTAAAAACTATTATTATAAGCTAATTCAATCAAAGGTAAGTATTGTTCCCACGTACCTTCAAACTCGAGAATGCAACATCTCAACATATCCTCGAGTATCTGAATAATCTGCTCGGATTGACTGTCCGTTTACGGATGAAAAATAGTACTAAAATGTAGTTTAGTACCCAAAGCATCTTGTAACTTCTTCCAAAATCGTGACATGAATCTCGGATCTCTGTCTGACACTATAGATATGGGCACACCATGCAATCTCACTATATCAGAAATGTATAATTCAGCTAATCTATCAAGAGAATAATCAGATCGAATTGGAATAAAATGAGCTAATTTTGTCAAACGATCAACTACAACCCAAATGACATCTTTCTTCCTCAGAGATAGAGGTAAACCCGACACAAAGTCCATGGTCACTCGATCCCATTTCAACTCTAGAATCATAATCGGTTGTAGTAACCCAGACGACACTTGATGCTCAGCTTTAACTTGCTCACAAATCAAACATTTAGAAACAAAATCTGAAATATCTCTTTTCATTCCAGACCACCAATAGTGTTGTTTCAAGTCATTATACATTTTCGTACTTCTCGGATGTACAGAAAATCTACTACTGTGAGCTTCATTCAAAATTGTTTGAATCAAATTTGGATTTCTTGGAACACAAAGTCTATTTCTGAACCTCAGACAGTCATCATCATCTATTCGGAATTCAGAATCAGAATCAGAATTACACTGAGTTTGTTTAGCCATAACCTCATTATCAATCTTCTAAGCTTCAATAATTTGTTGTAAAAACAAATGTCTCGCTTTTAATTCAGCTAAAACTGAACCATCATTAGACAGAACTAAATAAGCATTCATTGCAAATAACAATTTTCGACTCAAAGCATCAGCAACCACATTTGCTTTTGCTGGGTGATAATCAATCACAAGTTCGTAGTCTTTTAACAGTTCTAACCACCTTCTCTATTGCAAATTCAAATCTTTTTGCGTCATTAAATACTTCAGGCTTTTATGATCAGTAAACACATGAAATTTCTCACAGAAAAGATAGTGACGCCAGATCTTCAAAGCAAATACAATGGCAGCCAACTCAAGGTCGTGTGTTGGATAGTTCTTCTCATGTGGCTTCAACTATCTTGAAGCATAAGCAAAAACTTTTCGTTCTTGCATTAAAACACAACCTAGTCCATTCAACGAAGCATCACTATAAACAATGAATTCTTTTCCTAACTCAGGTTGTACTAACACCGGAGCTTCAGTTAATAGAGCTTTTAACTATTCAAAAATTTTCTGACATTTCTCAGACCATTCAAACTTCACATCTTTCTGAAGCAATTTTGTCAATGGAGTTGCTATCACAGAGAAATCTTTTACAAATCGTCTGTAGTAACCGGTAAGTCCCAGAAAACTGTAGACTTCAGATACATTCCTCAGAGGCTTCCAATCCAGAATAGATGAAATCTTGCTCGGATCAACTCGGATACTGGAAGCTGATACAATATGACCCAGAAAACCAACTTCTCGCAAATAGAATTCACATTTACTGAACTTTGCATATAACTGTTTATCTCACAGGGTCTGTAGCACTATTTTCAGAGGTTCAGCATGCTAAGATTCATCACATGAATAAATCAGTATATCATCTATGAATACAAACAACAAATTGATCAAGATACGGTCTGAAAATTCTACTCATTAAGTCCATAAATACAACAGTTGCATTCATTAAACCAAAAGGTATAACTAAAAATTCATAATGCCCATACGTCGTTCTGAAAGCAGTTTTCGAAATGTCAAAGTCCCTTACCCGCAACTGATAGTAACCCGATCTCAGATCTATCTTTGAAAACACAGCAGCACCTTTCAACTGATCAAATAAATCATCAATTCTAAGTAGAGGATATTTGTTCTTTACAGTCACTTTATTAAGCTTTCAGTAATCAATACACATTCTCATTGTGCCATCTTTCTTTTTCACAAATAGAACAGGAGCACCCCATGGTGAAAAACTCAGTCTAGTAAACCCTCGATCAGTTAATTCTTGCAACTGAGATTTTAATTCCTTTAACTCGGTCGGAGCAATTCTATACGGAGCTATTGAAATTGGAGTAGTACCAAGTACTAATTCAATGCCAAACTCAACTTCTTGAATCGGAGGCAAACCAGGTAGTTCTTCAGGAAACACATTAAAGAAATCACAAACAACAGGCACTAGTTCAACTTTTTTATCATTCACTTTCGAATCTAACACATAAGCTAAGTAGGCTTTATAACCTTTCTTCACATATCTCTGTGCTTTCATTGCAGATATCACGGCTGGCAGTCCATTCAGATCACTAGACTCAATTCGAATTATCTCATCATTCTTACACCTTAAATCAATGACTTTTCATTTTCAATTCACAATAGCATCGTGCAAAGTCAACCAGTCCAATCCCAGAGTTATATCAAATTCTTCGAAAGGTAAAAGTATCAGATCAGTAGGAAAACAGATATACCGAATCAATAACTGGAAATTCTTACAGACTTTATCAACCAAAACACTTTTGCCTAAGGGGTTAAATACTCTAATTACGAGTTCAATAGACTCTACAGGCAAAGTCTTACTGTGCACTAAATTCATACAAATATAAGAATGCGTTGATCCAGGATCTATCAATGCAATCACAGAAGTATCATAGAGAGTAAAAATACCAGCAATCACATCTGGAGACGAGGCTTCCTCACGAGCTCGGATAACATAGGCTCTAGCAGGTGCTCTGACCTCAGATCTAATAATAGTATCTCCAGTAGCTTTTTTACCACTACTTGCATTTCTTGCATTTTTGAAAGGTCTACCTCTAGCTGAGGTGTTATTCGATCTCAGATTTTGTACATTTTATTGCTCAACAGGTTCAGAACAATCTCTTACAAAATGATCCAGAGATCCACATCGAAAACAGGCTTGGTCATTCAATCTACAATTTCCCAAATGTCTTTTACCACAATGTTTACATTCAGGTTTCTCAGATCAGACATTCCCGACACTTGCAACAGGAGTAGCAGGGACTCTAAAGTTTAAATGTGATCTAGCTCGATCTCGGTTTGAATGTCCTACATTAGCATTTGAACGGCTTTGATCATCTCGAAATTTATTTGGCACAGACTAAAATGATCTACTCGAAAATCTCTTTCTAATATGTCTGGCTTCAGAATTAGCTTTTCTTTTCTCTTTACTTAATTCTTCATCTTTACAAGCTCGCTCAACGAGCACAACCATTTCTTTAATTTCCAGAATTCTAACTAACAGACGGATATCTTCGTTTAGTCCATCTTCAAACCTTTTGCACATTATTGCTTCATTCGATACACATTCCCAAGCATACTGGCTTAATCTCACAAATTCAAATTCGTAACCAGTAACAGGCATACGGCCCTATTTAAGCTCGAGAAACTCTTTACGTTTCTGATCAATGAATCTCTGACTGATATATTTCTTTTAGAATTTTGATTGGAAGAAATCCCAAGTAACCCGTTCACTCAGAACTACAGATATTAAAGTTTTCCACCAATGATACTTCGTATCTCTCAGAAGTGAAATCGCACATTTAACACATTCTTCTAGACTCAGAGACAATTCATCAAACGCTCTTATTGTATTCTCTAACCGGAATTTGGCTCTTTCAGTATCATCATTCGTTGTAGCTTGGAACTCTTCAGCCCCATACTTTCTAATCTTATCAATCGGTGGTCTACTCAACTGAACCAGACTCACCGAGGGTATAACAGGAATTTGAGAAGGATTAACTAGGGGTAAAGGTTGTTGTACAGTCGGATTGGTTCTAATATACTGAGTGAACCAATCATTCATCATCTGATAGAGGGCTTGCTTAGCCTCGTTATGACGGGTACTCATAGCTGGTCGTGAATCATCTTGCACCGTCCCTTGCGCGGGAGCAGGCGCATTACATTCAACATCGTTAACTACAGCTCTATCGGGATCTATTCGCTATATAAAAGCACATTTCAAAGTCAAGAGTCATCACACTATCATAGATTCAGATATATGACATGTATAGCTAGACTCACATATGCTATGGTAGTCCTAGAACCGACTAAACCATATGTGACAACCCGAATTAGGGCCTAATCGGAAAAGTGGTTTCGTGACCACAAATCCGAGATAGAAATAATTGTTTTGGAATATTAATTAGGAGGTCTTAAATAGCAATTTGACCAATTTTAAGTTCATGGACAAAATTAGGACATGGAAGGAATTTTTGAAAGTTTAGTAAGGAGGGGCATTTTGGTCATTTGGATATTAAATGAAATAAAATGGGAAAAATAACACAAAATTGGTCATCATCCTCCTTAGTTGCTGCCGAATTCTCCCTCTCTCCATAGCTAGGGTTTCTTCAATTTTCAAGCTCCATAGTAAGTGATTCCAAGCCCCGTTTTTAATGTTCTTTACGTTTTTGGAATCCCGGAAGCTCGATTAAGCTTATGCTAGTAATAATTTAACCTAGGGTTCATATTTGGAAAAATACCCATAGGTGAAATTTGTGTATTTTGATGTTTTATGATAGAATATGAGGTTTTAAATTATGTTAAATAACTTGTGCTACTCGGTTTTAAGTGAAAGCGAGTAAAAGCAGCATAATCGGTAAAATACCTATTGTTCATAACTATATGATAGAGTGAGAATTTGATGTGGTTGTAGAAGAGAAAATGTTCAGCATATCATAAAACATAAGAATAAGGGCTGAAATTAATTCCAGAGCCTAGGGGCAAAAATGTAATTTTGTAAAAGTTAGGGGCAAAATGTAATTTTTCCATGATGTGATTTTGGATTGAAATAAATAGTATGAGTATTAAATGAGCTAAATGTGTTATTATAGATCAAGAAAGACGCGAATTGATCTTGAGCAGGGAAGGAAAAAGTTTTGGACTAAATTGCAAAATTTCCACATTTTGCACCAAGGTAAGTTGTATGTAAATATTACAATAATTTCATGTACATTCTTATATTTCAGCCTATTATATGTATATACTAGCTGATGTTGAAGTATAAATCGACTATTGGAAGAATGGAAATAAATAATAGAGAGAGATCCGGTTGAACATTCGGAAAAATTGAATAAAATAGATGGAGCGTAGCTAGGTCACATGTATGATGCCGAGTGCACATCATGTGTACAAGAAAGCTACGAGACACCTGTAGTAGCTAGGTCACATGTGTGATACGAGATGTATCCCATGTAGACAAGAGAGCTACGTGAAAGATAAATGTAGCTAGGTCGCATGCGTGATTCCAAGTGAAGGACACCATGTAGACAAGAGAGCTACATGAAAGATAAATGTAGCTGGGTGCATGCGTGATTCCAAGTGACGGACACCATGTAGACAAGAGAGCTACGAGACAAATCGGCTAGGTCGCATGAGTGGTACTAAGTGTTCACCATGTGTACAAGAGAGCCGAACTAAGCGAAGTATGATGGTGAAATGTGTCTTTGAAACCATTAAATATCGAGGATTGATCCGAATTGTTCAACGGAATGGTTTTGTGGTGACATTGTGGTTTGGACTTACACTTATGGTGAATGAAATGTGGTGAAAATGATTTGTGGTATATACAAATATAAGATAAAATGAGGTTAGCATAAAGAATTTGTGAAAGAGTGAAATTAGCATTAAAAGCTGTTTTTAGATGGTAGCAGTGACGTGATTTTGAAAAATCACCAAAAATAGGAGGAATATAATTAGAGGTTGAATGAGATGTGAAATTAAAGTTTAATGAGTCTACTTTCATATAAAAGAAACAGAGCAAGCAAAGGAATTCTATATTTTGAGATATTTACAATTGTATGTGACTTGCTCAGGATGAATACGTGATCCCTGTTCCAACTTTGGAAAATCATTAAAAATTGTACAAAGCAAATTAAGAAATATAGTTTACATGCCTAAATTCCTTATTGAGACTATTTTTAAATGAAACATACTTCAGGGTTGTTTGAATTGTGTACTGAGAGAAATTCAATTTGTAGTGAGCAGAGGTCGATCGATCAGTAATGTGTAACAGGGAAACTTTAACTAATAAACTGTACTAATCGGCTAAACCAAAATTATAGAAAAATTAGCAAAAATCTTTATGAGTCTAGATTCAGGAAATTTTACGGATTTGAATTTGAGTTTGGTAACTCGAGTTATGATTTATTTAGTGAATATGACGCAGCAGAGACAAATTTTAATCAAAGTGGAATGAATAGTGAAGTTAAAGTAGATGTACTTGAATTGTTGTGTAAACATGTTAGATTTTTTTAATTAGTATTTACATACTTACTTACTAAGCTATAAGCTTACTTTGTTTCTCTCTTTTGTCTTATAGTGTTCTCCGGCTTGCTCGGGAGTTAAGGATCGTGAAGATCTATCCGCACTATCCTACTTTAGGGTATTTGAACTAAGCGTTTTGAATTATGGCATGTATAGTAGGCTTAATTATTTTGTTACGTGTCATATTTGTCTAGGTTTAAAATATTAGTTCTGATTTCGACCAGACTAATTTGTACAAGCCATTAAAGTTGGCTAATATTGTTCAAGACATATTTATATTTCGATTATTTTTAATGGTATGTATTATGTTACGGTAATACCTTGTATCCTGTTAGGAGGCAGTAACGGGTAAGGGTGTTACATTTAGTGGTATCGAGCTATGGTTTAGTCGGTTCTCGGACTAATAAAGTGTGTGTAAAAGTCTAGCTATACATGCCATAAAAATATTGTGATAGTGTGGTGACTCTGATTATTCTAAAGCGTGTTTTGTTTTAATATAGTAATGGATCTGAAGGAATCTGCTGGTGATGATCTTTGCTAATGCTGTGGCTCCCACAAGGGACCGCTTTGTGGAAAATAGACACGAGACATTGAGACAAGGAGATGAGGCTCGGGATGCCTTTCTCCAAATGATGAACAATTGGTATCTTGAATTTATTCGAGCAAATCCAAATGCTCAACCTCCTCCACCCCTCCTATACCTCGGGCGATTCTCAGAATGCTCAAGGTATAGATTTGGTAAGAATGAACAAGCCTCCGGTTGACAAGATTCGAAAACAAGGGGCTGAAGAGTTTAGAGCAAAGGTCGATGATGATCCCGAGAAAGCGGAATTCGGCTTGAAAATTTTACCCGTGTATTTGATGAGCTCTCATGTACACCGAGGAATGCTTAAAGTGTCTTTGTATCACTTTTGAGAGATTGACTTACCAGCGGTGGAAGACTTTGGTTGCAGTGGTGCCAAAAGAAAAAAGTTACTTGGGATTTCTTCCAGGAAGAATTTAGAAAGAAATACATAAGTCAGCGATTCATTGATCAAAAAGCGGAAGGAGTTCCTTGAATTGAAGCGAGGAAAATGTGCATGGCAGTATGAACGCGAATTTGTAAGACTCAGCAAGTATGCCCAGAATGTGTGTCCACCGAGGCCATTATGTGTAGAAGATTTGAAGATGGGCTGAATGAGGACATTAAAGTGCTTGTAGGAATTTTGGAGTTGAAAGAATTTGTAGTATTGGTTGATCGAGCTCTTAAAGTCAAGAATTGAACAAAGAAAGAAGAAAAGCTGCTATTGAGGCCGAGATGTCGAAAAAAGACAGATAAGCAAGCCATTTCAATCTCAACCAAAGAGGTCCAAAGAGACAAACCCTCGAATGACAGTTTCAATTGGGGATTCACACGAGATCGTGGTAGAGCATATTCGGGTCTAAAGCTCAAGCTACTTGGTGGCAAGTGTGGGTAATGTGCGACCTAGAAAGCCCGAGTGTCGACAATGTGGCGAGCAACATTATGGTGAGTGTTGGGGACCGAGTGAGCTTGTTTCAAAGTGCAGTTCTCGCGAGCATTTTATTAGAGATTGTCCGGAGAAAGTTAAAGAAGAAAGATTTGAGTGCTAGATGTAATACCACCGCTAGTAGAGGTAGACCACCGAGAAATCTTGGAGGTGGGACTAGTAGTAAGGCTGTGATGAAAGATTTAACGGCAAGATCGAAGCTAGAGCACTGCTAGAGCTTATGCTATCGTGCCGAGAAGATGCATCATCTCCGATGTTATTCTTGGTACATTTTCTCTCTATGATACTATTGTTATTGCATTGATTGATCCTGGGTCCACTCATTCCTATATTTGCATGAATTTAGTATCCAATAAAAGTTGCTGTTGAATTTCTTGAGTTTACGATTAAAGTGTCGAACCCTTAGGCCAATATGTGCTAGTTGACAAGGTTTGCAAGAATTGCCCATTAATGATTCAAGGTCACTTTTTTCCGGCCAACTTGATGTTGTTACCATTTGGTGAGTTTGACGTTATCTTGGGAATGGACCGGTTAACATGGTATGATGCTAAGGTAGATTGTAAACAAAAGACACTAGAGTTGAAATGTGAAAATGGAGAAATTCGTGGGTTGAAACAGATGAATCAAATAAATTGCCTATGGTGATTTCGCACATGTCTGCATGAAATACATGAGAAAAGGGTGTGAAGCTTATCCGCTTATGTAATGAATATTGAGTTGCCCCAACTGAAATTTGAATCGAGTCTTGATAGTCCGTGAGTTTCGGATGTATTTCGGAGGAATTGCACAGGTTGCCTCCGAATAGAGATAGATTTTGCTATTGATTTGTTGCGAAGACCTTTGCACCGATCTCGATTGCTCCATATAGAATGGCTCATTGAATTAAAAGAATTGAAGGCTCGATTCGCAGGAGTTAACGGACAAAGGGATTTGTGAGACCGAGTTTCTCTCCACAGGGTGCTCTGTATTATTCAGTAAAGAAGATGGATGGTTCAATGAGACTTTGCATTGATTAACGTCGACAATAAGGTGACTATAAAGAACAAGTACCCATTGCCGAGGATTGATGATTTATTCGATCGGTTAAAGGGGCCACAGTGTTTTCAAAGATTGATTTGAGGTCCGGTTACTACCACCGTGAGAGTTAAGGAGTCGATGTGCCAAAAAGCGCCTTTAGGACAAGGTATGGACATTATGAGTTTCTTGTGATGCCTTTCGACAACAAATGCTCCACTATATTTATGGACTTAATGAATCGGATCTTCCGCCATATTTGGATAAGTTTGTAGTAGTGTTTATAGATGACATTTTAATTTATTCTCGAGATGAGTCTGAACATGCGAACACTTGAGAACTATATTGCAAATCTTGAGAGAAAAGAAACTGTTTGCTAAGTTTAGTAAAAGTGAGTTCGGCTTCGTGAAGTCGGATTTTTGGGGCATATAGTCTCGGTGATGGTATTCGGTGGATCCAAGTAAGATTTCTGCGATCGTCGATTGGAAACCGCCTAAGAATGTATCCGAGGTTAGAAGCTTTTAGGCTTAGCGGGTATTATAGACGTTTTGTTGAAGGATTTTCGATGATTGCCTCTCCTATGACTAAGTTGTTGCAAAAGAATGTTAAATTTGAATGGACTGATAAATGTCAACAAAGTTTTGAAAAATTGAAAGCACGATTGATGAAGCACCAATTTTAGTACTGCCCGAGTCGGAAAGGAGTTCGTAATTTATAGTGATGCATCATTGATGGGCCTTGGATGTGTGTTGATGCAAGAGGGTAAAGTGGTAGCTTATGCTTGAGGCAGTTAAAACCGCATGAGAAGAACTATCCTACACATGATTTGGGCCGGCATTGTTGTTTTTGCCTTGAAGATTTGGCGACATTATTTGTGCGGTGAAAAATGCGAATTTTCTTGATCATAAAAGTTTGAAGTACTTGATGAGTCAAAAGGATCTGAATCTGCGACAATGAAGATGGCTTGAATTATTAAAGGATTATGATCTAGTGATTGATTATCATCTAGGAAAAGCAAATGTAGTTCTTGGCGCCTTGAGCGAAAAATTTCTTTTTACTTTGAGAGCCATGAACACGGGGTTAGCATTGTCGATGATGGGTCAATCTTAGCGAAATGAGAGCTAAACCGTTATTTCTCCAATTAATTTGTGATGCTCAAAAGAATGATAGTGAGTTGCGGATCAAGAGAACTCAATGCGAATCGAGTTCGACTCGATTTTCGAGTTGGACCGGATGATTGTTTGATGTTTCGAGACGGGATATGTGTGCTTGAAAAACGATAAATTGATTGAGAAAATATTACATGAGGCGCACAATGGCATTTATCGGTTCATCTGGTAGCACAAAAATGTATAATGATTTAAAGAAGTCAGTATTGGTGGCGGTATGAAAAGGACATTTCGAATTTGTAACCAAGTGTTTAATCATCAACAAGTAAAAGTGAACATCAAGTGCCTTGAGGATTACTTCAACCAAATAATGGTGCACGAGTGGAAATGGGACAAGATTACCATGGATTTTGTAACGGTTTGCCTTTAACTCCTAAAAAGAAGGATCTTTGTTTGGGTAGTGGTTGATAGATTAACAAAATCAGCCCACTTTATACCAAGTGCGTACCGATTACTCACTTGATAAATTAGCGAATTATATGTTCTGAAATTGTGAAGTTGCACGGAGTACCTATGTCTATAATATCGATATAGAGATCCAAGATTTACCTCGAGATTTTGGAAAAAGTTACAAGAAGCTTTGGGTACAAAATTGAACTTTAGTACCGCATTTCATCCACAAACAGATGGTCAAACAGAAAGAGTAATCCGGTACTCGAAGATATGCTTAGATCTTGTGTTTTAGAATTTGGAGGTAGTTGGGAGAAATATCTATCTTTGATTGAGTTTGCCTACAATAACAGTTATCAATCAAGTATACAAATGGCACCGTCTGAAGCCTTGTATGGTCGTAAGTGTCGGACTCCTTTATATTGGACCGAGCTTAGTGAGAAAGCAGATTCATGGAGTTGATTTAGTTAAAGAAACCGAAGAGAAAATAAAAGTAATTCGGATTGCTTGAAAGTCGCTCAGATCGACAAAAGTCATATCTGATTTAAAAGAAAAGAGATTGAATTTTAGGTGGGTGATAAAGTGTTCTTGAAGGTGTCACCATGGAAAAAGATTCGAGATTTAGTCGAAAAGGCAAGTTGAGTCCGCGTTTTATTGGGCGTCTGAGATTCTTGAGAGAATTGGACCATGGCATATCGGTTGGCCTTACCGGCGAGTTAGAAAGAATTCATAACGTGTTTCATGTATCAATGTTGCGACGTTATCGTTCGATCCTTCACATGTGATTTCTCCAACGAAATTGAGATTCGATCGGATATGACCTATGAGGAGGAACCAATAAAGATTTTGGCTCGAGAGGTTAAGCAGTTAAGAAATAAAAGTATAGCTTTAGTGAAAGTATTGTGGCACAGACATGGGATAGAAGAGGCTACATGGGAACCTGAAGAAGCTATGAGGAAACAGTACCCAAACCTCTTTACCGGTAAGATTTTCGGGGACGAAAATCTCAAAAGGGGGGGAGAATTGTGACAACCCGAATTAGGGCCTAATCGGAAAAGTGGTTTCGTGACCACAAATCCGAGATAGAAATAATTGTTTTGGAATATTAATTAGGAGGTCTTAAATAGCAATTTGACCAATTTTAAGTTCATGGACAAAATTAGGACATGGAAGGAATTTTTGAAAGTTTAGTAAGGAGGGCATTTTGGTCATTTGGATATTAAATGAAATAAAATGGGAAAAATAACACAAAATTGGTCATCATCCTCCTTAGTTGCTGCGAATTCTCCTCTCTCCATAGCTAGGGTTTCTTCAATTTTCAAGCTCCATAGTAAGTGATTCCAAGCCCGCTTTTAATGTTCTTTACGTTTTGGAATCCGGAAGCTCGATTAAGCTTATGCTAGTAATAATTTAACCTAGGGTTCATATTTGGAAAAATACCCATAGGTGAAATTTGTGTATTTTGATGTTTTATGATAGAATATGAGGTTTTAAATTATGTTAAATAACTTGTGCTACTCGGTTTTAAGTGAAAACGCAGTAAAAGCAGCATAATCGGTAAAAATACCTATTGTTCATAACTATATGATAGAGTGAGAATTTGATGTGGTTGTAGAAGAGAAAAATGTTCAGCATATCATAAAACATAAGAATAAGGGCTGAAATTAATTCCAGAGCCTAGGGGCAAAAATGTAATTTTGTAAAAGTTAGGGGCAAAATGTAATTTTTCCATGATGTGATTTTTGGATTGAAATAAATAGTATGAGTATTAAATGAGCTAAATGTGTTATTATAGATCAAGAAAGGCGCGAATTGATCTTGAGCGGGGAAGGAAAAAGTTTTGGACTAAATTGCAAAATTTCCACATTTTGCACCAAGGTAAGTTGTATGTAAATATTACAATAATTTCATGTACATTCTTATATTTCAGCCTATTATATGTATATACTAGCTGATGTTGAAGTATAAATCGACTATTGGAAGAATGGAAATAAATAATAGAGAGAGATCCGGTTGAACATTCGGAAAAATCGAATAAAATAGATGGAGCGTAGCTAGGTCACATGTATGATGCCGAGTGCACATCATGTGTACAAGAAAGCTACGAGACACCTGTAGTAGCTAGGTCACATGTGTGATACGAGATGTATCCCATGTAGACAAGAGAGCTACGTGAAAGATAAATGTAGCTAGGTGCATGCGTGATTCCAAGTGAAGGACACCATGTAGACAAGAGAGCTACGTGAAAGATAAATGTAGCTGGGTGCATGCGTGATTCCAAGTGACGGACACCATGTAGACAAGAGAGCTACGAGACAAATCGGCTAGGTCGCATGAGTGGTACTAAGTGTTCACCATGTGTACAAGAGAGCCGAACTAAGCGAAGTATGATGGTGGGGGCGTGTCTTTGAAACCATTAAATATCGAGGATTGATCCGAATTGTTCAACGGGATGGTTTTGTGGTGACATTGTGGTTTGGAGTTACACTTATGGTGAATGAAATGTGGTGAAAATGATTTGTGGTATATACAAATATAAGATAAAATGAGGTTAGCATAAAGAATTTGTGAAAGAGTGAAATTAGCATTAAAACTGTTTTTAGATGGTAGCAGTGACGTGATTTTGAAAAATCACCAAAAATAGGAGAAATATAATTAGAGGTTGAATGAGATGTGAAATTAAAGTTTAATGAGTCTACTTTCATATAAAAGAAACAGAGCAAGCAAAGGAATTCTATATTTTGAGATATTTACAATTGTATGTGACTTGCTCAGGATGAATACGTGATCCCCTGTTCCAACTTTGAAAAATCATTAAAAATCGTACAAAGCAAATTAAGAAATATAGTTTACATGCCTAAATTCCTTATTGAGACTATTTTTAAATGAAACATACTTCAGGGTTGTTTGAATTGTGTACTGAGAGAAATTCAATTTGTAGTGAACAGAGGTCAGATCAGTCGAGCTGTGTAACAGGGAAACTTTAACTAATAAACTGTACTAATCGGCTGAACCAAAATTATAGAAAAAATTAGCAAAAATCTTTGTGAGTCTAGATTCAGGGAAATTTTACGGATTTGAATTTCGAGTTTGGTAACTCGAGTTATGATTTATTTAGTGAATATGACGCAGCAGAGACAGCTTAATCAAAGTGGAATGAATAGTGAAGTTAAAGTAGATGTACTTGAATTGTTGTGTAAACATGTTAGATTTTTTTAATTAGTATTTACATACTTACTTACTAAGCTATAAGCTTACTTTGTTTCTCTCTTTTGTCTTATAGTGTTCTCCGGCTTGCTCGGGAGTTAAGGATCGTGAAGATCTATCCGCACTATCCTACTTTAGGGTATTTGAACTAAGCGTTTTGAATTATGGCATGTATAGTAGGCTTAATTATTTTGTTACGTGTCATATTTGTCTAGGTTTAAAATATTAGTTACAGTACTCGACCAGCTAATTTGTACAAGCCATTAAAGTTGGCTAATATTGTTCAAGACATATTTATATTTCGATTATGTTTAATGGTATGTATTATGTTCTGGTAATACCTTGTATCCTGTTCCGGCGACGGTAACGGGTAAGGGGTGTTACACCATAGCTCTGATACCAATAAAATGTAACACCCCTAACCCATAACCGACATCAGATTAGGGTTACGAGGCTTTACCAGACAGACAGAACATTTCGGACCAATACAGAATCATAGATATTATTTAACATCATTTCATAAGCAATCATCTCTAAACATAGTCTACTAGACCTAAAACATACATTTAAGGAAAAGTCAGAACTAAATCGAACCCATTCAGAATTTTTAGAACTCAACCAATTCTTTCAAACTATTAAAGTCACATGTTGTGCAACTAGACCGTGTGTCACACACGGGCACTAGACACGCCCATGTGAACCAGCCTTGCCAAAAATAGGTCCTCTACTGACTTTTTCACATGGCCAATAGGCACGCCCGTGTACTATGGCCGTGTGATATTTAGCTAGCTACTGACTTTAGCCCACGGCCATATGACACGCCCATGTGTCAATATCGTGTGGTTCTTAGGAGAATACTACTTTTCTTACACGGCCACAAGGCACGCCCGTGTCCCCTGACCGTGTGGCACCAAGTAGGCTTGGTTTAAGCCAAATTTGCCACCCATTTTGGGTCCTCTCCTACAAGCAATAATATACAACATTCATACCAAAATTTCCAACCAATTCTGTGCTCAAAACATGCTTCATTATAACAAAAACATATTAGCTCATAAAACACTACAACCATACATCATTTGGCACCGTCAACCAAATACCAAAACTATATACAACATTTTGTTTGCTAGCCAACTCCTATGGCATAATATATACACAAAAAAACTTATATATAGAGACCTTCTAGCCTATACATGCCATACTTTAAAATATGTACACTTTCAAAAGTACCAACAAGAGATCGACAGTGTGGTGACTATTCTCGACTATCCTCGAGCCTTCAGTAGCTACGATAATTGTAAAATAGACAGTAAACACATAGAGTAAGCTACAAAGAGTTTAGTAAGCCAATTGCAATTTAACCATAAAGATTCATAACTATTTCGTAGAATAAATCATAAGCTTAACTATGCTCCTTTATTGTATATATATCATGCTTCATTTCCAACTTCCATACATATTTCACAGAGACAGAGTCTTTCATATTCAGAAATTTAGTACGATACAAACGTATCTGCATAGGTTATATATTTCATATGCTCATTCTCATATTTCATACGCTATCATCAGACAATTCCGAAGTGATACAGATACTCATAAACAAGTACAATGCCAACATTTTAGACGTGGTCTTACATGTAATTCAATATCGATGCCTTTATCCCAAACAGGGTATTACACGAAATCAGATACGATGCCGATGTCCAAGACATGGTCTTACACATAAATCTCAAATCGAAGCCTGTGTCCCAGACACAGTTTTACACGATATTTCAGATTGAAGTCAATGTTCCTTTGGAAGCATACCAATACTTTTCAGATACTAACATATTATCAGAATCTACACAAAGTTCATTCATCAGGCTCTCAACGTCGTCCAATACAGGTTATAGTTTATATGCACAAAATTTAGTCAATTTAACATGTAATTGTAATTTGACTTACCTCGTACAGATTTCGGATAAAACGAGTTGACTATTCAACTATTTTGGACTTCCCTTGATCTCAGTCTGATTATCTTTGTTCTTGATCTAATACAACACAAATTCAACTATTCAATCATTCATTTCTTTCAAAATAACCCATGAACACATATTTAGGGAACTTTGCATTTTAGCTCTTATATTTTCACACTTTGACAATTTAGTCCATTTTTCACAAAATCACAAATATGCAAAAGTTCACCAAGACTATAGCTTGGCCAAATATACATGGCTTCCATACCAGCCCAAATAACATATTTAATTCTCAATTTAGTCCATCAAACCCTCATTTTCACAAATTAGCCCAAATAACTCTATTTCATTAAAAATCCAAAGATAAAACATGATAATCATTTACCAAGCCTTCATAATTCATCCAAAAACATCACTAAGCTCATGATATCAACAATGGCATTTCATGATATCTTTAACAGAAATAGAAATTCAGACATGGGCTTTGAAGAACACGAAGCAACGATCACAAAAACATAGAAATTATCAAAAACCGAATGAAAATTCATACCTTAATCAAGGTTTAAGCTGGCCGAAACCTAGCTTGATCTTTATATTCTTTTTCCTTAAATAATCAGCCAACATAGGTGAAAATGCATGGCCATTTTATGTTTTCTTTATTATTAAACATATTATCACACATTTAACTATTTTACCCTTTTCTATTTCACTTTTAAAATCCACCAACTAATGTCCATATTTGTCCACCATTTAAACAAATGGTAATTTTGACATCCAAGGACCCCCACTTAACTAAGCCAAATCAAATAGGTGCTTTAACATCTAGCACTCAATTTTTAGCCTTTACGCGATTTAATCCTTTTTCATATTTAAACACAGAAACAGACAAATTAAATTACAGAAATTTCACAGATGTAAATTCATATATCATAGACATAGAAAATAATATTAATATATTTTTTAGATTCAAATTTGTAGTCCCAAAACTTCTATTCCGACTAGGGTCAAAACTGAACTGTTACATTGCTGGTAAAAAGAAACTGAGGTAAAGCAACTTCCAGTCAGTTAATTCTCTACGGCTAGTGTTGGAAGTGTAAGAAATGTTGAGAGAATTGTTCCTATGTGTGATGAATACAATAAAAGGCATTTTGGTTAGTGACAGTCAAAGTCGGCAGCTTGTTTCCATTATGGGTCTGCTAACCATTTTCTTCGTAATTGTTCGAACAGGAAAAATGATTTCGTAACTAGTCAAACAAGTCTGAAGCAACTTTCTAGAGAGGTAGATGATCTGGAAACGCTAGAAATGCTACTATCGGTTGAGGAAAGAATAGCTAGGTAAATGAACGGTTAGAAACAAGAACACCAGCTAGGACCTATGCAATCTGAGCTCCAGAGGAAGCTACTGTTGCAGATGTTATTACGAGTACTTTTTCTCTCTTTTATATTAATGCATATACATTTATTGATCCTGGATCAACTCATTCATATATATGCACTACATTAGTAGATAAAAAGCAATTACCTATTGAGTTCACTGAATATACTGTCAAAGTTACAAATCCCTTGGATCAATGTGTTCTAGTTAATCAGTTACGTAGATCATGCACACTAAAATTTAGGGTTTACTATTTTTCTGCTAGCTTGATGTTGTTACCCTTTAATGAGTTTGATGTGATTCTAGGTATGATTGGTTGACCCTACATGATGCTGTTATGAATTGTAGAAGAAAAAATATTGTGTTAAAATTTTAGAATGGTAAACAAATCCAAATTGAGTCAGATATCTAATATAATCTCACTTATAATAACACAGAAATATGTTAAAAAGGGTTGTAAAGCATATCTCACTTATATAGTTGATTCCAGGGTTTCTGAATTGGTTCCAATTGTATGTAAGTATGTAGATGTATTTCTAGGAGAGCTACCAGGGTTACCTCCAATCAAATAGGTTGAGTTTTCTATTGAATTAATGCCGAGAACATCTCCGATATCGATAGCTCCGTATAGAATGGCACCTAAAGAATTGAAAGAGTTGAAAGCTCCGTTGCAAGAGTTCACAGATAGAGGCTTTGCTCAGCCCATTTTTTCTCCTTGGGGTGCTCTTATGTTATTTGTCAAGAAAATGGATGGATCCATGCAACTATGTATCAATTATCGACAACTCAACAAAGTCATAATCGAGAACAAGTTTCCACTGCCACAAATTGACAATTTGTTTGACTAGTTGAAAGGTGCAACGGTATTCTAAAAGATCAATCTTCGTTCTGGTGATACCATTTTGTTTGACTAATGCACCTGTTGTATTTATGGACCTGATGAACAGAATATTCAGACCTTATATAGACAGATTTGTTGTGGTATTCATTGATGATATTCTAATCTATTCACATGATGAGACAGAGAATGCCTAGCATTTGTGAATTATTTTATAAACCTTACGTAAAAAACAATTGTTCGCTACTTTCAAAAAATGTGAATGTGAGTTCTAGCTCCGAGAAGATTCGTTAAGGGATTCTTGACGATTGCTATGCCATTAACGAGATTGTTGCAAAAAGATGTTAAATTCAAATGGTCTGAGAAATGTCAACAAAGTTTTAATTAGTTGAAAGCTTTATTAACCAAGGCACCTGTTTTGGTTTAGCCAGGGTCCGGCAAAGAATTTGTGATTTATAGTGATGCTCCATTGAATGGTTTGGGTTGTGTTTCGATGCAAGAAGGCAAAGTGATAGTGTATGCTTCTAGAAGTTTAAACTGCACGAAATGAATTATTTGACTCACGATTTAGAGTTTGCATCTATATGTTTGCTTTAAAGATTTGGCAACACCATTTGTATGGAGAAAAATGTCATATCTTAACGGATCATAAAAGCCTGAAGTATTTGATCTCACAAAAAGATTTGAAGTTGAAACAACGCAAATGGATTGAGCTATTTAAAGATTACAATTTGATCATTGACTATCATCCGGGAAAGGCTAGTGTTATTGCAAATGCATTGAGTAGGAAATCTCTATTTCCTTTACGAGCATTGAACACACGATTAATGTTGATTGATGATGGTTTGATTTTAGCTGAATTAAAAGCTAAATCGATTTTTCTGTAACAGATTTACGAAGCTTAGAAATGTGATGATATATTGATTGCTAAATAGAAACAGATTGAGACAACACCTGATTTAGATTTTCATGTTGGTTCTGATGATAGTTTGTATTTCAAAGGAAGAATTTGTGTTCCAAGAAATTCTAATCTTGTTTAGAAGATCTTATAGGAAGCTCACAATAGTAGCTTGTCAATTCATCCTAGTAGCAATAAAATATATGATGATTTGAAATAGATGTACTGGCGGCCAAGTATGAAACAAGAGATTTTTGAGTTTGTAGCGAAATGTTTGGTTTGTAAGCAAGTTAAAGCTGAGCATCTGGTACTTTCAGGTTTACTACAACAAGTGATGATTCTAGAGTGGAAATGGGAGCGTGTCATGATGGATTTCATATCGGGATTACCTTTATTACCGAGAAATAAATATGATATGTGGGTCATTGTTGATTGTTTGATGAAGTCTGCACATTTCATTCCAGTGCGTACGGATTTTTCATTTGAGAGATTGGCAGAGTTGTATGTTGTTGAGATTGTTAGATTGCACAGCGTGCTAGTTTCTATTATTTCTGACAAAGATTTGTGGTTTATATCTCATTCTAGAGCAAGTTACATGAAGCTCTAGGTACTCGACTGCATTTGAGTACAGCATTTCATCCTCAGACCGATGGTTAGTCTGAGCGAGTAATTCAGATACGGATATGCTTCGATGTTGTGTTTTAGAGTTTGAAGGTAACTGGGAGAGATTTTTGTCGTTGGTTGAATTTGCATGCAATAACAATTATCAGGAAAGCATTAAAATGGCATCGTACGAAGCTTTGTATGGTCAAAAGTATTGAAATTTATTATATTAGACTAAGCTCAGTGAGAAAAATTTATTTGATGTTGATTTGATACGAGAAACTGAAAAAAAGGTTAAAGTGATACGTGACAGTTTAAAAGCGGCTTCAGATTGACAGAAATCTTACATAGATTTGAAAAGAAAAGAAATTGAATTTCAATTCGGCGACAAAGTGTTTTTTAAAGTGTCACATTGGAAGAAATTCATTTAATTTGGCCAGAAAGGAAAGCTTAGTCCGCGGTTTATTGGGCCGTATGAAATCATTAAGAGAATTCGACCAGTAGCTTATAGATTGGCTTTGCCGTTAGAGTTAGAAAATATTCACAATGTATTCCATGTATCTATGTTACGATAGTATCAGTCAAATACTTCACACGTAATTTCACCTGTTGATGTTGAGATTCAGCTAGATGTTATGTACAGTGAAGAATCGATCAGAATTCTAGCTTGAGACGTTAAAGAATTGAGAAATAAAAATAGTGATTTACTAAAAGTTCTCTTGCAATGTCACGGAATAGAAGAGGCTACCTGAGAACTGGAAGAAGCTATGAAAATGCAATACCCAAACCTCTTTTCGGGTAAGTTTTTTTAGGATGAAATTTGTTTTAAGGGGCGAGTTGTAACATCCTGTTTTTAGTGAAATCAAAATAGTAGTTTCGGTACCACAAATACAAAGAGTAAATTATTATTTTATTGTTATTTTAATATCTATGGGATATTAGTAAGGTCGTATTAATATTTCATTAAGAAATTTTGACGTTTGCATACTTAAGTAAGTGAGAAGGACTAAATCGTAAAAGAACAAAAGTAGAGTTCTATTAGTTAAAGCTATGAAATGGCTATTAAACTTTAAGTGAGAGGACTTAGATGGTAACTAGACCATTTTTAATGTTAGTGGATATTCATGGCAAGCATTTGTTGTAAATTTTAATTAGTAATTAGGCTAAAATGGTAATTAGAGAACTAAAATGAAAATTAAGAAAAGATTAAATAATGTTATCATTTTTCATTTCTTCTTCTTGCTTGGCCGAATACACCCTTGAAGGGGGAAGAAAGCTTCATTTTGAATTTCACTTGCATGGTATGATTTTTAAGCCCATTTTTAATGATTTTTATGTTTTCGGGATCGTTGTAGCTTAATCTAACTAGCCCAGAGATGAACTTGCAAAACTGTTAAATATTTACAGTTGTGCCATGAATGCTCTTATGTGATTCTTGGTTCTTAATGGTAGATTATGAGTCCTTGTTGATAAATAAACAAGTTGTGTAAAATGATTTTCTATAAAAATTGTATTTGGGGACTTATTTGTAAAAATGATAAAAGTTCATGGTAAATTTATGAAATGATGGTTTGTATGGATTGATTTAGGTCCTTAGAGATTTCGGCTACCATGAGAAGAGGATTAAAATTTTTAAATTTCAATTTATGAGATTAAAGACTAAATTGTGAAAAGTTAAACTGTTAGGGGCAAAATAGTAATTTTGTAAAAATATAGATTAAATTGAATAATAGAGATATCAAATGGATTGAATTTGTTTATTTAGATCAAGATAGACTGCGTATAGATCTAGATCAAGGAAAACCTAAAGCCTCAGATTAGTTGATCTCGTTTCTACCTATTTTTCATCGAGGTATGGTCGTAATGTTTTAATATGTAATGAATTTCTATTTGTGTACTTGTCTTATGATGCTTTAATTAATATGTTTTTAGAAGAACAATGATGAATTACACATATGTGCCACTGTTTGTGCTTCAGTACCCTTGAATTGCACCTATGTGCCCCTATTTGTACTCCGGTACCCCTAAATTGCACATGCATGCCCCTGTTTTTACTTCGGTACCCCATAATTGCAAATATGTGCCCCTATTTGTACTTTAGTACCTCTGGATGTACATGTGTTGTAACGCCCCGTACCCGAGACCGTCGCCGGAGTCAAACACGAGGTGTTAACAGACTTAATTCATTACCTAAACAGCTCAAACAATTTATTTTTAAAATTTCCAGTCAAGCTAGCAATCTACGTCATAGTCACTTAAAAATTCATATCTCGAGTTCTGAAACTCAAAATCCAATTCCTCAAATTTTCCCTAAAACTAGACTCATATATATATTTACTAATTTTTTTCTAGAATTTTTGGTCAAGCCAATTAGTACAGTTTATTAGTTAAAGTCTCCCTTGTTTCAGGGTTTGACTCTCTAACCTCTGTATATTACGAATCAGATATCTCTCTGTACAGAATTTCAATGACTATGAAGTTTGTTTCAGAATCTTTACATATAAATTATGACTTCTAATTATATTTGTACAATTTATGATGAATTTTTAAAGTCAAAACAGGGGATCCAGAAATCACTCTGGCCCTGTTTCATAAAAATTCAAATATCTCATAAAATATAATTCATATACCTGTTTTGTTCAATCCATATGAAAATAGACTCATTAAGCTTCAATTTCATAACTTACTCATCATTTAATTCCATTTCTACTATTTTTAGTGATTTTTTAAATTTACATCACTGCTGCTAACAGATTCTATTTTATGGCAAATTTCACTTTACTAAGGATTTTCATGCACTAAATAGCATTTTAAACATACATAACATCAAATATGACTTAGATTGGCCATTCCAATGGCTAATCATTTACAAACCCTTTTCTTACCAAACCATATCCATATCATAAGATCAATTACACAAAGTGAGTGTTTTGCCATATATGCCACATTCAAAATACACAAGCCATTTTACCAATTTAAGCCTTCGGATAGTGTGAATGAGTCTTCGACCTATCCCGATTCTCAAGCCGGCTTGTCAAAACTACAATGAAAGAAAAGGAGGGAGTAAGCACAAATGCTTAGTAAGTTCACATGCAAATAGTAAGTAACATAATCACACAATCTCACATAAAACATCATTTGCATAAACAACACCAAGACATTCATGTTTCATTTACATTTAATAGCTTTCTACGATTTCATCATACCAAGTTTTCAACCCGAGGGTTTAAGCACATACCTGTCAAATTTTATCATTTACCACACTTACCAACATGTCACCTTCGTTTTAGGCCTTCTCCTTATTCACTTAAGATTCACCCGTTGAACACATCAGAATATAATTCAAATACGCGGATCTCATGAACATAAGAGCCATACCCGCAGCTAGACAAACTCAATAGCCTGCGGAACTTATGTAGCCAAGCTACCATGTAACCCGCCCATAAGTGAACTCGAACTCAACTCAACGAGCTCGGATGCCTAGTTACATCTCACAAACTCGGACTCAACTCAATGAGTTCGGAACTCAACCATCCTAGTGACATGTCACTTGTATTCTAATCTATTCCCAAGGTTCAAATGGGCATTTTCCTCGATCACACATCTGTGCCGTCTTCCACGGAATATCGAAATCGATACTTCGTGATAGTTCATACTCATCAAGTAATTCACATAATTACATATTATTCAACAATAACCACAAAATATAATATTTCATGATAATAATCAGCATCATATCATATAAACAACAATAAATTGTTTAAAATGACAATTATGTTACTACATTTACACATGAACTTACCTCGGTACAAAATTATTAGCAATCAAGCCTATTCTTTGTAAACTTTGTTTTTCCCTCGATCGCGACTTGAATCTCGTTTCTCTTGATCTATAATGCCAAATTAATCTTATTTAATACATACATTCATCAAAATAGCATTTAATATGAACTTTGGCAAAATTACATTTTTGCCCCTAAACTTTTGCATAATTACACTTTTGCCCCTAGGTTCGGGAATTAAACTTCATCCCTTATTCTTATGTTTTATGACATGCTGATAATTTTTCCCTTCTATAGAAACATCAAATTCACACTCTAACATGTACTTATGACTATTAGGTATTTTTACTGATTAAGCCCTTTTACTTGTTTTCGCTTAAAACCAAGTAGTACAAGTTGTCTAACATAATTTAAAACCTCATATTCTATCATAAAACACCAAAATACACAAATTTCACCTATGGGTATTTTTCCAAATATGAACCCTAGGTTGAATTATTGCTAGCATAAGCTTAATCGAGCTATAGGGATTCCAAAAACATAAAGAACATTAAAAACGGGGCTTGGAATCACTTACTATGGAGTTTGGAAGCTTGAAACAAACCCTAACTATGGATAACCCTTGAAATTTCGGCCTAATGAAGAAGATGGACAAAAATTGGCTTTTAATTTTGTTTTTAATTCATTTTAATAACTAAATGACCAAAATGCCCTTACTACTAAACCTTCCAAAAATTCCATCCATGTCCAATTTTTGTCCATAGACTTAGAAATTGGTCAAATTGCTATTTAAGACCTCCTCATTAACATTCCAAAACAATTTCATACTAAAAACTCCTAGAATGCAAGCTTTGCAAATTATTCGATTTAGTCCCTAATTTCAATTTAAGCACTTTAGGCATAGGATTTCATCATGAAATTTTCACACAATCATGCAATCATATCGTAAACATCAACATAATTATAAAATAATTATTTCTATCTCAGATTTGTGGTCACGAAACCACTATTCTGATTAGGCCCTAATTCGGGATATTACATGTGTACCCTGTTTAGACTTCGGTAACTCTAAATTGAATAATATGTGAATCATATTAATTTTTTTGTTAGATTAAATGATATGCTACATTCTTACTAAACTCTATAAACTTATTCGTTCTGTTGATTGTTTTGTAGATCGTTGTTGTTGACACTTTCAATGGATCAAACCTTCAGCTCACACTATCTAATGACTTTGGTAGTTTTTGTATCTCTTAGGGTAATGGCATGTATAAACTTATGTAGTTGTATTTGAGATTGAAACGTATTTAGGATGTATAAAATGGTGTTTGATGAACGTGTAACACCCATTACCCGTATCCGAAGCCGGGATAGGGTTCGAGGCATTATTGGACTTAAACATTCACAAACATGCAAAACTGGGCCATAAAATTTTTGTCTAAATTAAAACTTTTCAAAAACATGTATATCATCCCTTATACGGGCCTTTGAGACCTAAAACATACATCAGGTTGGTTTGGGACTAAACCAGAAACTTTCGATAAACTTTGGACAACTTAGCAAATTTCTTGATTTGGAGTGTCACACGCCTGTGTGTGTTGAACCGTGTGGTCACAAATGCCCGTGTGACTTGGGACACGCTCGTGTCCTTAGCCCGTGTAACTCTCTGTTTGTGACATCAGTAAAAGAATTTGAACCACACGGCCAGGCCACACACCCGTGTGCTAGGCCGTGTCCTCCACATGGCTGAGACACATTGTCGTGTCTCTGCCTATGTCGCTAACACTTAGGCTATTTTCCAAGCCTTCATGTTTCACATAAACCCCTACAACCTTATACACATCAAACTCACAACTCATGGCATCATTTTAGTGATTAAACAGCCTTTATAAGACACATTGAACATTAGCTCGTCATTATACATATGTTCCACCTACTCATGGTAAACTAGTCTAGCCACATTATTACACATTCATTTGACCTTGTCATCTCATTAATCACTTATACCAATAAACTATGGTTACTAACTTATACATCAAACATCCATGTTCAAGGAACTATCATCTTGTTACCATATTATATGTTTAATTCATGGTCATGACCACCTTGATTGGTCATAAAACATGCATTCAACACACATGACATATTACCAACCATGTATGACAAACAAACATATTCATATCATCACATCATATGCATTAAAACGTAACTTGATTAGCTAGACTTACAAACCATAATCAATATAAGCCACCTCTCACGGCCATATACAATAGCTCGATATAGGCCAATACATTTAGCCAAATAATAATAACACATGTCATAGAACTAGGTCCCTATACATGCCACTCACTTGATATTTCTAACATATGTATCAATACTCCAAAGGTATTGGCTTAATAGTGTGATGCTGCCTCCGACGATCTCCAACATAGAGCCGACCTGACAACAGAAAAAGAAATGGAAAGGAGGGAGTAAGCTTTACGCTTAGTAAGCTGGCATGAAAAACAATAAGCAATGTATTAACATGCTATTTTTCAATTCCTCTTTATTTATTCAAATTCTAGTTAAGTTGTTTTCTCGAGTCACATTAACTAAATTATTTATATCTAGAGCTACGGAACTCCAAATTGATAACTAATAATTTTCCCAGAAACTAGACTCATATATCTTCTTACCATAAAATTTTCAGAATTTTTTTCCAGCCAATAGGTACAGTTTATTCTTTAAAATTACCCCTATTTTGCTGTCTGATAGTTCCGACCTCTCTTCACTACGAATTAATTATCTCATAGTACGGGACTCAGATGATGCCTTCGTCTATTTCCCTTGAAAATAGACTCATTAATTATTTTATGCTTATAATTTATAACTCATGATTACTTTTGTACAATTTCTAGTGATTTTCCCAATTCGAAACTGGGGATTTTGAACTTATTCTAACTCTGTCTCACAAGAATTTAAATATCTCATAATATGAAATTCTTTTACTTACATTGTTTCCTTTATATGAAAGTAGACTCAATAATATTTTATTTCATATCTTATTCAACTTCTAATTCAATTTCCACCATTTTTGGTGATTTTTCAAATTCACACAACTGTTGTTATCCAAAACTGTTTTATTAATAAATTCCACTCTTTCATGTTTTCTTTGTAGTAACTTTCATTGTAACACTTACTCCACATCAATACTACCAAAGTTTGATCACATATTGAGCACATTACTCATAAGTTTACACACACGAACCTTCACTTATTCATCACATAGTCATGTTCATATGTATTTTCACTTAGTAAATTTCCCGTTGAACTCATCGGAATAATAACAGATACCCGGTGGCCTGTACATATTACCACCCTTGTAACCGAAGCTCTCTGGTATGCATAGTAGCCTGCACTTAGTACTACACATGCGACCTAACAATCTGGTACATGTAGTAGCCTGCACTTAGTACTACACACGTGACCTAACCATTGGATACACGTAGTAGCTTGCACTTAGTACTACACACGTGATCGAAGCTATCGGGTACTTATAGTAGCCTGCACTTAGTACTACACATGCGACCTAACAATTTGGTACATGTAGTAGCCTGCACTTAGTACTACACACGTGATCGAAGCTATCGGGTATGCATAGTAGCCTACACTTAGTACTACACATGCGACCTAACAATCTGGTACATGTAGTAGCCTGCACTTAGTACTACACACGTGACCTAACCATTGGATACACGTAGTAGCTTGCACTTAGTACTACACACGTGATCGAAGCTATCGGGTACTTATAGTAGCCTGCACTTAGTACTACACATGCGACCTAACAATTTGGTACATGTAGTAGCCTGCACTTAGTACTACACACGTGATCGAAGCTATCGGGTATGCATAGTAGCATGCACTTAGTAAGAACATGCGACCTAACAATCTGGTACATGTAGTAGCTTGCACTTAGTACTACACAAGTGACCTAAAACCATTTTAAACACATAATAGCCTGCACATAATACTACACGTGTTCTCACAACGGATTATTCATATCTTTTCTATTCCGAAGGTCTAACCAGGAAATCCCTCACTTTTCAACCTTTTTCCAATTCATCCATAATCAATTTCAATTCATAATTTACATCAAGTGATCACTCAATGTGCAACCACATCTCATATAATAACAAAATATTATAACATAAATAAAAATGATATATTATTTACATACAAACTTACCTTTCTTTTCACTCTTTCACAAGTTATCCAACTTAATAAAACATCATGTTATATCAAATTCTCAATATATTCAGCCATCATATAGCAAGCTATCAATAATTGAACCATTCCAACATTTTATGTGCTACTAGTCACATATCATTGTTCTTACAATTTTCATATACCATTCTTTCATCACTTTTCAATATATTAAATCATGTCATTTGTGCAATAATAATATAAAATTTTCAATTCAAACATAGCATTGCAATATTATTGACACACGAACTTAGCTCGAATGCGAGCACGGCTATATATTTCGATTTAGTCCACAATCTCATTCATTTCCAATCTATGCCCGAATCTCATTTTCTTTGATCTATAATATCATATTTAGCTTACTAATTAGTCACATTATTCATAAGGGTCCAAAAATCATATTTTTACAAATTTGCAAACTTTCACATTTTTCACTTTTGCCCCAATGCTCGTAAGATGACTTTTAGCCAATTTCCTTTCATTTTAAGCCTATCCGAATCATTTCCATAACTATAGCAGCCCCTAATTTCCACTAAATCACAATTTTATGACAAATTTTGTAACTTTTGCAAAACGGTCCTTTTTGACAATTTCATAGAAAATCACTTAGTAAAAGTCGTTTATTACACACCGAGCATTCATTTTCTACCATTAGACATCAAAAAACATGCATGTCATCCATGGGTAAATTTTAAACACAAACCCTACTCAAAATATGGGTAGAAATGAGTAGTTCTTGTTACGAGTATTTCAAAAATGTAAAAATAATTAAAAATGGGGCAAGAACGGACTTACAATTGAGCTTGGAAGCTTAAAAAATCCTAGATATGTCTCCTCCATGAAAGTTTCGGCGATGGGGTAGAAAATGGACAAAAATTGGCTTTTAATTTTGTTTATAATTCATTTTAATTACTAGATTACCAAAATGCCCCTAACTTAAAAATACTCTATTTCACCCATTTTATGTCCATTTTTGTCCAAAAAATTATCCAATGGTCTAATTACCATTTAAGGGCCTCCAATTTAAAATTTTATAACAATTAGACACCTCTAACATGTAGAACTCAACTTTTACACTTTTTTACAATTTAGTCCTTTTGACCAAATTGAGTGCCCAAACGTCAAAATTTTTGAACGAAAATTTCACGAAATCATCCTGTGAAATTTTAGACCATAAAAATATAATAAATTTTTTTTTACTATGTCGAATTTGTTGTAACATCTCGAAATAGGGCCTAAATGGAATAGTGGTTGCGAAATCGCAAATCTGAGATAGAAAAGTTTATTTAGATTAATTTTTATGATTTACCGAGTGATTAGATGCATGTGTTACAGTATTGATAAGAAATTTTATGGATTGCATGTTTAATTTGCCTATTAGGGCTTATTTGCAGAAGTTGCTGTAACAGCCCGATTTAGGGCCTAAACGGAATGATGGTTTTAGAACCACAAATTTAAAGTCAAAAAATTTATTCCGATTAAGTTTTAAGGTTTATTTATTGATTAAAATATTGTGTAAAAATATCGTTAAGTAATTTTACTGATAAAGTGCTTAATTGGACTTTTAGGACTAAATTGCAAAAGTTGCAAAATATGTGTTCTAATTCATAAGTACTTGATTGAAATGGGGGTTTAAAGAGGAGGTCCTTAAATGTTAATTAGACCATTATATTTTGTTTGGACAAAAATGGGCATGAATAGGACAAAATTTTAAAGAAAGGCCTTAAGTGTATTTTAGTCATTTGGTAATTAAAAGAAAAAAAAGGGAAAATAAAGCCAAAATTGAGTCATCTTTTTCATGGAGGCTGAAATTAGCATGGGGGAAGCCATGGCTAGGGTTTTCAAGCTTTCCAAGCTCAATAGTAAGTCCGTTCTAGCCCCGTTTTTCAAGTTCTTTGCGATTTTAAAATCCTGGTAACTTGATTAAGCTTATTCTAGCAATAATTTAAGCTAGGGTTCATATTTGGAAAAATACCCATAGGTTAAATGTGTTTATTTTGATGTTTTATGGTAGAATATGAAGGCTGAAATTATGTTAAACAACTTTTGCTAAGCGGTTTTAAGCAAAAATGAGTAAAACGACTTAATCAGTAAAAGTTATTATTGTTCATAACTATGTGTTAGAGTGAGAATTTGATGTTGCCATAAAAGGGGAAAATGATCAGCATGTCATAAAACATAAGAATAAGGGATGAAGTTTAATTCCCGAGCCTAGGGGAAAAAGTGTAAATATGCAAAAGTTTAGGGGCAAAATTGTAATTTTGCAAAATTTTGAGTTAAGGACTGTTTTGAATAGTACATTAATTAAATAGTAAAATATGATGTTTTAGATCCTGGAAAATGAGATTTGAATGGAGAAAAATCGAAAATCGAGAAAGTTGATAAAATGGCCGTTTTAGTATCGAGGTAAGTTCATATGTATAATAAGCATTAATTTATGCATGTTTCAATGTAAAATTGATATATTTACTATGATTGCCGAGGTGTTGAAAGTAAGTATAATTATGATGATTTAAATGTTCAATATTAATTCGACATGGAAATGAGAAAGTATGTAAGTTTGTTTGTAAATAATACATTATCTTTATTATGTTTTTGTATTTCAGCATATTTTATGTATTGTAGCTGATTTTTGAATCATGATTGACTATTGGAAGTATGGAATCAAGTATTAGAAAGAGAGAGAAATCCCGGTTGAACCTTCGGAAAGATTGGATGATACAGATGGTATGTAGCTATTCGGTCAAATGTTGTTAATATATGAGATTATTTGATTTAAATGCATCGTATGAACTTTAAGTAAAAGAAAAATATGTGCTGAGAATCTATGTTTATGTTTATGTGTATTCGGCCATGAAGCAAATTTGAATTGAGATTAGGTTTGTTTAAATAAATGTTTCGATGTTCGATAAGTCTTAATTGTTTGCGATGCTTAAAACTTACTAAGCTTTGAAAGCTTACTCTGTTCTTTATTTCTCTATTTTATAGATTGTTGATCTTGGCCACCGACTCGGGGATCGTCGTGATTCATCACACTATCGATCTTTTGGTACAATTATATTTTGGACTCGATATGGCATGTATAGGTTAGGTGATGATAACGATGTTTGAAATTGTAAATATTTTGGCCATATGAAAATGGCGTATAACTTAAATATCAGTATGTATTTCAGCTCGATCTTTGTTTATGTTTATTGAAAATGTGAATGAGATAATTAAATGTTTAGTTCGCTAATACCTCTTAGCCTTAATCCGGCGATCGGATTCGGGCTAGGGGTGTTACAGAAATCAATAAAACAATAGAAAAGTTTGAGAGTACTTGAACCTAAACTTTGTTTGCACTTCCTATTTGTTTTGTCTGTGAGAAATCCTTTCAATGTAGCCATTTGAAGTGGGAATGAGGAATTGGGGATTTAGGGTTTTAGGGTTTTAAAGAGAAAAAAGGATTTTAGATATTTAAGGGTTTTGATGAGATTTTGAAGGAGTTTAAGTGTTAGAATATGGTTAGATTAGATTAAAAGGGTATTTGTATGTTTAAAAATAGTGTTTTTAGGTTTAAAAACTGTGTAAAATCATGGTTATTCCATCGAGCTGCACAACTAGGTCAGGTCAACCCTGTAGACAATTGCAGTGGTGTCACGAAAGAGGGGTTTCGTGTTGTATGAACAGTTTGAACAATATTTGTAAAAGTATGAACAATAATCAATAAAACAATAGAGAAGTTTGAGAGTACGTGAACCTCAACTTTGTTTGCATTTCCTATTTGTTTTGTTTGTCAGAAATCCTTTCAATGTAGCTTTTTGAAGTGGGAATGAGGAATTGGGGATTTAAGGTTTGAGGAGAAAAAAGGATTTTAGACATTTAAGGGTTTTAATGATAATTTGAAGGAGTTTAAGTGTTAGAATGAGGTTAGATTAGATTAAAAGGTTAATTGTATGTTTAAAAATAGTGTTTTTAGGTTTAAAAACCGTGTAAAATCGTTATTCCGTTGAGTTGCACAATCGGGTCGGGTTAACCCTGTAGAAAATTGCAGTGATGTCACAAAAAAGGGATTCTGTGTCGTAACATCCCTGACAGACTACGTCTAATGCCCCGTACCCGAGACCGTCGCCGGAGTCGAACACGAGGTGTTAATAGACTTAATTCATTACTTAAATAGCTCAAACAATTTATTTTTAAAATTTTCAGTCAAGCTAACATTCTGCATCATAGTCGCTTAAAAATTCATATCTCGAGTTAAGAAACTTGAAATCCAATTCCGTAAATTTTCCCTAAAACTAGACTCACATATATATTTACTAATATTTTTTATAGAATTTTTGGTCGAGCAAATTAGTACAGTTTATTAGTTAAATTCTCCCCTGTTTCAGAGTTTGACTGCTCTGACCTCTGTGTATTACGAATCAAATATCTCCCTGTACAGAGTTTCAATCACTATACTGTTTGCTTCTAATAAAATTAGACTCAATAAGGAATATTTACATATAAATTATTACTTCTAATTATCTTTGAACAATTTATGGTGAATTTCCAAAGTCAGAATAGGGGATCCAGAAATTGCTCTGGCCCTGTTTCACAAAAATTTAAACATCTCATAAACTATAACTCATATACCTGTTTTGTTCCATCCATATGAAAATAGACTCATAATTCTTCAATTCCATATATTATTCATCATCTAATTGTATCTCTACTATTTTTAGTGATTTTTCAAACTCACGTCACTGCTGCTGTCTGAATCTATTTTATGGTAAATTTTACCTATTTCATGGTTTCCATGGATTAGCTAGCAATTTAGCATACATAACACCAAATATGATCATGATTAGCCATTCCAATGGCTAATCATTACCATGCATTTCCATACCACTCAATAACCATATCATAAGACCATATACACAAAATGATTATAATGCTATACATGCCATACTCAAAATATACAAGCCATTATGACAAGATGGTATACGGATAGTGTGAGCGTGCCTCCGACCGTTTCCGATTTCCGAGCTGGCTTGTCAACACTACAAGGAATGAAAAGGAGGGAGTAAGCATAAATGCTTAGTAAGTTCACATGCAAATAGCAAGTAACATAACTATAGAAGCAAACATAAAACATCATTTGCATAATCATCACCGAGACATTCATATCACATTTTCATTTATCATCTTACCATATTGTTGTTATATCGAGTTTTCAATGCGAGGGTTAAGTACATACCTGTTCAAAGTATTCATTTCACAACACTTACCAATACGACCCTTTCATCTCGAGTATTCCTCAGCTTGAGTAGAATTTTACCCGTTGAATAGATCGGAATATAATTCGGATACATGGAAAGTTTGCACATAAGTGCTACATATGTAGCCAAGCTACCATGTAACCCGCCCATAAGTGAACTCGGACTCAACTCAATGAGCTCGGGCGTTTGCATCCATAAGTGAACTTGGACTCAACTCAACGAGCTCGGATGCCTAGTTACATCTCTCGAACTCGGACTCAACTCAACGAGTTCGGACATTAGCATCCATAAGTGAACTCGGACTCAACTCAACGAGTTCAGATGCCCAAACATCCTAGTGATATGTCACTTGTATCCTAATCCATTCCTAAGGTTCAACAGGACCTTTTTCCCAATCATGTGTCTCAACCATCTTCTACGGAATGCCGATACCGATACTCGGTAGTATTTCACATTTTCCAAGTATATCACATAATTTGACATATTATCAAACAATTATCACAAGTATAATATTTCATAATAATTATCATATCATTTAAAAAACATTAAAACATTTAAATTAATAACTATGTTACCAACATTTACATATGAACTTACCTCGTATGCGAAAATGGCTACTTTTATCATTTCGTCCACAACTTGGTATTTTCCCCATTTTAGCCCGAATTTTAGTTTTCCTTGCTCTATCATTTAAAATATAGTCTAATTAGGACTCACATTATTCAAATTGACCCAAAATCATATTTTGGCAAAATTATAGTTTTGCCCCTAAACTTTTGCATATTTACACTTTTTCCCCAAAGCTCGTAAATTAAACTTTAGCCTATTTTCTTATGCTTTATGACATGCTGATCATTTTTCCCTTCTATGGCAACATCAAATTCTCACTCTAACATGTACTTATGACTATTAGGTATTTTTACCGATTAAGCCCTTTTGCTAGTTTTCGCTTAAAACCGAGTAGCACAAGTTGTCTAACATAATTTAAAACCTCATATTCCATCATAAAACACCAAAATACATAATTTAAAACCTCATATTCCATCATAAAACACCAAAATACACAAATTTCACCTATGGGTATTTTTCCAAATATGAACCCTAGGTTGAATTATTGCTAGCATAAGCTTAATCGAGCTACCGGGACTCCAAAAACGTAAAAATCATTAAAAACGAGGCTAGAACGGACTTACAATTGAGCTTGGAAGCTTGAAAACCCTAGCCATGGTTTCGCTTGCTATATTCGCCATGGGGTTGAAGATGAGCAAAATTGGCTTTTAATTTTGTATTTTAATTCATTTTACCCTAAATGACCAAAATGCCCTTACTACTAAACTTTCCAATAATTCCATCCATGTCCAATTTTTTTCCATAGACTTAGAAATTGGTAAAATTGCTATTTAAGACCTCCTAATTAATATTTCAAAACAATTTCATACTAGAAACTTCTAGAATGCAAGTTTTATAAATTATTCGATTTAGTCCCTAATTTCAATTTAAGCACTTTATGCATAAAATTTCTTCACGAAATTTTCACACAATCATGCAATCATATCATAGACCTCAAAATAATCATAAAATAATTATTTCTATCTTGGATTTTGTGGTCACGAAACCACTATTCCGACTAGGCCCAAAATCAGGATATTACAACTATTTTGAGGTCACGAAACCACTATTCCGACTAGGCCGAAAATCAGGATATTACACTACGTATTTCGCGGCATCAGGGTTCGATGCCGCGACACACCCTAAAGTTTTAAAATTCTAAAAAAAATTGTCTTCTATGTCGTGACACAGGTAAGTGATGTTGTAAAATTGGATCGATTTGTAACTTTTTCATTATTGCCCTTGATGTTGCAATACTGATTGTTTGTGCCACAATGTTAACCTTGATTTCCACATTTTTGGTCCTTCGACATACTTCAAATGTCTGTTGGACCTGTATTTGACCTACCTATAACCTGTTAACAATTTTGTTAGTAAAATACGTAGTTAGTACAACTAGTAATGGTCAATTAGTAGAAAAAAAATTAGGTTTTGTTGTCGGACTCATCCGTCAGCTCAATCAATATGCACTGATGGGCTCCTCATCTATCTGTATTGGTCCAACTCCCATCGTGCCATTCTACTCGTCTGCGATTGTTTCTTTCTCTGAACTTGCCTTTTCGTCCTGCGTGGATGACGGATAATTCTTTCCGTATATCATAGCTATTAATTATTTGAGAAGCCACATAACAACTCAACCACTTTAGTCTATGCTTAGCATTCTTGGCTTCGTTAGAAAATTGGAAATTTTGGTTCATATTGATCACTTATTATGTCTCTACTTATCTCATCGATGCAAAATAGCTTTTCATGTGTATTTGAGGTGATGATTGGCACGGATGTTGGTAAAGTAATTGGTAAGGAATGTTGACCTAAGTCTCTTAAATTCAAACTTTGTAGACATTTTAATTTGTTTATTTGTGGTCTCTCCATGTGTTTACAGATAACTTCCTTACATGGCTTCTGCAATGCCTGAACATTCCGCTATGCCTAAAACCCAAGGCATGTGCTCATTAGTTGCCCTGCTTGATTGATCTTTGTTATATGGTCATGGGTCTTGTCTATATATATTTTTCCAATTCTATTTAGATCTAAAATATTCTTAGGCTGTTAAATCTCTGGGTGTCTGGTTTAAGACTAAGGTCATGCAAAAGATAGCCAATTCAGGGTCATCATCTTTGACTACTAGTACCTCTTTATTTGGCTCTAGGAATTCCTGAATTGACAAGTACTCTTCCACTAGATCCGCATTAGTTACCATTGTCTCTATTAGTTAGTCAGCACTATATTGCTCTTCTATTTTGGCCTTATTGGCAGTACCAAATATTTTTGGGATAATGAGTTCCATGTTGATATGATTCTGTGGTTCACTAACCATTTCCTCCACCAGCTCTATATCTTTTCTTTCTGCAGTTGTGTTTGAATATTCTTCTATCTGCTAAGATGGATAGTCATTTAAGAGTTCTCCCTTCTTACAAGCATCTATGATAACATCACCCTTATTGCTCAACATCGGATTTAGCACCTCTTGGTCCTTTTCTGATGGTATATCAATGCGGTCATTATCATCTTGAGAAATAACTGGGGTTTCTCCTCAGAATTGACTTAATTCAAGCATTAGCAATCGTTGGTTCTCCTATATACCCTAGTCTTCATAGACTCCTTCTTCATAAATATTTTCATCATAATCGAAGTCTTCATCGGACCACATATAATCAAAGTTATCCATGGCTTGTGCTGACTGACTATTTGTTTGATGGTGTTTAGGGTTCCTAAGAAAATGAACAAATGTTAGAAGTGTTAATTAACAAGACAAATTGGAAGTCATAGCTATAACCTACAAATTTTCTAATTAGTCTTTTAAAATACAAAAATTAAAATCAATCTAGTGACGTTACCTCCTTGGCAACAATGCCAACAACTTGACCACCTCTGGACGTACTAATGTCCATAGTGTGAATACTGTAATAAAATAGAGAGTTATGAGGTGGTATCCGCAAGTATACAGGTCGAGTTGTAATATAGATTTTACAACATAGTAGATGAGTACTTCGAGGATCGTACCCTATAGAGGTGAGTACTAAATCAATCTTAACCTAAATAGTTAAAGATCTAATTAATAATTTAAATCAATTATAATACAAGAGTAAAATAAGCAAAATGCTTAGGGTTTGTAAAATAATAAAATGAAATAACAAAAAAAAGGAATTAAAATTGTGAGAGATAGTGGGAATCCCAATTAAGTGTCGTCTCAGGTTCCTCGTCAACCAACTAGTCGCAACCTTAGCAGGATCTTCCGATCTTCCAATAACATAACGAGTCAGCAAGAGCTACTTATCTTCCAACCTCACAGTTCAAAATGGCTTGGGGTAAAGGTGTTCACGAATGGGCAATACCAATTTTAGGTTAATTCATACCTTGACAACTTCTCAGGGTTGTCAAGCCTGGGGTTTGTTTCAAGTTCTTCCTTTTGTAAACAGTTGGTCAATTGAGTAACTATACAAAACAGTTAGGAGATCATGCCTCCACTTGCAAATCCCCCCATAGAAGGATTAGTTCCTCATGGCTTTCATAAACAACATGAAAAAAATGGAAGAATTAGTCATAGAGAATGAATTGAAATAGAGAGTTTAAGAAAGCCTGATTGATATTGATGAATAGAATCTACAGAAATTGATCTCTCTTACAATCAGATCTCTTGAAGAAAACAAATAAACTAAAATTATAAAAACTTAAGAAAGCAAGAGAACAAATCTAAACCTAAAGAAAGAATCTAAGCTAATGGAATTGTGTTTATAAGGTGTACAAACCAAAGCACCCCTACTTTATGTTTTATTCTCGTCATAGAGTCGATGTCGCAACACACCAAGACTTATGCCGCAATGTAGCAACCAACATGTTCTTCTGTAGCCATATTCAGGGGTATGTCACAACACCCTCAGCCTGTGTCACAACATTGAAAGCAGTTTCTTACTTCCTCTATTTTGCTCTCTATGTTGCAACATCAGGTCCCTATGTTGCGACATAAGGTTCAATATTGACCCAAACTGCCTTCTAATGGTCTTCTACACACTCACAAAGTACATTAGCTCTCCCTTAGGCCTTATTCGACCCTTAAGGTTAATAAAAGACTCAATGTGCACATTTTATTGAATGTAACAAAACTAAAGAAACTGAAATAAAACATAACAAAAATGCTTGTATTCAAGCTCTTTAAATGTGAAAACTAGTTTAATCTACTACACTGAACACGACAAATCAACGTACCAATGATCGACAAACTAATTATAAGGTTACTGAAATTTCCCTAAGCTCCACTAAACCTAACCTCTTATAGATTGACAATGGCATGAGGTTATATCTAGTCCCTAAGTAAAAAAGAGCTCTCTTGAAGCTGACTCCTCCTATCTCTATGGGAATAGTGAAGCTATCGGAGTCTTTAAGTTTTAGGGGGAACTTTTTTGGATGCTTTTACACTGTATTCGGTATTGAAAGCTATTCGCTCTCCTCTCCCTATTTGTAACACCCCTATAACCCGTATCCGTCGCTGGAGTGGGTTATGAAGAGTTACCAAACCAAAACACTACATTTGTACATTCACAATTACATAAGTTCATTAGCAATTATATGCATAGCCAAACAAAATCAAAGATCGAAATTCAGACTTGTACCGACATTCAAAAGTTACCATATTCACATGGCTTATATACAACAACATCAAAATATCATCCACATAAGTCTAGTCTATACATGCCATACAAATTCCAAAACATAGTAGTACCAAAACGATAGATAGTGTGACGAGTTGCTGATGATCCCCGAGCAAGTGGCTGGAGTCAACGATCTAAAAACAGAGAAACATAACAAACGGAGTAAGCTTCCATAAGCTTAGTAAGTTTTAAGAAATGCAAACAATTAAATTCAATTATAAATTGATCAATCAAATTCTCAAGTGACATTTCTTAGGTATATTACCATTTGGCCGAATATACATACAAACATTTAATATATATTTAGCATATTAACTTCACTTGAATTTGAATTCATATACATAAGTAAATCAAATATTTTCACATAACTTCACATTTTGGCTGAATGTATCAGGATCATATAAACATATAGTCTTAATACTTATTCACATATACATCATATTACATACTTGGGATTCAATCCCAATCAAGCTCATATAAGTACAAGATACATACCTGGCTAACTTAAGGTATTATACGATTTCAATTGTCGTTTTATCACGAAGTCTCAAAATTTTAGATTTATATCAAATCACCGGCAATTAGCCTGCTAGGTTTAAAACCCGAATTCATCACCGGCACGAAGCTTGCTAGACTTTAAGTCTAAACTCATTCACCGGCATTACGCCTGCTAGGCTCGAAGCCCGATATTAACTCACCGACATTATAGCCTGCTAGGCTCGAAGGCTCAAATAGTACAGTACGATAATCAAATCAACAAGTTCCATATAACATAATCATATCAATTAGGTACTAGCATCATTTGAGCATATATAATTATACATCTCAAACACTTTTCTTTCATCTCATTTTTTCACTTAGCATTCGATAGCTTATGCATAACATTTCGCTCACATTCAGTTCAAACATATCATTCGATTATAAAAGCACACTGCATATTTATCAACATGTTATTCTTACCATTAGGCCATATAAGCATGATACAATACACCATCATTTCATCTTTAACATTCGGCTAAATCCATACCTTACAAAGAATACGTAATTCACATAATATATTAGATTATAATCAATTGTTATTTACATTTGATTACTTAAAACTTACCTCGAATGTTGTCAAACGATTACAATGGCTATTCAATTACTTTCTCCTTTCCCCTATCCAACTTTGGTCCTCTAAGCTCTTGAGCTAAATCAAACAAATTTACTTCTCAATCAAACACATATATACGACAACCATATACATTTCAAAAACCAATTCATTCGTATCATTTGTCCACTTAAGTCTATCACCATTTCATTTTCAAATTTATGTACTTTGTAAGTCACATTCGAACACATTTGGTACTATGCATCTTTTCAAATATTTCTTTTAACATTAAACTCAACTTATAACCTTCTTCTAATTAAAAACATGAAACACCAACTAGTCATGATAACATGCCATAGCTGAATATCATTTTAGACATTTGAGAAATAATTTCTCAACTCAACTTATAATTGTGCATATCTCATTCAAAACATCCACACCAATTTATTATACAATTAACCATAGCTGAACACTAAATCAAATAGATATTTGTTCACATTTCCATAACACATATTTATCAACTAGTCCATACATTAGCTTTTAGCATATTTGGTCATTAGAGCGACCTATTTAACTTTCAAGCATTCATTTCTAATTTTTAATTAAACAATGCTGAATGCCATTAACTAGTAATGCCACACACACATGTATAAAATTCATCCATACATAACCTATAGCTCATTCGGCCATTCATCACTCAAACCTATCAAAGCTTCATATCAAACTTCCTTGGCCGAATACACATATAAGCACATAATGCACATATATGCTCATTTGTCTAGCTCAACTTCACCTATCTACCATTACTCATAAAAAGAACATGAAAAAACAACCATTTCCTTCAATTCAATTCATGACCGAATGCTCACAACACAATAATTTTCAAAATTTAAACATGGGTTAACTAAGCAATGCTTTGACCATGCTAATTTCGCAAGAATGTCAAGAAAATACATAGAACATACCTTTGAATCATGCTAAGTAAATGACAGAATGTGCTTGAGCTTTTTCCTCTCTTTTTCTCTTAATTTCGGCTATAAAGAACAAAGATGAACAAGTTTTGTCCTTTTCCTCATTTTGTTATTTTATTTATCTTTATTTTATAATATAAAGCCATTAAATATTTTAATGCTAATTTAAAATGCATATATTGTATATCATCATCATTATGGCCGGCCACTACAAATTAAAGTGGGAAATTTGACATGCAAATCCACCTATTTTAAACCATAAAATATTTGGTCACTACAAATTAACCTATCACATTTCCAAAATTTCTCACATAAGTCCTATTTAGTAATTTCACATACAAATGACAAAATCAAAGCATGAAATTTTCACACATGCACTTTCACATATAATAAGCATAGAATATAACATTTAATTATTTTTTTGTGACTCGGTTTTGTGGTCCCGAAACCACTTTTCGACTAGGGTCAAATTAGGGCTGTCACAACTCTCCCCCTTAGGAATTTTCATCCCCGAAAATCTTACCAGCGAATAAATTAGGGTATCATTCTTTCATGGAGTCTTCAAACTGCCAAGTAGCTTCTTCAACCCCGTGTTTGACCCACAACACTTTCACTAACGAAATTGTCTTATTCCGCAATTCTTTCACCTCGTGAGCCAAAATACGAATTGGTTCCTCTTCATAACTCAAATCATATCAAATTTCTATCTCTGATGGAATAATCACATGAGAAGGATCGGATCTGTACTGACAGAGCATTGAAACATGAAAAACGTCGTGAATCTTTTCAAGTTCAGGTGGCAAAAGTAGTCTATAAGCAACCGGCCCAATCCGTTCTATAATTTCGTATGGTCCGATAAATCTCGGGCTCAATTTGCCTTTACTGCCAAATCTGAGTACCTTTTTCCATAGTGAAACTTTAAGAAACACTTTGTCTCCGACTTGATACTCTATATCTTTCCGTTTCAAGTTTACATATGATTTCTAACCATCTGATGCTGCTTTCAGACTTTCACGGATCATTTTTATTTTCTGTTCGGCCTCTTTAATCAAATCAACTCCGTAAATCTTATTCTCACTGAGTTCGGTCCAAAACAAAGGTGTACGACATTTACGACCGTACAAAGCCTCGTAAGGTACCATCTTGATGCTCAATTGAAAACTATTGTTATATGCAAATTCAACCAAAGGCAAGTATCGTTCCCACGAGGCACTAAACTCAAGGATGCAACATCTCAACATATCCTCGAGTATCTGAATAATTTGCTCGGATTGACCATCAGTTTGGGGATGAAAAGCGGTGCTAAAATGCAACTTAATACCCAATACTTCTTGCAATTTCTTCCAAAATCGTGATGTGAATCTCGGATCTCTATCCGACATAATAGAAGTAGGTACCCTGTGTAACCTTACAATCTGAGAAACATATAGTTCGGCTAACTTATCAAGTGAATAATCCGTACGTACGGGAATAAAATGAGCCGACTTTGTCAATCTATCAACAACGACCCAGATGGCATCTTTCTTGCTTGGAGACAATGGCAACCCAGATACAAAATCCATTGTGACTCGATCCCACTTCCACTCGGGAATCATGATCAGTTGAAGTAATCCCGAAGGTACTTGATGTTCCGCTTTCACTTGTTGACATATCAAACACTTCGAAACAAAGTTAGAAATGTCTCGTTTCATACCATGCCACCAATACTGACGTTTCAGATCATTATACATTTTCGTACTACCCGGGTGAACTGACATTCGGTGCTATGAGCCTCGTTCAAAATCATCGGAATAAGCTCTGAATTTCTTGGAACACATAATCGATTTCTGAATCTCAAACAATCATTGCTATCAATCAAAAACTCTGAATTCTCTTTCGAAACACATAGTGCTCGTTTTGCAACTAATTCATCATCAACTTTTTGAGCTTCATGGATTTGTTGCATCAATAACGGTTTTGCTTTTAACTCCGCCACTAACACATCATCAGCGGACACAGATAGGTGCACATTCATTGCTCGTAAAACAAATAGTGATTTACGACTTAAAGCATCAGCAACCACTGTGACAGCCCTAATGTGACCCTAGTCGGAAAGTGGTTTCGGGACCACAAAACTGAGTCATAAAAATAATTAATTGCTATATTCTATGCTTATTATGTGTGTACATGAGTATGTGGAAGTTTCATTCTCTAATTTTGCCAATTGCATGAGAAATTATTAAATAGGGATCAATATGAGACATGGTGAAATATGATAGGCTAATTTTAAATGGCTTGTTAATGCATGATGACACAAGGGTGGACTTGCATTTCAAATTCCCCAATTCCTTTGTAGTGGCCGGCCAAGATGGATTGTTGATGGGCAATATATATGTTAATTAGATATTATAATAAGAAATTGGGTTATTGGAGATAAAATATTGTTAGTAAAAGAAGGTAAAAATGAAAAAAATGATGGAATGCTCATCTTTCTTCTCCATTGCCGTGACTTGAGGGAGGAAGAAGAAAGGAATTCTTTTGTTCATGATTCGGCTTGGATGATGCTTAGGAAGAGGTAAGCACTTTGAAATTCTTGGAAATTTAGGTATAAATAAGGTGATTAGTTCAAGTTCTACTCATTCCATGGATTAAGTTTGGTTGTTTGGAGGTTTGATATTCGGCCAAATAGTTTGAAGCTCTTGGTACATATACTTTTTCTTGAAGGTTGAAATTGGTTTGTTCATAAGGGGGGGTACCGAATGGGGTCATTGAAGGGTCTTAATGAACAAAATGTGTGGCTTGGGTTTATGACATTCGGTTAAGGAATATTGTGTGCTAGCAAGGTTGGTTTAATATATATATGTAAATCACTTTGTATTTGATGGTTAGAAAAAAATAGTGAAGGGCAAATTAAAATGATGTTGGATAAATTTTAGTATAGTTGTGCTTAAGCATTCGGTCATTGATGGGCATTGTTGTAACCTAATTGTAGTTGCAACTCTTAATTTTGAGATGGAATTTGTACATATAAGTTAAGTGAATGGTTAGGGCCGAATGAGGTGTATAAAATATTAAAGCATGCTAGAATTATACATTAGTAAGAATGTGTAATTGTACTAAATTCTCTATTTGAATTCGGTTAGGAATAGTCATGGTATGAGCTCATTAAGGGTGCTATCTTATAAGTGAATGTAGCTTTAGTTAACCTTATGTGCCATGCGTGTGCTAAAATAATTAATGAATTGGATATTATTATAGGTGTATGGTTGGTCTTATTATTAAAAATAAGGGTTGAGTACCTTGAATTTCTCTTTGATATTCAAAATGATTAAATCAATTTAATTGTTAAATTAAGCTCAAGAGCAAAGGGGAACTAAATCGGATAAAGGAAAGGAGAAAGCAATCGAATAGCCGAGTTGGAACCGTTCTACCCAACACAAGGTAAGTCATTAAGCATATATTTGGTATTGATTTAAACGATCGTAATACCTATGCAATTGTGTTTAATGAGGTGAAATGTATACAAATGTATATGTATGTAGAGATGAAATTGTCGAATGTAAAAAAGAAGTGAAGCGATAGAGTGGCTGGTTTTCGGCACTAAGTGTGCGGGCAATAAGTGTTCACGGTTGAGAGATTGGCACTGAGTGTGCGAGCTTGAAATGCATGGCACTAAGTGTGCGAGCTTGAAATGCATGGCACTAAGTGTGCGAGCTTGAAATGCATGGCACTAAGTGTGCGAGTTTAAAGTATATGGCACTAAGTGTGCGCGGCTGATTATTAAGCACTATGTGTGCGAACCCACTATGTATTTTCTATAGATTATTTACATTAAGGGTGCGACCTTACCGAGTCGATTTTGGACAGCGGAAAGGGTAAGTACCTTGAGTTCATGGCTAATAGGTGCTATGTTTATATTTGGAGTTGAGCGTGGTAAGTTTTGAACCTATGTGATGATTATAATTGAAGTCACGTACATAAGGTTCATCGTGGAATAGGTGAAAGTTTGTTTAGTTGTATGATTGTAACGAAAATAAAATGATGTATGGAAATGCCTCAATTACTCTATTGAATAGCATATGAAATGTCAATGTAGGACTTGGAATGAGATTGAATCGTAAGGTCTAAGAAACTATGGCATAGTTCGGTATGGATGGAGTACTTAGCCTCATTTCGTTGTTTCCTCTTGTGAAAATTTTATTAATGGATGGTAGTGTAATGCTTATGACTTACTGAGTTATATACTCATTCGGTGTTTGCTTGTCACCTATTTTAGGTTTCTTGGACTCGACTTTTTGCGTACTGGGACCGTCATCAAGTCATCACACCGCTAGCAACTTTTGGTATCTTCTTTTTTAGTTGGTCTAGGAGAACATTTTGGCATGTATAGGCTATTATGTTTTGTTGAAATTTGGTATGTAAACTTTAGCCATGCGAAAATGGCATAATGTTCGGTTGGATTTGGTTCTATGATGTTTGGACACAAGTCTTGGTAATTCGGTTTTGGTTGAGTATTGGTTGAGGCCTACTCGATTATTATGCCATATGTCATGGCTGATTATTTTCGGTGTTAAATTCATGATTTGTTAATAGTGTAGTAGGGAGATGCTCGGTGATGATTAGCCTTTGGCATGGCTAGTCATGGTCATAATTTGTAATATGTATGATGAATTATTAGTTAGATCAAGGAAAAATCATGAAATAGGCATAGTTTGCTTTAGTAACAGATGCTGACAGCAGCAGTGATGTGAGATTGAAAAATCACTAAAAATAGTAGAAATGGAATTAAATAATGAATAAATTATGTAATTTAAGCTTGACGAGTCTATTTCCATATGGAAGAAACGAAACTACCATATGAGCTGTATGTTAGGAGATAATTAAATTCTTGTGAAACAGGGCCAGAGCGATTTCTGGATCCCCTGTTTCGACTTAGAAAATTCACCGTAAATTTTATCGAGATAATTAGAGGTCGTACCTTATATGTACAGATTCTTTATCAAGTCTAGTTTCATTAGAGACAAACGGAATAGGCATTGAAGCCCTTTACAGGGAGATATTTAAATCGTAATGTACAGAGGTCAGTGTAGTCGAACCTTGAAACAGGGGAGACTTTAATGAATAAACTGTACTAATTGGCCCAACCAAAAATTCTACAAAAATTCCCCCATATAGATATATGAGTCTAGTTTCGGAGAAAATTTACGGAATTGGATTTCAAGTCCCAGAACTCAAGATATGATTTTTAAAGCGACTACGATACAGTTAGCCAGCTTGCCTGAAACAAAAAAAGAAAAAAATTTAAATAATAAATAGGGGGAAATAAATGAAGTAAGCTCGGTAACACCTCGTATTCGATTTCCGGTAACGATCACGGGATTGGGGTGTTACAACCACATTAGCCTTTCCCGGATGGTAATCAATGACAAGTTCATAATCTTTCAATAATTCTATCCAACGTCTTTGTCTCAAATTCAAATCTCTCTGAGTCATTAAATACTTGAGACTTTTGTGATCAGAATACACATGGCATTTTTCTCCGAACAAGTAGTGGCGCCAAATTTTCAAAGTGAAAACAATAGTAGCTAACTCGAGATCATGAGTCGGATAGTTTTTCTCGTGTGGCTTCAACTGTCTCGAAGCATACGCTACAACTCTACCCTCTTGCATCAACATGCAGCCCAAACCATTCAGAGACGCATCACTATAGATCACAAATTCTTTACCAGATTCTGGCTGAACTAACACTGGAGCTTCGGTCAAAAGGGTTTTTAAATGATCAAAACTTTTTTGGCACTTTTCTGACCATTCAAATTTAACATTTTTCTGTAGCAACTGAGTCATCGGTGTTGCTATCATCGAGAAGCCTTTCACAAACCATCTATAGTACACGACAAGTCTCAAAAAGCTTCATACTTCTGAAGGATTTCTCGGAGGCTTTCAATTGAGTATAGCTAAAATTTTACTCGGATCAACTCGGATACCCGATGCGGATACAACATGCCCCAAAAAGCTAACTTCCCTCAACCAGAACTCACATTTACTAAACTTCGCACATAACTACTTGTCTCGCAAAATCTGCAATACTAACTTCAAGTGTCTGGCATGTTTGGTTTCATCGCGTGAATAGATCAAAATGTCATCTATAAACACGACTACAAACCGATCTAAATACTGTCTAAAAATTTGATTCATTAGATCCATAAAAATAGCAAGGGCGTTAGTGAGCCCAAACGGAATCACTAGGAATGCATAATGTTCGTACCTCATTCTGAAAGCAGTTTTAGGCACATCAGAGTCTCTAACTCGCAACTGATAATAACTTGATCTCAAGTCTATCTTTGAAAATACTAGACTCCTTTCTGTTGATCAAACAAATCATCGATTCGTAGCAATGGATATTTATTCTTTATCGTTACCTTATTAAGCTGACGATAATCAATGCCTATTCTCATGGTTCTGTCTTTCTTTTTCACAAACAGCACTGGTGCACCCCAGGGAGAAAAACTCGGTCGAGCAAAACCTCTATCTGTCAAATCTTGCAACTGAGATTTCAATTCTTTTAGTTTGGTTAGTGCCATACGATATGGAGCTATCGAAATAGGTGTAGTCCCTGGTACTAGTTCAATACCAAACTCTACCTCCAGAACAGGTGGTAATCCAGGTAATTCCTCGGGGAACACATCTGGATATTCACAAACCACGGACACAGTCTCAAGTATCTTTTCTGATTCTTTACTATCCAGTACGTACGAAAGATATGCTTCACACCCCTTTTTCACATATTTTTGAGCCAACATCGAGGATATTACTGTCGGTAATCCATTCAAGTCGGTAGACTCAACTCGAATTATCTCATTATTTGAACATCTCAAATCAATTGTCTTTCACTTGCAATTCACTACTGCATCATGCATAGTTAACCAATCCATACCGAGAATGATATCAAACTCGTCAAATGGTAATAGCATTAGATCAGCCAGAAAGCAAGAATCTCGGATCATCAGGGGACATTTCTTACACACTTTATCAACTAGCAGATAACGGCCCAAAGGATTCAACACTCGAATCACAAACTCAGTAGACTCACCAGGTAGAGTCTTACTGGATGCCAAAGTTTCACACACATACGAATCAGTAGAATTGGGATCAATCAAAGTAATAACATTAGTATCAAAAAGGGCAAAAGTATCGGTAATAACATCTGGTGAAGAAGCATCCTCGCGCGCTCGTATAGCATAGGCTCTGGCAAGAGCACGAGCCTCAGAATGTACAGCGGTATCTTTGGTCCCTCTTTGATTTCCACTAGCATTACCCGCATGTCTAGGTGGTCTACCTCATGTTGCAGTGTTACTAGGTCTCCCACTCGGATCAGTATTCTATTCAGCTAATTTCGGACAGTCTCGGATAAACTGATCAGCTGATCCACACTTGAAACAAGAGCGGTCATGAAATCTACAGCTTCCTGAATGCCATTTACCACAATGCTTGCAATCAGATCTATCTTGACGATCATTGCCGACACTGGCAACAGAGGTGGCTCGCGTACTCACAGGGGGTCGATCACGGTCCCGTTTGGAAAAACCCGAAGTATTCTTAGATTGGCCTGAGTCATCTCTAAATTTCTTCGATGACTGATGAAAGGATTTTCTCGAAGATCTTATACAGAACTCTCTAGTTCCATCATCATCTTTTCGTTTCTCTTTACCGATCACTTCGGCTTTACAAGCTCGCTCGACAAGCACTACAAACTCTTTGATTTCCAAAATACCCACCAACAGTTTGATGTCTTCATTCAACCCGTCCTCGAAGCATTTACACATGATAGCCTCAGACGAAACACATTCCCGAGCATATCTACTAAGTCTGACAAACTTTTGCTCGAAATCGATAACTGTCATAGAGCCTTGTTTGAGCTCAAGAAATTCCTTCCGTTTTTGATCGATGAATCTTTGACAGATATATTTCTTGCGGAACTCGGCTTGAAAGAATTCCCAAGTTACCTATTCTCTCGGCACAACTGAAATCAAGGTATTCTACCAATAGTAGGCAGAATCACGTAACAGAGATATAGCACATTTTAAGCACTCATCGGGTGTGCACGATAATTCATCAAACACGCGAATGGTATTATCGAGCCAAAACTCAGCCTGCTCGGCATCATCACTGTCAGTAGCCTTGAACTCAGTAGCCCCTTGCTTTTGAATCCTATCAACCGGGGGCTTGCTCAACCTCAACGGGTCAACTACAAAAGGTACCACAGGTGCAGGGGTTGTATTAGTCGGAGGTGGGGGATGTGAAACAGCTGGATTAGTTCGAACAAATTGGGTAAACCAATCGTTCGTCATAGCATAAAAGGCTTGCTTAGCTTCATCATTCTGATTACTAGCATTTGGTTCAGAATCCAACGGCGCTGTCTCGTGCGCGGGAGCAGGCGCTACGCTCTCTACATCATTAGCTATCGCTCGATCGGGATCGAAATTCATTACTATACGAAAAACATATTTCAACTGTCAGAAATAATCACACTATCGTATTAACACTTCATGGCATGTATAGCCAAACTCACACTCGCTATTTAGTCCTAAAATCTACTAAATCATAGCTCTGATACCAATAAAAATGTAACACCCCTATAACCCGTATCCGTCGCCGGAGTGGGTTATGAAGAGTTACCAAACCAAAACACTACATTTGTACATTTACATTTACATAAGTTCATTAGCAATTATATGCATAGCCAAACAAAATCAAACATCAAATATCATCCTCATAAGTCTAGTCTATACATGCCATACAAATTCCAAAACATAATAGTACTAAAACGATAGATAGTGTGATGAGTTGCTGGCGGTCCCCGAGCAAGTGGCTAGAGTCAATGATCTAAAAACAGAGAAACATAACAAACGGAGTAAGCTTCCATAAGCTTAGTAAGTTTTAAGCAATGCAAACAATTAAATTCAATTATAAATTGATCAATCAAATTCTCAAGTGACATTTCTTAGGTATATTGCCATTTGGCCGAATATACATACAAACATTTAAAATATATTTAGCATATTAACTTCACTTGAATCTGAATTCATATACATAAGTAAATCAAATATTTTCACATAACTTCACATTTTGGCCGAATGTATCAGGATCATATACATATAGTCTCAATACTTATTCACATATACATCATATTACATACTTGGGATTCAATCCCAATCAAGCTCATATAAGTACAAGATACATACCTGGCCAACTTAAGGTATTATACGATTTCATTTGTCATTTTATCACGAAGTCTCAAAATTTTAGATTTATATCAAATCACCGGCAATTAGCCTGCTAGGTTTAAAACCCGAATTCATCACCGGCACGAAGCCTGCTAGACTTTAAGTCTGAACTCATTCACCGGCATTACGCCTGTTAGGCTCGAAGCCCAATATTAACTCACCGTCATTATAGCCTGCTAGGCTCGAAGGCTCAAATAATACAGTACGATAATCAAATCAACAAGTTCCATATAACATAATCATATCAATTAGGTACTAGCATTATTTGAACATATATAATTATACATCTCAAACACTTTTCTTTCATCTCATTTTCACACATAGCATTCGATAGCTTATGCATAACATTTCGCTCACATTCATTTCAAACTTATCATTCGATTATAAAAGCACATTGCATATTTATCAACATGTTATACTTGCCATTAGGCCATATAAGCATGATACAATACACCATCATTTCATCTTTAATATTCGGCTAAATCCATACCTTACAAAGAATACCTAATTCACATAATATATCAGATTATAATCAATTGTTATTTACGTTTGATTACTTAAAACTTACCTCAGGTGTTCTCGAACGATTACAACGGCTATTCGATTACTTTCTCCTTTCCCCTATCCAACTTTGGTCCTCTAAGCTATTGAGCTAAATCAAACAAATTTACTTCTCAATCAAACACATACATACGGCAACCATATACATTTCAAAAACCAATTCATTCGTATCATTTGTCCACTTAAGTCTATCACCATTTCATTTTCAAATTTATGTACTTTGTAAGTCACATTCGAACACATTCGGTACTATGCATCTTTTCAAATATTTCTTTTAACATTAAACTCAACTTATAAGCTTCTTCTAATTAAAAACATTAAACACCAACTAGTCATGCTTACATGCCATAGCCGAATATCATTTTAGACATTTGAGAAATCATTTCTCAACTCAACTTATAATTGTGCATATCTCATTCAAAACATCCACACCAATTTATTATACAATTAACCATAGCTGAATACTAAATCAAATAGATATTTGTTCACATTTCCATAACACATATTTATCAACTAGTCCATATATTAGCTTTTAGCATATTTGGTCATTAGAGCGACCTATTTAATTTTCAAGCATTCATTTCTAATTTTTAATTAAACAATGCCGAATGCCATTAACTACTAATGCCACACACACATATGCATAAAATTCATCCATACATAACCTATAGCTCATTCAACCATTCATCACTCAAACCTATCAAAGCTTCATATCAAACTTCCTTGGCCGAATAAACATATAAGCACATAATGCACATATATGCTCATTTGTCTAGCTCAACTTCACCTATCTACCATTACTCATAAAAAGAACATGAAACAACAACCATTTCCTTCAATTCAATTCATGACCGAATGCTCACAACACAATAATTTTCAAAATTTAAACATGGGTTAACTAAGTAATGCTTTGACCATGCTAATTTCGCAAGAATGTCAAGAAAATACATGGAACATACCTTTGAATCATGCTAAGTAAATGACCGAATGAGCTTGAGCTTTTTCCTCTCTTTTTCTCATAATTTCGGCTATGAAGAACAAAGATGAACAAATTTTGTCCTTTTCCTCATTTTGTTATTTTATTTATCTTTATTTTATAATATAAAGCCCTTAAATATTTTAATGCTAATTTAAAATGCATATATTGTTTATCATCATCATTATGGCCGTCCATTACAAATTAAAGTGGGAAATTTGACATGCAAATCCACCTATTTTAAACCATAAAATATTTGGTCACTACAAATTAACCTATCACATTTTCAAAATTTCTCACATAAGTCCTATTTAATAATTTCACATACAAATGACAAAATCAAATCATGAAATTTTAACACTTGCACTGTGACATATAATAAGCACAGAATATAACATTTAATTATTTTTTTGTGACTCGATTTTGTGGTCCCGAAACCACTTTCCGACTAGGGTCAAATTAGGGCTGTCACACTATTTTCTTCCTTCGAGACATAAAATCCCTAAGGAAATTGGTTTATTTAGGCATTTTCTCAAGGAGTTCTAGTAAAGGGACGTTGATAATCAAGGCCTTAAGCATGTTGAGGAAATTCATGAACTCCTCACTTTCTTTGTTTTTCTTCTCTTCTGAATGTGACAGAAAATGTATGGGTGGAAACACAAAAATTTACACACTTTTTCATACCCTTTTTAACTTAAATTCATGCGAATTCGGTTAATTTCTTGTCAAAAAACAATTAATTATTATAGAATAATTAAATTGTACTTAAATTGTGAACATGTTGAATTTTAATTAATTTTATAATTAATTTTGATTAATTTTGGTTGCTTTCGAAAGAATTGCACAAAGAGCGAAAATGGCTCTGCAAACACTGCTAGAAGCACAAAACTGAGAAGCAATTTGAAGTACCAAGGCAAATTAATTTCTAGCCTAAGACGATCTAAAATTATGTTTATCAATTCATAATATAATTAATTTTAATTTATATCCAAGTTAATTTGGGTTAATAAATTATTATTAATAAATTATGAAAAAGTGGTCCGATTGAATTGAACCGAGTGAACCAAACCGGCCAAGAAAAGGACACTATACAAGTGCTGACCCAATTCAGCTCATTAGCTAATTATTTAAGCTTGGAAAGAGGCCCTTGAAGACTTGTTCAAATTGAAATTAAACCCCTCCACAATTGGTGGCTTTGTAAATTTGCCTCAAGCCATATTTAGCAAAGTTGAAGCCATCAACTTTGCCACATGGGAGGCCGGCCAAGGGGTGGCTCTTTGGCTACTATTTTTAGCAAATTTCAGCTGCCACATTAAGCTATAAAAACCCCCCTTTTTTTTATCATTCAACACATCTCTCATTCACATCTCTTCTCCCACAATTCTTCTCTCTTCTTTCACTTTTTCTCTCATTTTCCCATTCAAAGTTCCTTGCTCTTTTTCCGATTTCTCCTCTTGAGAAAGGGATCTTCTCCATCCATTTTGGAGCAGCAGTTGAGTGTTCATAGCAGCCTTGATCAGTGAGGACAACAAAGAAAGAAGAACGCAGTAACCTAGTCAAGCCACGAAAAAACACCGGATTTGATTCTTGTTCCCTATCTCTTTAATTTTTGTTTTTGTTATGATGAACATATCTAAGAATATTTATGTTGTGTGAATGGTTAATTTAATCAATTTAGCTTGAACTTAATTCGTGTTAGGTTGATTGCATTTCTTCTTCTTAAAATTGTTAAAATTGTGTTTATGTTGTTATAGGCCTCGGTAGAATGCTTGATTAAGTAAAATCATGACTAAGTTATTCTTGCATTACAATTGTCAGGTAACTAATAAATTAATTATTTAAATGGATTGAAATTGTAATTAATGGACACAATACGTAATCAGTGCATGTTTAATCATCTAAGGTAGCTGAGGGTTAAATTAGCAACGGTATCTGACAATACAATTGCTTTGCATAACTTGCAAGATTATTGTGATTAAATTGTTTCCAGGTAAGGATACTTTGTTCCCTCACGTAGTCTTTTATGTGCTTATTAAATTGAGTTAATTGTTTGAATTAACATAGGGTTATGTTTAAGAGATTATTTCAATTTAATTAATATGTATGTGCTATAACATATTTTCCTATTAAGATTTGTTTAATTAGTTGAATTGACATGGAGATATGTCCAAGAGATGAATGGATTTTGGTAGGTGAGTATGTTCATAAGTTAGTAAATTATTGAGTTGCCTTGAATTTATCCGTAACAATATAAACATGAGTTTAGTAATTCTAAGTTATGAAATGTAATTAATCTAACACAATTATGTCATCTTGATTAAAACCGTATTTTGAAATTGTGCATTTGAGATTTTTTTTTAAAATCTTAGTTTTTAATCATCCTCTTCAAACAAAATATTTTTTCTTCACCAAAGTGTTTTAAATAGCATTCATAAATAATTCTTTTCATAGTCCCTGTGGTACGATAACTCGACATTTACTTGTCACTTTATTACTTGCTGTGATTGTGTACACTTGCACATTTCCGTAGTTCCAAGTTTTTGGCGCCGTTGCCGGGGGCTGTGTTTTAAAAAGTCATCATTTGTGAATTTTTTTAGTTTTGCATATTGGTTTTATTTTCTATTTAAATTTTAACTTAATTAAATTTTCTATGATTATTTCAGGTGTTTATGAGGATTGACCGAATCATCGATTTACTCCCTGTAGACCCTGGGATTGAATGAAGTTTTCGACAGTGAAGAAGACAAGCAAGTCAGAGCTTTAAGACAGTATGACATGCCAATGTTTAATTCTTAATCCGGGTATTAGGAGACCCGAAATTGAGGCACAACAGTTTGAGCTAAAGCCAGTCATGTTCCAAATGCTTCAGACAGTGGGAAAATTTAGTGGAATGCCTACTGAAGATCCTCACCTACACTTAAGACAGTTTATAGAGGTGAGTGATTCTTTCAAGTTAGCCGGAGTACCCGAAGATGCATTACGATTGAAGATATTCCCATATTCACTAAGGGACAGAGCTCAAGCTTGGTTGAACTCATTGCCACAAATTCAATTCCCAGAGGGCAAGAATAAGCAGCAAGATTCCTTATGAAGTATTTCCCACCTAGTAAGAATACTAAGTTGAGGAACGAGATCACTGCTTTCAACAAATGGATGATGAGTTCTTGTATGAGGCATGGGAAAGGTACAAAGAATTAGTATGGAAATGCCTCATCACGGAATCCAACATTGCATCCAACTGGAGATGTTTTATAATGGTCTCAATGCTCACACAAGGGTGGTAGTGGACGCTTCTACTAATAGTGATATCCTTTCTAAGTTATAATAAGGCTTATAAAATCATTGAGAGGATTGCCAGCAACAATTACCAATGGCCAACCAATCGAGTGGCGTCAGGAAGATGAGTTGCTGGAATACATGAAGTAGACGCTCTTACTTCTCTCACATCTCAGGTATCATCAATATCCTCAATGTTAAAAAATCTTACTACTAATGGGTCTAATAGTTTTGCAGCACAGCCACCAAATCAATTTGAAAATGTAGTCTGTGTCTATTGTGAGGAAGGACATTTGTTTGAAGAATGTCCATTGAACCCAGAATCTGTATATTACATGGGTAACTAGAACCAAAATCAAGGAAGGCAAGGACTGCAATCCAATTTCTATAACCCATCATGGCAAAACCACCTAAATTTTTCCTAGAGTAACTAAGGGGCTGGAACCAGTAACACTTACGCCCAACCTAGAAAGACCCATCCACCTAGTTTTCCCCAAAAATTTTAGAAACCACCCCAAGCTGAACCATCCAATGGCTTAGAAAATTTGTTAAAGGCATACATAACGAAGAATGATGCCTTAATTCAAAGCCAAACACTACATTGAAAAACCTAGAAAACCAAATGGGCCAGCTTGCAACTAAACTCAGAAACCGACTGCAAGGTGCTTTACCTAGTGATACGGAGAATTCGAGGAATCCAGGGAAGGAGCATTGTAAAGCATTAACACTGAGGAGTGGAAAGACATTAAAGCCCAACACCATCGAAGCTGAAAAGGAGCAAGCTGTCGCTCAAGATTCAGAGGAAGTTCAACCGAGTGTTGACATTCCATTTTCACAAGAACCAGAACCTGCAAAACCCGACAAGGTAATTTCAGAACCAGCTAATTTTGATAAACTAACAACTCTGTTAGATGCAAAATTGCCACAGAAGATGAATCTGTAACACCCCAAAACCGAGACCATCGTCGGTGTCGGACACGAGGGGTTAACAAGCCAAGTTCACTTGTTTTGCCCATCCATTTGACATTTCCAGTCAGGCTGGAAAACTGCGTCACTGTCGCCTTAAAAATCATATCTCGAGTTTCAAAACTCGGAAACTGGTTTCGTAAATTTTCCCTGAATTTAGACTCATATATCCATCCATGGATTTATTTCTAGAATTTTTGGTCTGGCCAATTGGTACAGTTTATTAGTTAAAGTCACCCATGTTACAGGGATCGACTGCTCTGACCTTCATGCGGTATAACTTGAATATCTCTCTGTACAGGGCTTTAATGCTTTTTCCGTTTGTTTCTAATGAAACTAGACTCAAAATGGAATCTGTAAATATAAGGTATGTCTCATAATTCTTTTGGATAATTTATAGTAAATTTTAAAGTTGCGACAGGGAACCCAGAAACCATTCTGGCCCTGTCTCACAATAGCTTTAATATCTCTTAACATGTAACTCCTATGACCATTTCGTTTCTTCCATATGAAAATAGACTCATCAAGGTTCATTTACATAGCTTATTCACTATTTAATTCCATTCCTACGAATTTTGGTGATTTTTCACATTCACGTCACTGCAGCTGGCAGCATCTGTTTTAAGGTAGGTCTTACCTATTTGGTAGTCTCCATGAACCAACTAGTCTTGCCATACATAGGTTCATATATGATCATTTTAACCATGCCAATGGCTGATCATATGACCAACATTCCCATTTCCAAGCCATAGCCACATCATGACACCAAATATATACATACAAACCACAATTAGTCTAAGTCGATACTTCACTTTTACGAGCCATTTTCGCATGGCCGCATATATATACATCACAACATATTCAACCAACAAGGGTAGTCCTATACATGCCATTTCAAAGTTCAACCAAAATTTATACCAAAATAGAGGCGTGGATAGTGTGGATGACTTCGACTTTATTGATCCCGAATCCGATTGCTATCGGCGAAATCTATAAAACAGAGAGCCAAAGTAACGGGTAAGCATTTTTTTATGCTTAGTAAGTCTCAAGGAATATAATCAACTCTAATTACAGCAATACATTCACATAGCCAAATGCATCATTTCATTAATACACATTCTTACTTCACACTTCATCATTATATACTTTCACAAAGTATCAATCAATTCAATAACTGAAATTCATTAGTCGATTGAGCGAATGTTGCTCAAACATGTCGACTTTCCAATGCACATATAACGTACCTTATCCTTTGGGCTTTTCGAGTGTACTAATTGAATTCATTACAGCAACCAACACTCACCTCCAGCCCAAGATTCTTCGGAATATAACCGGATATAATCACGTGCACAAATGCCTTCGGTCTTAGCCGGATAGAAAAACTCGCACGAATGCCTTCGGGTCTTAGCCCGGATATAGCCACTAGCACAATTGCCTTCGGGTCTTAACCCGGATATAATTTCCAGCATAATTGTCTTCGGGGCTTAGCCCGGATGTCATTCAATTTCTCATGTACACATACATCAATAATCATTGGACATACATATTTCATTTTCAAGTACTAAGGCTCAAACGCACATATATTCACAAGCATATTCGCCTTGGGACTTAGCCCGTATCATTCAATTTCTCATACACACATAAATCAATAATCATACACATCCATACTTCATCTCACATAATTCAAGTAAGGTCACTTCTTGAGGACTTACCTCGGATGTTGTCGAACGGCTTTTTCGGCTATTCGATCACCTTTTCCTTCCCCTTGTCCAATTGTGGCCCTCTTAGCTCTTGAGCTAATTCAAACAAATTCAATTTATTAAAACCTCATTGTGCTTGCTTATGGCGAATATGACAAGGAGTTTAAATGGTCATATGGCCACTCTTTAGCTTGAATACACAATGGTCATGCACATTTTATACTACATCAAGCAATTCAATACAATTTATTTGAGCATCAAGGAAAAGCTAAGGCCTTCAATAGGCTACCCAAGGCCGAATATTCATGTACATGTTGAGGCCAATTTTGCACTCAATACCTCACAAAAACAGCATGCATTTTACTAGTTAATGCTTTGCACATTGTGGCCCAAAACTTATAATATAGCATCAAGCACTTATATGTGTGCTAGGTCAATTGTGCTTGCAATTTCACAAGCATTCTTCCACATCTTCTTCTTTAAACCAATATATTCATCACTTACTTCATAGCCAAAACATCATGTGCAAACATATATATACAATATGAGCATGGCGAATTTCAAGGTGTCCATAGCCATCCAAAATACAAATTTTAACTAACATGCAAGAAGCATGAACCATGCTCATGAATGCATCATGGCGAATATGACAATCATGCTCCATTCAACTTCAATCATGGTTAAACACAAAAGAAAACTCAAAATCTTACTCAAGAGTAGACAATCCATCATTGCATGCATCATCATCAAGCTTCACACTTAGCATGCAATGGCTTTATCACCATAACAACTTTGGCCAAATACCATTTCCATGGCATAACAAGGATTTGAGCCATGGCTAACATGCACATCAAATTAGCAACCAAACCATGCATGAAACTCCCAACACAACCTCATACATACCTTAATCTTGATGCAAACTTAGCCAAATCTCCTTCTAGGTCTCTTCCAACCCAAGCATGAAGCAAAAATCCTCCCCCTTTTCCCTTAGTATTTTCGGCCAAGAAGATGAGAAAGGATGAACAAATTTTTCTTTTCTTTCTTTAGGACATTCGCCAAAGTGTTTAGAATGGATGAACAATTTTTTTTTCTTTAATGCTAGTCTTTATTTTATGACTTCCTACATACACCACTAGCAAAACATGTTGGAAACATGTTCCCTTGCCCATAACCTTGTCATGGCCGCCTCCTCCTTAGGAAGGGATTATTTGACATGCAACTCTACCTTTTGTTAACATGTACTAACAAGCCATTTAAAATTAGCCTATCATATTTCACCATGTTTCACTTTGATCCCTATTTAATACTTTCTCATACAAATGGGTAAAATTAGAGAATGAAATTTCCACATATGCATGCACACACATAGTAAGCATAGAATATAACAATTAATTATTTTTATGACTCGATTTAGTGGTCCCAAACCACATTCCGGCTAGGGTCTATTTTGGGCTGTCACAACTCTCCCCACTTAAGAAATTTTCGTCCCCAAAATCTTACCGTAAATAGGTTTGGATATCGCTCTTTCATAGAGTTCTCGGTCTCCCAAGTAGCTTCTTCTATCCCGTGCTTGAGCCATAACACTTTCACTAGCGGAACCCGCTTGTTTCGCAACTCTTTCACTTCTCGTGATAGGATACGAATCGGTTCTTCCTCATAACTCATATTAGCTTGAATTTCAATTTCGATGGACTAATCACGTGCGATGGATCGGATCTATAGCGTCAAGCATCAAACGTGAAAGACATCGTGAACCTTTTGAGTTCGGGGGCAAAATCAGCGATATGCCACCGGACCGACTCGCTCGATATCTCATATGGCCCAATGAACCTCGGGCTCAACTTGCCCTTACGGCCGAACTCGAGTATCTTTTTCCAAGGCGATACCTTGAGAAACACTTTATCACCCACGATACTCGATATCCTTACGCTTCAGATCCGCGTCGACTTCCGACGATCGGAGGCTATCTTCGACTTTCACGGATTACTTTCACTTTCTTCAAAGCATCCCTAATCAAATCCACCCGAAAATCTTGCTTTCACCGAGCTCACCAAAACAATGGTGTACGGCATTTACGACCGCATAAGGCCTCGTAGGGTGCCATCTTAATACTTGATTGAAAGTTGTTGTTGTGTTTAATTCAATCAACGGCAAATACCGCTCCCATGAACCACTAAACTCGAGGACGCAACATCTTAACATATCCTCAAGTATCCGAATTATCCGCCGGATTGACCATCGGTTTGGGGGTGAAAGGCGGTGCTGAAATGCAACTTGGTACCCAAAGCTTCTTACAACTTTTTCCAAAATCGCGAGGTAAATCTCGGATCTCTATCCGACACGATGGAAATAGGCACCCCGTGTAATCTCACAACTGAGAAACGTACAATTCCGCTAATTTGTCCATTGAAAAATCAGACGTCACGGGACAAAGTGGGCCGACTTAGTCAATCGATCTACCACGACCCAAACCGCATCCTTCTTACTTGCTGACAATGGCAGTCCGGATACAAAGTCCATTGTGACTCGATCCTATTTCCACTCGGGTATCGTGATTGGCTGAAGTAATCCTAAAGGCACCTGATGTTCCGCTTTCACTTGTTGACATATTAAACATCTCGAAACAAAGTCGGAGATGTCTCGCTTCATACCATGCCACCAAAACCGACGTTTCAAATCATTGTACATCTTCGTACTCCGGGTGGATTGCCATTCGGCTACAATGGGCTTCATTCGAATTATCGAAATGAGTTCAATTCTTTGGGACACATGACGACTTTTGAACCTCAAACAATCGTCATCGCCGATTTGAAACTCCGAGTCCTTGTTCGAACACACGCAGCCCGCTTTGCAACCAACTCGCCGTCGACTTTCTCGAGCTTCTCGAATTTGGTGTGTCAATAATGGTTTGGCTTTCAATTCAGCCACTAACACACCGTCGGATCGGACGACAAGTGCACATTCATCGTCAGAAGTGAATAACGATTTACGACTCAAGGCATCCGCAACCACAATCGCCTTTCCGGGTGATAGTCAATGATCACTCATAATCCTTTAATTTCGAGCCAACGTCTTTGTCACAGATTTAAGTCTCTTTGGGTCATCAAATATTTGAGACTTTTGTGATCCGAGTATACATGGCACCTTTCACCAAATAAGTAATGTCGCCAAATCTTTAAGGCGAATACGATGGCGCCAATTCGAGATCATGAGTCGGATAATTTTTCTCATGTGGCTTTAATTGCCTCGACACATAGGCCACAACTCGACCTTCTTGCATTAATACGCAACCTAACCTAAGTAGAGAGGCGTCACTATAGATGACAAACTCCTTGCGGACTCGGGTTGCACTAGAATTGGGGCTTCACCAAATAAGTTTTCATTGATCGAAACTTTTTGGCATTTCTCCGTCCATTCAACTTAACATCCTTTTGGAGTAGCCGTCATCGGCGTGGCTATCGTTGAGAAGCCTTTACAAATCGTCGGTAATAACCTAAGCCCCAAAAGTCTCGAACCTCAAGAATATTTCTGAGGCTTCCAATTAAGTATGGCTGAAATTTTATTCGGTCGACTCGAATACCCGATCGCAGATACCACATGACCCAAGAAGCTAACCTCTCTTAACCGTAACTCACACTTGCGACCTTAGCATATAATTGCTTATCCCGTAAAATTTGCAAAGACTAACCGCAGTGTTCAAAGATGTTCGGTCTCATTTCTTGAATAGACCAAGATGTCATCAATGAACACGACTACGAATCGATCCAAATATGGTCTAAAGATCCGATTCATTAAATCCATAAATACCGTAGGGCATTAGTGAGCCCAAACGGCATCACTAGGAACTCATAGTGACCATATCTCGCTCAAGGCGTCTTGGGTGCGTCCAATCTCGGATTCGCAATTGATAATAGCCCGATCTCAAATCTATTTTCGAGAACACCGAGGCTCCTTCAGCTTGATCGAACAAGTCATCAATACGTGGCAACGGATATTTGTTCTTTATCGTCGCTTTATTAAGTCGACGATAGTCGATGCACAACCGCATGGTTCCATCCTTCTTCTTCACGAACAATCTTGGCGCACCCAAGGCGAAAAACTCGGCGAGCAAAACCTCTATCCACCAATTCTTGCAACCGAGCTTTCAACTCCTTTAATTCGTCGATGCCATACGATACGGAGCTATCGAAATTGAGTGGTACCAGTACCAATTTGATGCCAAATTCTATTTCCGAACAGTGGTAAACCCGCAATTCTTCGGGAAAACATCCGGTATTCACAAACCACGAGCACGATTCGGGTTTCTTTTCGATTCCTTGTCATCGAAAGCACGTCGCAAGGTAATGTTTCGCACCCTTTTCTTACATATTTACGGGCCAACATCGGCGATATTACGGTGGCAACCCTTTAAGTCCATAGACTCAACCCGAATTATTTCATTATTCACGCACCTCAAATCGATAGTCTTGCTCTTGCAATTTACAACCGCATCGTGCATGGTCAACCAATCCAAACCAAGAATAACGTCGAACTCATCGAACGGCAAAAGCATCAAGTCCGCCGGAAAACAAGAACCTCGGAACACTAGGGGACTTTTCTTGCACACTTTGTTGACAAGCACGTAATGACCCAAGGGTTTGACACCGAATTACAAACTCGAGAGACTCAATGGGCAAAGTCTTCTTTGGATGCTAAGGTTTCACATATATATGAATGAGTAGAACCGGGGTCAATCAAAGCAATCACATTTGTATTGAAAAGAGTGAAAGTACCGTAATAACATCCGGAGAGGCAGATCCTCGGCGTGCGGCGTATGGCATAAGTCCTAGCAGAGCACGAGCCTCGGATCCGATGGTAGCATCTCTAGATCCTCTTTGACCGCCACTCACATTGCCCATATTTCTAGGTGGCCTACCTCGGCGCATGGTAGCACCGGGTTTGCACTCGACTTACATTCTGCTCATGCATCCTCGGGCAATCCTTCATAAAGTGGTCGGCCGATCCACACTTATAGCGAAGCGATCACGAAACCAACAGCTCCCGAATGCCATTTGCCACAATGTGGACACTCCGCCTCTCTCGGCGATCATTTCCACCACCGTGATCGAGGTGACTCGTGTGGTCACGGGGTCGATCGCGTCCTCGTCTAGAAAAGCCCAAACGCCTCTAGACCGGCTCACATCATCTCGAAATCTCTTCGATGCTTGTTGAAGAGACTTTCCGAGGACCTCTTCGAATTCTCCGGTTCCCACATCAGCTTTTTGTTTCTCCTTTCTAAGCTCTTGACTTTACAAGCTCGCTCAACAAGTACTACGAACTCTCGTATCTCGAGGATGCCAACAAACATCCTTATATCATCATTCAGCCCATCCTCGAGCGTTTACACATAATAGCTTCGGACGAAATGCATTCTCGCGTCATCGGCTAAGCCTCACAAATTTTCGTTCGTAGTCGGTGGCGACATCGAACCTTGCTTAAGATCAAGGAATTCCCTCCGCTTTTGGTCGATGAATCTCGATCGATATACTTTTTTTCGAACTTCGGTTTGAAAGAATTCCCAAGTCACTTGCTCTCTAGGCACCACGTGTCGAGTACTCCACCAATAGTAGGCGGACTCGCGTAGCAAGAAGATGGTACACTTTAAGCACTCATCGGTGTACAGGATAGCTCATCAAGCACCGGATAGTGTTATCTAACCAAAATTCAGCTCGCTCGGCATCATCATCATCCGTAGCCTTAAATTCAGTGGCCCCATGTTTTGAATCCTATCGATTGGGGCTTACTTGACCTTATTTGGTCAGTCACCGGAGGTATTGTAGGTGGGGGTTGCATTTGTCGGGAATGGAGGTTGTGGAACAGTAGTGTTGGTTCGAATGTATTGGTTAAACCATTCGTTCATCACACTATAAAAGGCTTGCCTAGCCTCGTCATTAGGATTGCTGGCCATAGGTTGAGAGTCCGCCGCGCTGTCCCTTGCGCGAGCAGGCGCCACACTCTCCACATCATCAGCTATCGCTTCGGTTGGGATCGGGATCCATTGCTATAAACAAACACAAAGTCAAATTGTCAGAAATCACCACACTATCGATTCATCATTTAATGGCATGTATAGCTAGACCCCAAACACATCACGGTAGTCCTAGAATCGACTAAACCGTGGCTCTGATACCAATAAAATTGTAACACCCGAACCCGAGACCATCGTCGATTATCGGACACGAGGGTTAACAAGCCAAGTTCACTTGTTTTGCCCATCCATTTGACATTTCCAGTCAGGCTGGAAAACTGCGTCACTGTCGCCTTAAAAATCATATCTCGAGTTTCAAAACTCGGAAACTGGTTTCGTAAATTTTCCCTGAATTTAGACTCATATATCCATCCATGGATTTATTTCTAGAATTTTTGGTCTGGCCAATTGGTACAGTTTATTAGTTAAAGTCACCCATGTTACAGGGATCGACTGCTCTGACCTTCGTGCGGTATAACTTGAATATCTCTCTGTACAGGGCTTTAATGCTTTTTCCGTTTGTTTCTAATGAAACTAGACTCAAAATGGAATCTGTAAATATAAGGTATGTCTCATAATTCTTTTTGGATAATTTATAGTAAATTTTTAAAGTTGCGACAGGGAACCCAGAAACCGTTCTGGCCCTGTCTCACAATAGCTTTAATATCTCTTAACATGTAACTCCTATGACCATTTCGTTTCTTCCATATGAAAATAGACTCATCAAGGTTCATTTACATAGCTTATTCACTATTTAATTCCATTCCTACGAATTTTGGTGATTTTTCACATTCACGTCACTGCAGCTGGCAGCATCTGTTTTAAGGTAGGTCTTACCTATTTGGTAGTCTCCATGAACCAACTAGTCTTGCCATACATAGGTTCATATATGATCATTTTAACCATGCCAATGGCTGATCATATGACCAACATTCCCATTTCCAAGCCATAGCCACATCATGACACCAAATATATACATACAAACCACAATTAGTCTAAGTCGATACTTCACTTTTACGAGCCATTTTCGCATGGCCGTATATATATACATCACAACATATTCAACCAACAAGGGTAGTCCTATACATGCCATTTCAAAGTTCAACCAAAATTTATACCAAAATAGAGGCGTGGATAGTGTGGATGACTTCGACTTTATTGATCCCGAATCCGATTGCTATCGGCGAAAATCTATAAAACAGAGAGCCAAAGTAACGGGTAAGCATTTTTTTTATGCTTAGTAAGTCTCAAGGAATATAATCAACTCTAATTACAGCAATACATTCACATAGCCAAATGCATCATTTCATTAATACACATTCTTACTTCACACTTCATCATTATATACTTTCACAAAGTATCAATCAATTCAATAACTGAAATTCATTAGTCGATTGAGCGAATGTTGCTCAAACATGTCGACTTTCAATGCACATATAACGTACCTTATCCTTTGGGCTTTTCGAGTGTACTAATTGAATTCATTACAGCAACCAACACTCACCTCCAGCCCAAGATTCTTGAATATAACCGGATATAATCACGTGCACAAATGCCTTGGTCTTAGCCCGGATAGAAAAACTTCGCACGAATGCCTTGGTCTTAGCCCTGATATAGCCACTAGCACAATTGCCTTGGTCTTAACCGGATATAATTTCAGCATAATTGTCTTGGGCTTAGCCCGGATGTCATTCAATTTCTCATGTACACATACATCAATAATCATTGGACATACATATTTCATTTTCAGTTACTAAGGCTCAAACGCACATATATTCACAAGCATATTCGCCTTCGGGACTTAGCCCGGTATCATTCAATTTCTCATACACACATAAATCAATAATCATACACATCCATACTTCATCTCACATAATTCAAGTAAGGTCACTTCTTGAGGACTTACCTCGGATGTTGTCGAACGGCTTTTTCGGCTATTCGATCACCTTTTCCTTCCCTTGTCCAATTGTGGCCCTCTTAGCTCTTGAGCTAATTCAAACAAATTCAATTTATTAAAACCTCATTGTGCTTGCTTATGGCGAATATGACAAGGAGTTTAAATGGTCATATGGCCACTCTTTAGCTTGAATACACAATGGTCATGCACATTTTATACTACATCAAGCAATTCAATACAATTTATTTGAGCATCAAGGAAAAGCTAAGGCCTTCAATAGGCTACCCAAGGCCGAATATTCATGTACATGTTGAGGCCAATTTTGCACTCAATACCTCACAAAAACAGCATGCATTTTACTAGTTAATGCTTTGCACATTGTATTAAAACTTATAATATAGCATCAAGCACTTATATGTGTGCTAGGCGAATTGTGCTTGCAATTTCACAAGCATTCTTCCACATCTTCTTCTTTAAACCAATATATTCATCACTTACTTCATAGCCAAAACATCATGTGCAAACATATATATACAATATGAGCATGGCGAATTTCAAGGTGTCCATAGCCATCCAAAATACAAATTTTAACTAACATGCAAGAAGCATGAACCATGCTCATGAATGCATCATGGCGAATATGACAATCATGCTCCATTCAACTTCAATCATGGTTAAACACAAAAGAAAACTCAAAATCTTACTCAAGAGTAGACAATCCATCATTGCATGCATCATCATCAAGCTTCACACTTAGCATGCAATGGCTTTATCACCATAACAACTTTGGCCAAATACCATTTCCATGGCATAACAAGGATTTGAGCCATGGCTAACATGCACATCAAATTAGCAACCAAACCATGCATGAAACTCCCAACACAACCTCATACATACCTTAATCTTGATGCAAACTTAGCCAAATCTCCTTCTAGGTCTCTTCCAACCCAAGCATGAAGCAAAAATCCTCCCCTTTTCCCTTAGTATTTTCGCCAAGAAGATGAGAAAGGATGAACAAATTTTTCTTTTCTTTCTTTAGGACATTCGCCAAAGTGTTTAGAATGGATGAACAATTTTTTTTCTTTAATGCTAGTCTTTATTTTATGACTTCCTACATACACCACTAGCAAAACATGTTGGAAACATGTTCCTTGCCCATAACCTTGTCATGGCCGGCCACTCCTCCTTAGGAAGGGATTATTTGACATGCAACTCTACCTTTTGTTAACATGTACTAACAAGCCATTTAAAATTAGCCTATCATATTTCACCATGTTTCACTTTGATCCCTATTTAATACTTTCTCATACAAATGGGTAAAATTAGAGAATGAAATTTCCACATATGCATGCACACACATAGTAAGCATAGAATATAACAATTAATTATTTTTATGACTCGATTTAGTGGTCCCAAACCACATTCCGGCTAGGGTCTATTTTGGGCTGTCACAACTCTCCCCACTTAAGAAATTTTCGTCCCGAAAATCTTACCGTAAATAGGTTTGGATATCGCTCTTTCATAGAGTTCTCGGTCTCCCAAGTAGCTTCTTCTATCCCGTGCTTGAGCCATAACACTTTCACTAGCGGAACCCGCTTGTTTCGCAACTCTTTCACTTCTCGTGATAGGATACGAATCGGTTCTTCCTCATAACTCATATTAGCTTGAATTTCAATTTCGATGGACTAATCACGTGCGATGGATCGGATCTATAGCGTCGAAGCATCGAACGTGAAAGACATCGTGAACCTTTTTGAGTTCGGGGGCAAAATCAAGCGATATGCCACCGGACCGACTTCGCTCGATATCTCATATGGCCCAATGAACCTCGGGCTCAACTTGCCCTTACGGCCGAACACGAGTATCTTTTTCCAAGGCGATACCTTGAGAAACACTTTATCACCCACGATACTCGATATCCTTACGCTTCAGATCCGCGTCACGACTTCGACGATCGGAGGCTATCTTCAGACTTTCACGGATTACTTTCACTTTACTGCTCAGCATCCCTAATCAAATCCACCCGAAAATCTTGCTTTCACCGAGCTCGGTCCAAAACAATGGTGTACGGCATTTACGACCGTACAAGGCCTCGTAGGTGCCATCTTAATACTTGATTGAAAGTTTGTTGTTGTGGCGAATTCAATCAACGGCAAATACCGTTCCCATGAACCACTAAACTCGAGGACGCAACATCTTAACATATCCTCAAGTATCTGAATTATCCGCTCGGATTGACCATCGGTTTGGGGTGAAAGCGGTCTTGAAATGCAACTTGGTACCCAAAGCTTCTTACAACTTTTTCCAAAATCGCGAGGTAAATCTCGGATCTCTATCCGACACGATGGAAATAGGCACCCGTGTAATCTCACAACTGAGAAACGTACAATTCCGCTAATTTGTCCATTGAAAAATCATGCGTCACGGGACAAAGTGGGCCGACTTAGTCAATCGATCTACCACGACCCAAACCGCATCCTTCTTACTTGCGACAATGGCGGTCCGGATACAAAGTCCATTGTGACTCGATCCTATTTCCACTCGGGTATCGTGATTGGCTGAAGTAATCCTAAAGGCACCGATGTTCCGCTTTCACTTGTTGACATATTAAACATCTCAAACAAAGTCGGAGATGTCTCGCTTCATACCATGCCACCAAAACCGACGCGTTTCAAATCATTGTACATCTTCGTACTCCCGGGTGGATTGCCATTCGGCTACAATGGGCTTCATTGAATTATCGAAATGAGTTCAATTCTTTGGGACACACAGACGACTTTTGAACCTCAAACAATCGTCATCGTCGATTTGAAACTCCGAGTCCTTGTTCGAACACACGCAGCCGTTTTGCAACCAACTCGTCGTCGACTTTCTCGAGCTTCTCGAATTTGGTGTGTCAATAATGGTTTGGCTTTCAATTCAGCCACTAACACACTTTGTCGGATCGGACGGACAAGTGCACATTCATCGCTCGTAAAGTGAATAACGATTTACGACTCAAGGCATCCGCAACCACAATCGCCTTTCCCGGTGATAGTCAATGATCACTCATAATCCTTTAACACTCGAGCCAACGTCTTTGTCACAGATTTAAGTCTCTTTGGGTCATCAAATATTTGAGACTTTTGTGATCCGAGTATACATGGCACCTTTCACCAAATAAGTAATGTCGCCAAATCTTTAAGGCGAATATGATGGCGGCCAATTCGAGATCATGAGTCGGATAATTTTTCTCATGTGGCTTTAATTGCCTCGACACATAGGCCACAACTCGACCTTCTTGCATTAATACGCAACCTAACCTAAGTAGAGAGGCGTCACTATAGATGACAAACTCCTTGCGGACTCGGGTTGCACTAGAATTGGGGCTTCATCAAATAAGTTTTCAGTTGATCGAAACTTTTTGGCATTTCTCCATCCATTCGAACTTAACATCCTTTTGGAGTAGCCGTCATCGGCGTGGCTATCGTTGAGAAGCCTTTACAAATCGTCGGTAATAACCGGCAAGCCCCAAAAGTCTCGAACCTCGAGAATATTTCTGAGGCTTCCAATTAAGTATGGCTGAAATTTTATTCGGTCGACTCGAATACCGTCTGAGATACCACATGACCCAAGAAGCTAACCTCTCTTAACCGAACTCACACTTGTCGACCTTAGCATATAATTGCTTATCCGTAAAATTTGCAGCACTAACCGCAGGTGTTCAGCATGTTCGGTCTCATTTCTTGAATAGACCAAGATGTCATCAATGAACACGACTACGAATCGATCCAAATATGGTCTAAAGATCCGATTCATTAAATCCATAAATACCGTAGGGCATTAGTGAGCCCAAACGGCATCACTAGGAACTCATAGTGACCATATCTCGCTCAAGGCGGTCTTGGGTGCGTCCAATCTCGGATTCGCAATTGATAATAGCCCGATCTCAAATCTATTTTCGAGAACACCGAGGCTCCCTTCAGTTGATCGAACAAGTCATCAATACGTGGCAGCGGATATTTGTTCTTTATCGTCGCTTTATTAAGTCGACGATAGTCGATGCTACGTACCGCATGGTTCCATCCTTCTTCTTCACGAACAATCTTGGCGCACCCAAAGGCGAAAAACTTCGGCGAGCAAAACCTCTATCCACCAATTCTTGCAACCGAGCTTTCAACTCCTTTAATTCGTCGATTGCCATACGATACGGAGCTATCGAAATTGAGTGGTACCGGTACCAATTTGATGCCAAATTCTATTTCCGAACAGGTGGTAAACCCGCAATTCTTGGGAAAACATCCGGTATTCACAAACCACGAGCACGATTCGGGTTTCTTTTCGATTCCTTGTCATCGAAAGCACGACGCAAGGTACGTTTCGCACCCTTTTCTTACATATTTACGGGCCAACATCGGCGATATTACAACCGGCAACCCTTTAAGTCCATAGACTCAACCCGAATTATTTCATTATTCACGCACCTCAAATCGATAGTCTTGCTCTTGCAATTTACAACCGCATGTGCATGGTCAACCAATCCAAACCAAGAATAACGTCGAACTCATCGAACGGCAAAAGCATCAAGTCCGCGGAAAACAAGAACCTCGGAACACTAGGGGACTTTTCTTGCACACTTTGTTGACAAGCACGTAATGACCCAAGGGTTTGACACCGAATTACAAACTCGAGAGACTCAATGGGCAAAGTCTTACTGGATGCTAAGGTTTCACATATATATGAATGAGTAGAACCAGGGTCAATCAAAGCAATCACATTTGTATTGAAAAGAGTGAAAGTACCGGTAATAACATCTGGAGAGGCAGCATCCTCGCGTGCGCGTATGGCATAAGTCCTAGCAGGAGCACGAGCCTCAGATCTGATGGTAGCATCTCTAGATCCTCTTTGACCGCCACTCACATTGCCCATATTTCTAGGTGGCCTACCTCGAGCAGTGGTAGCACCCGGGTTTGCACTCTGACTTACATTCTGTTCATGCATCCTCGGGCAATCCTTCATAAAGTGGTCGGCCGATCCACACTTATAGCAGAAGCGATCACGAAACCAACAGCTCCCCGAATGCCATTTGCCACAATGTGGACACTCCGCCCTCTCTCGGCGATCATTTCCACCACCGGCGATCGAGGTGACTCGTGTGGTCACAGGGGGTCGATCGCGTCCTCGTCTAGAAAAGCCCGAAACGCCTCTAGACCGGCTCACATCATCTCGAAATCTCTTGATGCTTGTTGAAGAGACTTTCCGAGGACCTCTTTCGAATTCTCCGGTTCCCACATCGACTTTTTGTTTCTCCTTTCTAAGCTCTTGACTTTACAAGCTCGCTCAACAAGTACTACGAACTCGTATCTCGAGGATGCCAAAAACATCCTTATATCATCATTCAGCCCATCCTCGAGCGTTTACACATAATAGCTTGGACGAAATGCATTCTCGCGCATCTTGGCTAAGCCTCACAAATTTTCGTTCAGTAGTCGATGGCGACATCGAACCTTGCTTAAGATCAAGGAATTCCCTCCGCTTTTGGTCGATGAATCTCGATGATATACTTTTTTGAACTCGGTTTGAAAGAATTCCCAAGTCACTTGCTCTCTAGGCACCACAGTCGAGTACTCCACCAATAGTAGGCGGACTCGCGTAGCAAGAAGATGGTACACTTTAAGCACTCATCGGGTGTACAGGATAGCTCATCAAGCACCGGATAGTGTTATCTAACCAAAATTCAGCTCGCTTCGGCATCATCATCATCCGTAGCCTTAAATTCAGTGGCCCCATGTTTTCGAATCCTATCGATTGGGGCTTACTTGACCTTATTTGGTCAGTCACCGGAGGTATTGTAGGTGCGGGGTTGCATTTGTCGGGAATGGAGGTTGTGGAACAGTAGTGTTGGTTCGAATGTATTGGTTAAACCATTCGCTCATCACACTATAAAAGGCTTGCCTAGCCTCGTCATTAGGATTGCTGGCCATAGGTTGAGAGTCCGCCGGCGCTGTCCCTTCTTGCGGAGCAGCGCCACACTCTCCACATCATCAGCTATCGCTTCGGTTGGGATCGGGATCCATTGCTATAAACAAACACAAAGTCAAATTGTCAGAAACCACCACACTATCGATTCATCATTTAATGGCATGTATAGCTAGACCCCAAACACATCACGGTAGTCCTAGAATCGACTAAACCGTGGCTCTGATACCAATAAAATTGTAACACCCCGAACCCGAGACCATCGTCGGTGTCGGACACGAGGGGTTAACAAGCCAAGTTCACTTGTTTTGCCCATCCATTTGACATTTCCAGTCAGGCTGGAAAACTGCGTCACTGTCGCCTTAAAAATCATATCTCGAGTTTCAAAACTCGGAAACTGGTTTCGTAAATTTTCCCTGAATTTAGACTCATATATCCATCCATGGATTTATTTCTAGAATTTTTGGTCTGGCCAATTGGTACAGTTTATTAGTTAAAGTCACCCATGTTACAGGGATCGACTGCTCTGACCTTCGTGCGGTATAACTTGAATATCTCTCTGTACAGGGCTTTAATGCTTTTTCCGTTTGTTTCTAATGAAACTAGACTCAAAATGGAATCTGTAAATATAAGGTATGTCTCATAATTATTTTGGATAATTTATAGTAAATTTTAAAGTTGCGACAGGGAACCCAGAAACCGTTCTGGCCCTGTCTCACAATAGCTTTAATATCTCTTAACATGTAACTCCTATGACCATTTCGTTTCTTCCATATGAAAATAGACTCATCAAGGTTCATTTACATAGCTTATTCACTATTTAATTCCATTCCTACGAATTTTGGTGATTTTTCACATTCACGTCACTGCAGCTGGCAGCATCTGTTTTAAGGTAGGTCTTACCTATTTGGTAGTCTCCATGAACCAACTAGTCTTGCCATACATAGGTTCATATATGATCATTTTAACCATGCCAATGGCTGATCATATGACCAACATTCCCATTTCCAAGCCATAGCCACATCATGACACCAAATATATACATACAAACCACAATTAGTCTAAGTCGATACTTCACTTTTACGAGCCATTTTCGCATGGCCGTATATATATACATCACAACATATTCAACCAACAAGGGTAGTCCTATACATGCCATTTCAAAGTTCAACCAAAATTTATACCAAAATAGAGGCGTGGATAGTGTGGATGACTTCGACTTTATTGATCCCGAATCCGATTGCTATCGGCGAAATCTATAAAACAGAGAGCCAAAGTAACGGGTAAGCATTTTTTTATGCTTAGTAAGTCTCAAGGAATATAATCAACTCTAATTACAGCAATACATTCACATAGCCAAATGCATCATTTCATTAATACACATTCTTACTTCACACTTCATCATTATATACTTTCACAAAGTATCAATCAATTCAATAACTGAAATTCATTAGTCGATTGAGCGAATGTTGCTCAAACATGTCGACTTTCCAATGCACATATAACGTACCTTATCCTTTGGGCTTTTCGAGTGTACTAATTGAATTCATTACAGCAACCAACACTCACCTCCAGCCCAAGATTCTTGAATATAACCGGATATAATCACGTGCACAAATGCCTTCGGTCTTAGCCCGGATAGAAAAACTCGCATCGAATGCCTTCGGTCTTAGCCCGGATATAGCCACTAGCACAATTGCCTTGGTCTTAACCGGATATAATTTCCAGCATAATTGTCTTGGGGCTTAGCCGGATGTCATTCAATTTCTCATGTACACATACATCAATAATCATTGGACATACATATTTCATTTTCGTTACTAAGGCTCAAACGCACATATATTCACAAGCATATTAGCCTTCGGGACTTAGCCCGGTATCATTCAATTTCTCATACACACATAAATCAATAATCATACACATCCATACTTCATCTCACATAATTCAAGTAAGGTCACTTCTTGAGGACTTACCTCGGATGTTGTCGAACGGCTTTTTCGGCTATTCGATCACCTTTTCCTTCCCCTTGTCCAATTGTGGCCCTCTTAGCTCTTGAGCTAATTCAAACAAATTCAATTTATTAAAACCTCATTGTGCTTGCTTATGGCGAATATGACAAGGAGTTTAAATGGTCATATGGCCACTCTTTAGCTTGAATACACAATGGTCATGCACATTTTATACTACATCAAGCAATTCAATACAATTTATTTGAGCATCAAGGAAAAGCTAAGGCCTTCAATAGGCTACCCAAGGCCGAATATTCATGTACATGTTGAGGCCAATTTTGCACTCAATACCTCACAAAAACAGCATGCATTTTACTAGTTAATGCTTTGCACATTGTGGCCCAAAACTTATAATATAGCATCAAGCACTTATATGTGTGCTAGGCCGAATTGTGCTTGCAATTTCACAAGCATTCTTCCACATCTTCTTCTTTAAACCAATATATTCATCACTTACTTCATAGCCAAAACATCATGTGCAAACATATATATACAATATGAGCATGGCGAATTTCAAGGTGTCCATAGCCATCCAAAATACAAATTTTAACTAACATGCAAGAAGCATGAACCATGCTCATGAATGCATCATGGCGAATATGACAATCATGCTCCATTCAACTTCAATCATGGTTAAACACAAAAGAAAACTCAAAATCTTACTCAAGAGTAGACAATCCATCATTGCATGCATCATCATCAAGCTTCACACTTAGCATGCAATGGCTTTATCACCATAACAACTTTGGCCAAATACCATTTCCATGGCATAACAAGGATTTGAGCCATGGCTAACATGCACATCAAATTAGCAACCAAACCATGCATGAAACTCCCAACACAACCTCATACATACCTTAATCTTGATGCAAACTTAGCCAAATCTCCTTCTAGGTCTCTTCCAACCCAAGCATGAAGCAAAAATCCTCCCCCTTTTCCCTTAGTATTTTCGGCCAAGAAGATGAGAAAGGATGAACAAATTTTTCTTTTCTTTCTTTAGGACATTCGCCAAAGTGTTTAGAATGGATGAACAATTTTTTTTCTTTAATGCTAGTCTTTATTTTATGACTTCCTACATACACCACTAGCAAAACATGTTGGAAACATGTTCCCTTGCCCATAACCTTGTCATGGCCGCCACTCCTCCTTAGGAAGGGATTATTTGACATGCAACTCTACCTTTTGTTAACATGTACTAACAAGCCATTTAAAATTAGCCTATCATATTTCACCATGTTTCACTTTGATCCCTATTTAATACTTTCTCATACAAATGGGTAAAATTAGAGAATGAAATTTCCACATATGCATGCACACACATAGTAAGCATAGAATATAACAATTAATTATTTTTATGACTCGATTTAGTGGTCCCGAAACCACATTCCGGCTAGGGTCTATTTTGGGCTGTCACAGAATCAACCTGTTCCAGTAAGGAAACCACCACCACCCTACCTTCAAAGACTTCAAAAGAAGAAGTAGGAGATTCAATTCAAGAAGTTCCTAAACGTACTCAAGCAACTCCATATCAACATCCCGCTGGTTAAAGCACTTGAGCAAATACCAAACTACGTCAAATTCATGAAGGATATACTGTCCAAAAAATGAAGACTTAGAGAATTTGAAACGCTAGCTCTGATGAAAGAATGCAGTGCATATCTTCAAGACATCTTACCCCCAAATTTGAAGGTTCTTGGATGTTTTTCCATCCCTTGCAATATTGGAGCAACATATTGTGGTAAGGCATTATGTAACTTAGGTGCAAATATTAACTTGATGCCTATGTCAATATTTAGGAAGTTGGGGATAGGTGAAGTTAGACCAACTACGACTACATTTCAATTAGTGGATCGATCCTTAGCACATCCAAAAGGAAAAATTGAGGATGTATTGGTACATGTAGATAAATTTATCTTCCCTGCTGACTTTGTAGTTCTAGACTTTGAAGCAGACAAGGAAGTGCCAATCATCTTAAGAAGGCCTTTCTTAGCAACCGGAAGGACCCTTATTGATGTGTAGAAGGGCGAGCTTACTATGTGTGTTTAGGATGATCAAGTAACATTTAACGTTTTTAAGTCTATGCGATTTCCTGACACAATAGATGATTGTTCTACAGTGTCTGATTTATAGGAGTTAATTATGGAAAAGGAATTCAACTATGTTGAGGATCTATTAGAATTAATTTTGACATCAGATCCTCAAAATTTTGAAAAAGAGGATGAATCCCGCTTTGAATCTTTGAAATTAGAGAAAAAGGATTATGCCCAACCAAAAGCGTCGATCGAGGAGCCACCTAAAATAGAACTCAAGGTACTACCTTCACATTTAAAATATGTTTATTTAGGTAACACTTCTACTTTGCCTGTGATTGTTTCAGTAGAATTAACTAGTGAGCAAGAAGAGAAAATCATCCTTGTATTGAAACAATTCAAGAAGGCTATCGGATGGACCATAGCCGATATTCACAGTATTAGTCCATCTATATTCATGCACAAGATCATACTAGAAGATGGCGAGAAAGGGACGATTGATGGACAACGAAGACTGAACCCCATTATGAAGGATGTAGTCAAGAAAGAAATCATCAAGTGGTTAGATGTAGGTATAATTTACCCCATCTCAAACAGCTCATAGGTAAGTCCGATCCAATGCGTGCCAAAGAAACAAGGTATTACAGTAATAAAAAATGAGAAAAACGAGTTGATACCAACTAGAACGGTTACAGACTGGAGAATTTGCATCGATTATTAGAAGCTGAAAAAGGCGACTAGCAAATATCACTTTCCTTTGCCATTTTTGGAGCAAATGCTGGATAAAATTGTGGGGGTGAGACTATTACTATTTTCTTGATGGATACCTAGGGTATAATCAGATCATAGTAGCACCAGAAGATCAGAACAAGACAACATTCACCTACCTGTACGGTACATTTGCATTTAGGCGCAAGCCATTTGGTTTATGTAATGCAGCTGCTACATTTCAATGTATGATGTCTATTTTTACTGACATGGTTGAGAAATATTTGGAAGTCTTTATGGATGATTTTTCAGTATTTGGAGATACATATGATGATTGCCTAGCCAATCTAGCCAAGGTACTAAGGCGATGCAAAGAAACAAACCTCATACTCAACTGGGAAAAGTTCCATTTCATGGTACGAAAAGGTATTGTTCTAGGGCATTGGATAACAAGACATGGAATAGAGGTTGATAAAACAAATGTAGATGTCATTGTGAAACTCCCACCTCCAACATTTGTAAAGGGTGTTAGGAGCTTTTTGGGCCACGCCGGTTTCTATCAGAGATTTATCAAAGACTTCTCCAAAATTGCTAAACCTTTGTGCAAGTTATTAGAGAAGGACACGACCTTCAAGTTTGATGAGGAATGCTTAAACCTTTGTGCAAATTATTAGAGAAGGACACGACCTTTAAGTTTGATGAGGAATGCTTAAAGGCTTTCAAAGATTTGAAGAGTCAGTTAGTTACGGCACCCCATAATCGTCACACTAGACTGGGATTTTCCATTCGAATTAATGTGTGACGCAAGTGAATTTGTAATAGGAGCTATCATTGGCCAGCGAAGGAACAAAGTTTTTCATCCAATCTACTATGGGAGTTGAACTCTAACAGGAGCTCAACTGAATAATACGGTAATAGAGAAAGAGTTATTTGATGTTGTGTTTGCTTTTAACAAGTTTTGATCTTATCTTGTAAGTATCAAGGTGACTGTCTCGACGGCACTCGACAATTAAGAATTTACTTGCCAAGAAAGTTGCTAAGCCGAGACTAATTCGGTTGGTACTTCTACTTCAAGAGTTCGATCTAAAAATTCAAGATCGAAAGGGAGTAGAAAATAAAGTAGCAGATCACTTTTCCAGATTGGAGCCGCAAGAAGGGAATTCTCCACTTATACCAATTCAGGAGACATTCCCAGATGAACATCTACTGAAGGTAAATCATGTTCATAATTCTCTTTGGTTTGCTGATACTGCTAACTATTTAGCTTGTGGATTGATGTCGATTGATAAGACGTATCATCAAAGGAAAAAGTTTCTTCACGATGTGAAGCACTATTTCTGGGAAGAACCATATTTGTTTAAAAAATGTGCAGATCAAATCATCAGGAGATGTGTGGTAGAAGATGAAGTGCATAATATTTTATACCATTGTCACTCAGCTCCGAGTGGGGGACACTTCGGAGTTACACGTACTATAGCCAAGGTACTACAAGCCAGATTCTTTTGGCCAACACTATTCAATCATACATATGCTTGCATAAAAAGTTGTGATCAATGTCAAAGGGTCAAAAATGTTACCAACAGAAATGAGATGCCTTGAACAAACATAATTGAGGTAGAATTATTCGATGCTTCAGGTATTGATTTTCTCGGTCCTTTCCCTCTGTCTTTTGGTCATAAGTACATCTTGGTAGCTATAGACTACGTGTCTAAGTGGATTGAGGCTGAAGCGTATCTGATAAATGATGGTAAGGTTGTGATGAGGTTTTTGTAGAAACATGTGTTCACAAGGTTCAGAACCTCAAGAGCCATCATTAGTAATGAAGGGTCCCATTTTGTGAACAAGTGGTTGAAATGGTTATTAGACAAACATAGAGTGAAACACAAGGTTGCTACAGCTTACCATCCACAGACGAATGGGCAAGCTAAACTGGCAAACAAGGAGATCAACGACATACTTGAGAAGGTAGTTTTCCTGAACCGACGAGATTGGTCCAAAAGACTGGATGATGCTTTATGGGCTTATAGGACAGCATACAAGACACCTTTAGGGATGTCACCCTACAGGTTGGTCTTTGGGAAAGCCTATCATCTGCCCTTGGAGTTAGAGCACAAAGCTTACTGGGCCTTTCGACAACTCAACTTGGATCTTAAGCTTGCTAAAGAGAAACGGATGCTCCAACTCAATGAGCTAGAGGAATTCTGAATGTTCTCATGCGAAAATGCCAAATTACTCAATGAGAGACTTAAGAAATGGCATGGCAAGCACATTCGAGTTCGAGAATTTGAAGCAGGTCAGCAAGTCTTGTTATTTAATTCCAGATTAAAATTATATCTAGGTAAACTAAAATCACGTTAGTCCGGTCCATTTACGATTCAGCGTGTCTATCCATACGGAGTTTTTGAACTCCAAGGTAAGGGAGGTAATTTTCAAGTTAATACTTAGCGTCTGAAACATTACTAGGGAAATAAGATTGAACGGAATCAAACTTCGTTCATTTTATCGGATGTTTAAATTTTCTTATTTTCCTTTTTAATAAATGATTTAGGGTATATTTTCGGGAATAGTATGTTTAAATAAATTCTGTCTAGGAGATTGGAACTTAAGCGGGATCGCTTGTGACCCCTCCAATCTTTCTTGGGAATTGATTTGAACATAATTTTCCGAGAAATTATTCCCTAAATAGAAAATTAAATTTTTGGTTTTTCAAATAAAAGGGTCAATTTTGATCCAAGTTTTAAATTGCAACTCAATTTCAAATTTTCATTAAGTCTAGGGACTTAATTGAATTATTTTAAATTTTGGTTGCACTTTTGTAAATAATAAAATTAGGTGCCGCTTTTGTAAATATTTTCAAAAGGCATCTAGAATAAATGTCTTTAATTAAAAATTTTCAAATAATAATAATAAGATGATAATCTTTAATATATAATTATATCTATTATAATTTATATATTAATTTTTATCAACTTAGCATGGAATTAGGATTAGTTTAATTTTAATCTCGTTTTAATAAATTAATAGCATTAATAATTTAATATGCATATATTTGCTTATTAATTGTTGTTAACTTTGAGTAGAATTAGAATTAGAATCTTCTTAATTGTTAAATTATACTAAGAATTCTACTCTAATTCCTACTACTCTCACTATAAATTCTACCCTTACTTCCCTTCATTCATTCATCACTCAAAACCCCAAAGCACCAAATCCCTTAAGTGCCGTAAGCCCCTAGCCAGAGCATCACCCAGCAGTCGACCAGCACACGCCCAACAGTCCTTAGTGCTCTTTGCTCATTGTGCCTAGTCTGTCCCATGTCTTTGCTACTTAACGCCAGACGCTCACACCAGGGCACGCTTTCGATGAGGCTCCACATGTTGCTTGCACACCAAGCCTAGCTCTTGCGCGCACTGCTGCCTACTCCTGCACCCTTCCACCTGTGCACCTAGAAACGTTCCAACACCCAAGTTGCACACACCTTCACCCATCCTTAGCTAAATCCTCCAACCTACCTTAAATTGACCTCTTTTGCTTTCTAACTATTTTTTTTAGGAGTTCTTAAAAAAAGGTGGTAAGACCGAATTTTCTCTTAAATTTTAATTTTATTCTGATATTTAAATTTTCAATTTATTGAATCATTAATAATTTTTATTAATTAATCTTTTTGGAGAAAATAAATTTTTCCATCTTTTGTTTAGGTTAATCATGCCTCGCAAGAGAACTCATGCCTACGCCCAAATTGATGAAACACAAAACAAGTTCCATTGTGAAGAAGCCAAAGCAAGATACGAGAGTATCTTTAAAAATCAACAGATGCATCCAGAGAAAGGCTTTACATTGAAAGAGAGCGACTGCAAAGACTTTATGGCACGTATTCATCAAGTTGCTGAAGCCCTCAATTAGGAATTATTTTGTGAGAAGAGACCTAGTGTGGATGAGGAGCTAGTGCACGAGTTCTATGCAAATTTAACCTCAAGCGAGTTGAAAGAAGTTCCAGTTTGTGGAATCAAGGTACCAATAACATCAAACGCTGTTAATGAGTTCTTTGAATTGCCTGATTTCGAAAACTATGAATATTCTTCCTTGATGAACAATATAGAGCTTGAAAATTTGCAAGAAATTCTTGCGGAACTTACAGTTGTAGGTTCTAAGTGGACTGTGTCAAAGCAAGGAATCCACACTTGTCGAAGAGAATATTTGACACCATTCGCAAAGGTATGGTTTTATTTCATCCATTCAAGCCTTATGCCTAGCTCACATGGGACTACAATCTCATTAGAGCGAATGGTCTTATTATACTCGATTTTAACTAGAAAGACCATTGATGTGGGAAAAATCATCCTGAGAGAAATGCAGAATTGTGCCGTTAGATGTTTCGGCCCAGCCTATTTTCCTTTTTCGATAACAATTCTGTGCTTGAAAGCTAAAATTCTTACAAACGTAAAGAATCCAGGCTATAGCTAGGGCACAATCATAGATTGGGACCCCTACCGAATAGCTGGAGAATCTGTTCTGTAGCAATGAGTTGAAGAAAGTGTGGACCCCGAAGAAGAAGAATAAGATCCCACAATACAATCAGCTGAAGTTCGAGATAAGACAGAACCAATGGAACTAGAATGTAACACCCTGATTTTTGGGATTTTCGTAATTCTCGAGATTTTGGTAAATTTTGTAAAGTTTGGTATTTGGTTGTGAAATCCATAATTGGAGTATGTAAATGGGCTTATGGAAGGCCCATGTGTTGGCCAAAACCCGGTAGAATTTTTGAATTTTGGACTTAAGGAGTTAGGGGCATTGGATAGGTTGCCTTATTAAAAGATGTGGGTAAAATGTAACATAAGAGAGCCCTGGAAAAGTGGCTAAGTGACGCCACTAGGGAGCTATAAAGGTGGCGTGTAAGTGGTTGGGGGAAGGCCAAGGTTCGATTCACTAAGCTGGCAATTGTGCTGTTATTTTTATGCCTTGAGCATGCAGAAGTTTGAAGCCGAATGGAATAATGTTGGAGAGAGTTTGAATCAGTTGAATGCTTGAATTAAGGAGTGAAAAGGGGAGAGATTTTAGGGATTTGAAGGGAGGCATAGAGTTGGCCGAATAGTGGGGATTAGGGAGGAGAAATCGACTTGGGGATTTTGAGGGTAGTATTTCGGCATTAGGGGCTGTAGTTGTGCCGATTTTCTTCTGTTAAACACCATAGAGTCATTCTTTTCTTCCCTTTTCCTCTCTAGCCGAAAACACCACTCTCTTCCTCCAGTTTCTTTCTCTTTTATTACCAAAACCAAACCAATACTTCCTTTCTTTTCATCTACTACTTCCTTTCTTTTCATCCCTCTTGTCGAATCGTCATAAGAACCAAAACCTTTGAAGGTTGGTTGTGCCGTATACTTTTAGACCTGCATCTTCTTTGTTCTCCTTATTTGTGGTGACCGACCCCTTCATCAGGTAAGTACTCGTTTTCCAAACCGTTTTAGTGGTAAATGTTGAGAAAAGCCAAAACCATCCTATGGTTTAGGGAGGTTGTCGATTTGAAGCATAGGCCTTATGGGGGCCTTTCCTTTTGACCTACATGGTTTGTGTAGTAAAATAGATAACTTTGGAGGAGCAGCAAGGCTTGGAGTATCAGTTTTTGATAAGCATGAATCGAATCGTCGGACCCTGTGAAGGTAAGGGATCTATGGCTAGTAGGGATTCCTTAGCCGAATATGGTAAGGTTGACTTTGGGTTTGATTGCTTGAACTGTAAACTAAGTATGGTGATGTTTAATTGTAGGTTGTCGTGGGAGACTTTGTTAGCGAAAGTCACAAAGTAGGTGTGTAATAACCCCCGTAAGATCTTAGATTAATATTCGCTGAAAAGCCGAAATGTTTAAATCCGGCATTTTGGAAACTTGAGATTTTTCATGTGGGTTTAGATACGATAGATACGACATGGTCTGTGATGGGATTAGTGGAAGAGCGTAAATTTTGTGCACGTTGGTAAGTTAGGCCTTAAGGGGCTGGAATTGGGCCCAATGGGCTTCGGGCCATTTGGGTAAAATTGATAGATAATGGAAATTGGAAAAAGTTGCATGTTAACACGGTGAGGACGTTCTAAAATTTGGGTTAAGAGGGCTTAGTGGGCTAAATTGGCATTTGTAGGGCCAATTAAGGGTTTTGGGCCCAAAAGCCCAATTTTGTTAAAACGCATTAAAATCATAGTTTAAACACTTAGAATTTGATAATTGTTAATGAACATGGAAAACCTGTAATATTTGGCAAATTTACAAAATTACCCTTAAAATATGAAAAATGACTATTTTGGCCCTAGGTAAAAATGACCATTATACCCCTAGGGTGTAATTATGAATATGATGCATGAGATTTTGATATACATGATATGACATGATATGCACATGATATGTTATGAGATGCAAATGATATACTCATTATATGCATGGGTTGGGTTTGATATAAATGGAGGAAGTGCAAAAAGGGCTTTGCCCCAGTTATTAAAAGAGGCTAGGCCTTCAGTTATTATAAAGCAACTATGCTGCCAGTGGAGAGTTTGGTTAGGTGGGTTGAGTTATTCCCCACATGGAGAGCTTGGTTGGTACGGGTGGAGAGTAGCGGATGGTGGGTTGAGTAGTCTCCCCCAATGGGCTTGCATACATTCATTAATATTACATGTGATATTGAAATGGGCCAATGGGCCATACCGCTTACAGTAAAGGCTTCGGCCCAGTGATATGAATTTGGAAAAGGCTTTGGCCCTGTGTAATGAATTATGAAAGGCTTCAGCCCAGTATATGTTGAGGCTGAATTTGGGCATAGGTCCAGTAAGCTGAGATTAGTTTGGGCTTTGAAAGGGGCTTGTTGCACACTGAGTTTCCAAACTCACCCCCCTTCCTTAACCTTGCAAATGAGCCTTGATGTGGAGACTTGGAGCCGGAGGGGATTCAGAGTGGCCGTGCTAATCGTTTTCGAACTTTGCAATAAGTAACTGGTTTTTTTCAAGTTTTATAGTAGTTATTATTATTATTATTTGGTTTTGGGTTGTAATAAGGCCTTTTTTATTTTTCTGGGATTATTTTATTTTGTACTATATGTTTTACTGTTATTAATCTAAAATGGCTAGACTTAGGGTGCATTTTCAAAATGATACTTGCTTCCAAAATAATGCAACGATACAATCAATCGGTTAATCAAAACAACTATTTAAATAAATTACAACTCGATTTTCATACAAAACCTAATCTCGCGCCAAAGTGTGGCAATGGTTGTGAGCATGTCTAGGATTGGATCCAATCGAGAGCCTGGTACTTAAGCAGCCTTCATGGCTCACCTCCTCTATTTTGGATACCTACCTGGTGCTCAGCTTCCATTCAGTTTAGCAAAGACCATCTTTTAAAACACTAAGAAGGGCATTGGAAGAGGCTTGGGTTTTCTTAAAGACTTCAAAGTGACATGTTGAATTCGGCCATAACGTCTGGGCCAGGTTTGGGGTGTTACACAGAAGCTGAACCTGATGTCAAAACTTCAATGCTCGGAGCTCAATCACCTCACCCAGATCTTCGAGATGAGCTGTCAAAGTTGATGGACATAATGCAACATATGCAGTGGCAATACCAAGCTTACTGGGGATACTCAAAAATAAAGGATGACTCAATGAGAAGCGCTTTTACGAAAATATACAATGACCCATTTATTTTTGTGCTTGAGTTTCCAGATTTCATATTTGAACCAGGAGTCCACTATCGAATAAGGAGCGAAGTGATTCATGCAAAATGTAACACCCCTAACCCGAATCCTTCGCCGGAAGGGTTACGATGCATTACCGAAAATACACATATATTCATATCAATCATAAGTAATCATTTTCTTAAACTCTTAAATCATTCAAAGATCTCATTAATGAATCTTATAAAAAACATACATAATCGAATATGCATCATCTTTATCTAACCCAATTCGGCACATGAACATTACTACTTGAAATATCCAAAACATCAAAGCCACAAACAACATATCAAGCATAGTCCAGACTTATAATATACTTTGGTTGAGTCCTCAACAAGTGTAACCTCATTTAATCAAAGTACTAAACTAATTTGACATAATAAACAAGACATTTTCACATGGCTTATATGTGTACAAATCAAAATGAATCGTATCGAAACTAGCCTATACATGCCACATAACCAATTCTCAAAACACTTATTTACCGAAACGAAAACTAGATAGTGTAAAGACGTCTCCCAAACTTCCAACCCGAGCAAATCTCCGAAGCTCTATAGACATAGGAAAAACACACAGAGTAAGCTTTGAAAGCTTAGTAAGCCATAAGAAAATAAATCATTTCAATGATAATTATAATTCCATAACACTAAACTGAATTTAAACAATCTCAATCACATGTACATCTATTGTACTCTTAAGTTCATATAACCTCAATAATAGCTTCACTTATTTTATTTATCAATAACAAATAACTATGCTTTTAAATTCGAATAATAATTGTTAGCTCAATTATATAAATCAAACTTGTACATATTCATTACGTAACCAACCAAACCATTGTCATTGCTTCACTAACTGATTTATAAATATAAAAACCATGCATCAGAATATCATCATCTTAATATCCATTTCATGTCTAGATTTCAAATTAAGACCTAGTCATATCTCAAAACCATTTTTCTTATTTCATATTTCCCATGTTCAAATCATGTGACCACAAGGCCATATAGCAAGCACATATATCATATATTCATCTGTGTACCTTTCTTTCATTCATGGTAGCATTTTCACATATCATTATTAAATACATAATCACTTTACATTTCTGAGTTTCAAAGATAATTCACATGTACCAGAATCATATATTTATGAACACGGTTACCATATCACATTTCATATATAATTTATTTGATTATAGTCACTGGCCATTAATCACATCTCATTTTCACATAGACCATATATTATCTGATCATAATCATATCCACTTCCAATCCAAATAATCATAATCATCATACATACATTTATCCATATAAACAAATCCAAAATTCATAGTATAGTATCACTCATATGTATACATAGCCTACATGGCCGATGATACCAAATCATGTAAATGTCATTATACATTCAACTATAATTCCACTCATTTATGCAAGCTCACAAGACAAGATTTAACTTCATATACAAGCATCACTTATTTGGTCAAAAAATACCATTGGGAACATACTTTATCTTAGCTAAGTGAACTTGGCTGAATCTACTTAGCTAATTTCAACATCACATGATTTCTTACTCATAAGATCAAATGTATAAAATTCACTACATTGTTTATATCCCAAAATGATGAATAGGTATACATGTACGAATTCAATATATCATCACATGACATTTAATAATTCACTTCAATAGATTATTTCACAAGGCCGAATATACAAACCCTGTATAATCTCATGTATATATATACAATCGAAAATGTCACTTCATTATAAGTTCATACCTAATCACATATGCCAAATCATTTTAAAGTCACATATAACCAATTATACCAAATGTTCATTGACAATCGAATTCGTATACATACTTATTTCACAAATATACACATTTTGACAATAAATATTGAAACACATACGTACCTTATTTCAGATAATTAATAATCCAATTTCTCCAAACCTTTAGGGTTCGTTTACCACATTTGATCTCACATTGGTGTATAGCCTTCTAGACTTATAACTTAATACAATTCATCGGCTCAAGGCCTGCTAAGCACGGAGCCCAATTTTATTCACTGGCACGAAGCCTGCTAGGATTATAACCTGAAATCTTGCACCGGCACTAGGCCTGCTAGACTCAAGGACTGATATTTAATCACCAGAAATAGGCCTGCTAGGCATAAAACCCGAATAAACTTAACAACACAAGACTTGCTAGGCTTTTAGCCTGAATGAATCCACAGGCACAAGGCCTGCTAGGCTAGGAGCCTGAATATCTCAATCACATGTCTTACGCTACCGATCATTAACAGAACACTATCAAAGTATTTGAATTATCATTTCCAACTCAAAATCACATCGGGCCATCACATTTAACTCATCACAATATTATTCACCCTTATAAATCATATTCGGCATTCACATTGAAACATAACAAATATCCTGCATATCATAAGACACATTCGACTTTCACATTGAAACATAGCATATATATTATTCACATTATAAATCATATTTGACTACCTCAATATACATCCATTAAAACCATTCATCACTTTAGATCACCTTCGACATTCACTTTTACACCATAATAATATCATTCACCTTACAAAATCATTCGGAAGTGGTATAACAATTTCTAACAATTCAATTCGGCACTTATATTTAACATTTATTTAAATTTAGTGCATAACATATCTTAAGGACTTACCAAACTCAACTTTTTAGCATGAAATTAATTTGCTCCCTTAATGCTCAATAACTGATTTCACATACTTAGTGCTCAAAAATTAATTCACACATATAGTGCTTAAATCCAACTCGCACACTTAGTGCTCAGTATCAAATTCGCACACTTAGTGCATCCCTCAAACTTATTACTCATTTATACATATACACAATAAGCTTAAACATCAACCACATATTAACTTATTCATCTCCCTATTCAATATCTCATTCGAATATATTAAACTCACATATATATATGTATACATCTCAATCGGCTATATCAAACTACACCTAGATACACATTCGGTTATATCCAATCACACATATATAGACATTCAACTTTATCCAACTAGACATATAACACACTTAGTTATGTCAAACATATATATATATCATATTCAACTATATCAATCCATGTATCTATCACATTCGATTATAAGACATTCACCTAAATATCACATTCGGCTATAATAATAGCCTTTATATATATACTTTCAATAAATTCATAAACCTCATTAAAAATAAATTCAATTTGACTTAATTGCTTAAAAACTTACCTCGGGTATTAGCTTTTGATAAAAACGATTACTCGACTAGCTTCGACTTCCCCCGATCCAAATAAGCTCTCTTTTGATCTTGAGCTAGTTAAAAGAAATTTAAACTTATTTAATTAATTAACCATTTTATTTTCACTCAAAAATCATATAATATAATAATTTAAATAATAACCCTTTTAAAATTAGGCTTTGACATTTCGGTTCAAACATCCTTAATACATCAAAATAATTAAATTCTTCCTATGGCACACAAAACCGAATATGTCTTATTCAAATATCAATTCTCATATTTCATTTATTTAACCATTTAACCCTCCTATTAAAAAAAATTCACAAATTAATCTTAAACTCAAAATCACATAAAATCGTAACACAAAAGTCATTCATCTAACACTTGATTTCTAATTTCTAACACCAAACTCAAATTTCTTAGCTTATCAACTCATGGCCAAACATCAATTATTCACCAAAACAAAAATTAACTCATGGGTTTTAGAGAAAATTAAGCAAGGAATTCAATGATACTAAAAATTAACAAAAACAACATGAATTTTACCTTGAATTTTTGCTTTCAAATGGTCGAAACTTCAAAGCCACAAATTTTATTTTATCTCTCGTTTGTTCAGCCTCCAAGATGAACTACATGCATGTTCTATTATTTTTTTTTATGCTTTGTTTTATTAAAACTTCACTTAATAATAATTTACTAGTTTAACCTTTAAAAACAATAACATATCTTTATTTTTTTTTATGTCCCATACCGTCCATATCAATTGTCTAAGGTTAAATATCATCACAAATACTCCAACTTACAAAAACAACTTCAATTCGGCCCTAAAGATACAAACATGCATGGCTTTCCATTTTATGTTTTATAATACTTATAAAAATAATTATCTCACAAATAAGTTTAAAATAAACATATAAAGACATCATGCATTAAGCCATTACCGTCCATATATTTAATAATGATATAATTGCCATTCAAAACCTCAATATTCTAAAGACATAACACTTTAACATTTTCATTGTAACACCCCGAATTAGGGCCTAGAAGTATTGGGCCTTGAGTGCGGGTCCGTAAGGAGGTTGTATATAGGTATTTAATTGTACAATGAAATAACACAATTAAATGTCTGCTTTGGTGGTTAATGGCCCTGAGAAGTGTTAGAGAAATCTTGGGTTCAAACTTGGGCTTTAGCAAAAATTTTGGTATTAAGTGAAAAAAAAACCTGGATGCTTGGATGAGGGTTTTTAAATTATTATGTTAAATAAATGACACAAGGAAGCTTGTAGTCTAGTGGTTGTGGCGTCCTGTAGGTTGTATGGGAGCCTGGGTTCAAGCCTTGGCTCTTGCAATTTATTTTGGTTTTTTTAAGGGAACCTGGACTTTGGCCTTTCAACCCATAACAGGTGTGTACTAACCCTCGTAGTAGCTTAGATTAATATCTGCTGAGAAGCCAAAATGCTAAAATACCGGCATTTCGAGAACTTGTAATGTTGCGTGTGGGTATAGATGCGATAAATACGATAAGATCGGTGTTTGGATCGATGGAACGGGTAAGAACTCAATTTTGTGCACGATGGTAAGTTGGGCCTCAATGGGCAGGAATTGGGCCAAATGGGCTTTTGGGCCCATTTGGGTAAAATTGATAGAAAATGGAATTTGGAAAAGTTGCATGTTAACACGGTTAGTATTGTTGTAAAATTTGGGTTAAGCAGGCTTAGTGGGCTAAATCAGCATTCGTAGGGCCCATTAGGGGTTTTGGGCCCAAAAGCCCGAATTTGATAAGTGGGTTAAAGATCATTATTTAAAAACTCGAAAATATTGACAATTGTAATGAACATGGAAAACCCTGATTTTTGGTAAAATTATGAAAATACCCTTATAATATGAAAAATGACTGTTTTGCCCATGTGGGTAAGTGACGGACTTGGACTGTGTGGTTGACGGATTTGATTGTAATATATGTTGGTGATATGAATGACTTGACTGTGATTGTTTGATTCAAATATGGGCATGACATTCTGCATACATGACATATTGCATGGGATATGGGTTATATTGATGGAGGAAGTGCTAAAAGGGCTCTGCCCCAGTTTACCAAAAAGGGCTTTGCCCTAGTTTATCAGAAAGGGCTTTGCCCCAGTTTATCAGAAAGGGCTTTGCCCCAGTTATTAAAAGAGGCTAGGCCTCCAGTTATATGATAAAGCAGCTATGCTGCCAATGGAGAGTTTGGTTGGGTGGGTTGAGTTATTCCCCACATGGAGAGCTTGGTTGGTACGGGTGGAGAGTAGCGGATGGTGGGTCGAATAGTCTCCCCAAATGGGCTTGCATACATTCATTGACATTACATATGATATTGAAATGGGCTTGTATACATTCATTGACATTACATGTGATATTGAAATGGGCTTGCATACATCCATTGACATTACATGTGATATTGAAATGGGCCTAAGGGCCATACAGTTTATAGTAAAGGCTTCAGCCCAGTGATATGATTTATGAAAAGGCTTCAGTCCAGTGATATGATTTATGAAAAGGCCTCGGCCCAGTGATATGATTTATGGAAAGGTCTCGGCCCAGTATATGTCAAGACTAAATAGGGCTTTGGCCCAAATTGTACTGATACCGTGTTTGTAACACCCCAAACCCGGCCTAGACGTTATGACCGGATCTGGAGCGCCACATCGAAGCGTTCAAAACATTCCGTATTACTTAGTTGGAAAATCTTAGTTGGTGATTGTAAAAGATACTTTTAAAAGTAGGTTAAAGTGAACGGAAGCCGTGCACCAGGTAGGAAACCAGGAAGGAGAGGAGATGAGTCCGTCGGACTGCTTAAGTACCAAGCTCCCTTCGGATCCAATCCTAGACATGCACACCGCCATTGCCACACTCTAACATTTCGTATAATTTTTGCGAAAACCGTGTGATTATGCCCATCTTAAGAAAATGATTAAGGTTGAAAAACATTTGCTTAAAATATTTATTCTCTTGGAAAACATTTACTTTGTGGAAACTTTGTGCGTCATCGTGATCTTTTAAAAACAAGTAGTTTTTATAAAACGAACCCTAGTGCTAACCAGTTTAATAATCCCCAAAATAAAATTAATAAAAAGAGCGGCCTTATTACAACTTCAAGCACAATAAAAATAATCCAAATTAAATGCTAAACTTATTTAAAATCGGCAATCAATCTTTGTGGCCACTCTGAATCCCGCCCAGCTCCAAGTCCACCAACTAGGGCTCACCTGCAAGGATGGAAGGGGAAGGGGTAAGTTTGGGAAAAACTCAGTGTATACAGAAGCCCATTCAAAGCCCAAATCAGCTCGAGCCCATTGGGCCTAAGCCCTATACAGATAATAGTACACAGTAGAACAAAGCCTTTTTCAGAATACAGTAGCAAGGCCTTAGCCCTTTTTAACATAACAGTATGGCCCATAGGCCCAGTTCAGTAACATACGTAACAATAGTAATAATGCATGCAAGCCCAACTGGGGAGACTACTCAACCCACCAACCGCTACACAGTCCCCGTACCAGCCCTACACTCAATGTGGGGAATATCTCAACCCACCCAGCCCTACACTCCATAGTGGCAGCAACGCTGCTCAAATATCAGAAAGTTGAGGCAAAGCCTCCAGTACGTGGATGAACCACATTCAGTACTTCCTCCATCAATACCCCAATCCCATGCAATGAGATATTAATAAAAGCATAATATGCAAAATACAAGATCAATTATTCATGCATTTCACCATTTTAAACCCTAAGGGTATTTGGTAATTATGCTCTTGAGGTAATTTCAGTAACTTACGCAACTACACAAGCTACTTGATAATTTTTAGCGTTTTATGCAATTTGGTTCCACCATCTAACTAACATGCTACTTTGCCCATATTTTACCCATATTGGTCCGTATGTCCATTGGGCCCAGTTTTGGCCCATCGAGGCCTCTTTTTCCGAAATACACTAAAATGTCACACGAACTGACTTACCACTTTGCGGTGCTAGATCTAACAATTACTCTATGTCTTAAGAGCATTCGCATACTCACAAGCCTATGAAATGCCAGAATTTCGGCATTTCGGCTTTTGCCGAATTGAACTAAGGAAGGGGGGTTCGGTACACACCTGATTCGCGATGACTGCTACTGAGATCACTTTCGATGTCCTACAATTGATTAGCACAGTGCTTATTTACAAACTATAATCAGTAAATTCCAAAACTTACTCACCCATGATCGAACCATGTCCCTAAAAGCCTTTGAAACCTTACCTTTTGCCAAAATCGATAGCTAGCTCCGAATCCGATTGTTCCAATGATTCACGCTTTCAATCCAACACTTAAGAAGGCACTAATCATTGACAGAAAACGTCAGTTAAAAACCCTTAGAGCCACATGCCCAAATCGACAGCCTCCCTAATTTTAGGGACTTCGACTTTTCTTAACTTTGCAAAATAAGAACAGATCTGAGATGATAAGTACTTACCCCTTACTCCTACTTGATTTCCACGCAATCTAGTGCAGATTTATCCTTAGAACAATGGAAAAACCCGAATCCAGGAGTTTGAAGAAGTTTCGGCTATAAGCCCCTAAACCAGTGGTACTTTCAACTTTTGGGTGGTGAAGAAGATGATAATGTGGAACTATAACCTTGAAGTAGAATTGCTGTCAGGTATCTAGGATTAAGAAAAGATAATCGTAGATTAATAAAAACACAGAACATAGAAAAACCTGGCTTTGAAGAAATCGGCACAAGCAGTGATCACAGGTTTTCGGCTAGAGAGGAAGAAGAGAGAAAAGAACAATCCTAAGGTGCAAAAGCAAAAGAAAACGGCACCACTCAACACCCTAAGTGCCGAAATACTAACCTACTACCCCCTGCCGATTTTCCCTCTTCAATTCCCACCATTCGGCTAACTCCTAGCCTCATCCCAATCCCTTAAATCTCTCCCCTTATCACTCCTTAATCCAAGCATTTAAACTGATCCAACTCTCCTCTAGCAGAATCCACCTGAACTCCAACACTTACCCCTCCTGTACTTAAAAATAAATGCATCCATTTGCCAACACAGGGAATCGATCCCTTGCCTTCCCCAAAGCTCCACACGCCACTTTTCTAGGAGCCTAGTGGCGTCACCCTTGCCACTTTACCAAGGTTCTTTTTGTGATGCAATTTACTCACAACTCTACTTAAGGTCTAGCCAGAACCCCTAACTCCAAAGTCCAAAATTTCAAAAATTCAACAGGGTTTTGGCCAACTCATGGGCCTTCCACAAACCCATTTACTTACTCAAAATATTAATTTCACATCCAAATACAAAATTTTAAAGTCTTTATAAAATATTGCAAACCACGAATAAATCCGAAAAATTAGGATGTTACAGTGTTATTTACTGTTTGTTTGTTATTGGGGTTACACATTGAGTTTTCGTAAACTCACCCCGTTTCTAACTGTGCAGGTAATTCCTAAGCTTAGATGGTTTGGAGTGCGAGGGACTCGGAGATGGCCACACTACTATTTCTGTTTCTTTTAATTGCAATAAGTAGCTGATTTATTTCTTTATAAGTTTTATCTTATTAATATTATTATTTGGTTTTGTGTTGTAATAAGGCCATTTTAATTATTTTTCTAGGATTATTTTATCTTATACCCTATATTTTTCTGATAACAATATGAGTTAGACCTAGGGCACATTTCCAAAATGATAATTGTTTGCAAAATAACGCAACGATACAATTAATCAGTTTATCAAAAATATCTATTTAAATGAATTCCAACTAGTTTTTCTCAAAACCTAACCTAGCACCAAAGTGTGGCAATGGTTGTGGCCATGTCTAGGATTGGATCCAATCAAGAGCTTAGTACTTAAGCAGCCTTCTAGGCTCACCTCCTCTGTTTCGGATACCTACCTGGTGCACAACTTCCATTCACTTTATTAACTTAGCAAAGACTATCTTTTAAAACACTAGGAAGGACGTTGAAAGAGGCATGGGTTTTCTTAAAAACTTCAATGTGACAGGTCGGATCCGGCCATAACGTCTGGGCCGGTTTGGGGTGTTACATTCATGATAGCATGCTTATTAATCAATTGATGCAATTTAATCCTTTTTAATAATCAAGCACTCAAATCATTGAATCTAAACATGAAAATTTAGCACACCTAAATTCATACATTCAAAACATAGCAAATGATATTTAAATATTTTTCTAACTCTGATTCGTGGTCCCGAAACCACCGTACCGATTAGGGTCAAATTCGGGCTCTTACATTCTTGCATTACAATTGTTAGGTAACTAATGAATTAATTATTTAAAAAGATTGAAATTGTAATTAATAGACACAGTACTTAATCAGTGCATGTTTAATCATCTAAGGTAGCTGAGGGTTAAATTAGCAACGGTATCTAACGATACAATTGCCTTGCATAACTTGCAAGATTATTGTGGTTAAATTGTTTCAAGGTAAGGTTACTTTGTTACCTCACATAGCCTTTTATGTGCTTATTAAATCGAGTTAATTGTTTGAATTAACATAGGGATATGTTTAAGAGATTATTTCAATTTAATAAGTATGTATGTGCTATAACATATTTGCCTATTAAGATTTGTTTAATCGATTGAATTGACATAGAGATAGGTCCGAGAGATGAATGAATTTTGGTAGGTTGGTATGTTCATAAGTTAGAAAATTACCGAGTTGCCATAAATTTATTCATAACAATATAAACATGAGTTTAATAATTCTAAGTTATGAAATGTAATTAATCTAATACAATTATGCCATCTTGATTAAAATCATATTTTGAAATCGTGCATTTGAGATTTTTTTATTTTTTTAAAATCTTAGTTTTTAATCACCCTCTTCAAACAAAATATTTTTTCTTCACCAAAGTGTTTTAAATAGCATTCATAAATAATTCTTTTCACAATCCCTATGAGTACGATACTCAACATTTACTTGTCACTTTATTACTTGTTGCGATTGTGTACACTTGCACATTTCCGTCGTTCCAATATGTGCCAGACTCAAAGGTAAAATAATTCTATCCTGAGGTTCAAGTTGTGTGGATTCACTCTTAAGTTCATCTCTCTCTTCCACCCCATTTCCAACACTAGGAGTTTTGATGCCTTCATTCTTCTCTGTCACTTTCTTTTCCCCACTAATTGGTCAAATAGGTTCTTTTATTGTAGACCTTGATCTAAGGATGATGGCTTTTGTGTGCTCCTTTCCTTCATGTTTCAGATTTGGCTCGATATTGCTTGGTATTCTAGAGGCTGCATTATTTTGCAAAAAATGCAAAATTTGGTGTAATTGACCATGGATTTGACGCACATCACATCACACCACATGCAAGCCCTCCTCTAGTTTACTTGCTCTAACTAACATCGATGGGTCACTATTAAAGGCTGGTTTTCTCTTTAGATCTTGGGGCACCCTAAATGAGTGTGAAGGTTGTTATGGTGCATAGTTTTTGTACTCCTTGATTGGAGGGACTTCCTTGGTTCCCTCCCCACCTAAGGTTGGGATGGTCATGCAACCCCAGGCTGTAAGTGCTGGAGTATGGGTTTTATCCTCTATTCCCTACATAATTAACCTCTATTTGGTTACTCTCATTATGATTTCCCCACCTTGTCCCCTTACTATCTTGTCTTGCAATAGAATGAGTTAGAAGGGGCTGATTAGGAACATCCACTTTTTTCGAACTCATCAAAAGTTGATTGAGCCTTTCAAGGACTTGTTCATACTTGTCCTCACAATTGACCCATTGACAATCGATTGTTTGGGTCTATATGTGAATCACTTAGCCACATATATGAGTTCATTTCTATATCTTCAATGAGTTGATTAGGATCCTTATTCATCAATACCCAAAATTAGAGATTCACTTGTATCATCTGGATCATCATTGGCTTGATCTCAAAATAATTCACATTAATCGTGGGGCAATTAATGCTACCGATGACAACATCGAGATTTGACATGGCGTAGTTGAGCAAAATTCTTTGTTCCATCGATGGCGATTATGGGTTTGGTGGTTGTCTCTCTACTATTGAGTCGTTAATCAGTTAGTCTCTTGGTTGAGGTTGTTGGGCTTCCCTCGGATGTTGAGCCCTTTTCGCATACGATAGGATTCGTTCTGATTCCAACACGAATGGTAAGATATCGTTACCAGTCTGAGTCATGACTACCTCTTGTGAGCACAAGAAAGCAAAACAAATTAACAAAATTTTCTAACAAAACAAAAATAAACACAAAAAAATGTCGTATTTATAAATTTAGCTTTCGCTAACTATCTCTCTAAAGAACATTCAACAACACTAAAAATTTCTCAATCTAGCACCGACTCCCAAAAATAGAGCCAAAAATTTGATCGTCTCTCCCCTACTATTGCAAACGGGGGGAGAAATCAACACTAAAAACAACAATCGAATAAAATACAATGTGCGGTGTCTACAAGTGTGACTGTAACACCCTGACATGTATCTGTCACCAGAATAGGGTTACAGAGCATTACTGTAAAAATAAAACTTTGAAACATACATTTCAAACTTCAGCATAAACATAGCATACTCCATTAATCAACATGCATACTGTCCCTTAAACTTCGAGGCCTTAAAAATAATTTAGAAACATTTTGGGACTAAATTGGAATCGATTGGAAAGTTCAGGAAAAAGTTAAAATTTTTGAATTGTAGGGGTCACACAGTTGTGTGGCCAGACCGTGTAACATTCAAAATAAGGACACACGACTGTGTCCCAGCTCGTGTAACTCTCTGACTTAGGTCACACTGCCAAGCCACACGCCCGTGTCCCAGGCCGTGTAACTTTTGAGATGGCCTCACATGCCCGTGTGCCAGACCATGTGCTAGGCGATATAACTGCCTAACTTGTAAACTTTGAAACCTACAAGGGACACACAGCTGTGTCGCATGGCCGTGTATCACCACGATTGAGACACACGCCCATGTCTTACGCCTGTGGACATGAAATTGGCCAAAATCAAGCCATTTCCACCACCTCTTTCAAGCTAGTACTTAAACACATTTTTGCACATATGACCAAGACCTCATAAACATACCAAAACATACATAATATGACCAATTCCAATGACCAAATTCCATTCAGCCAATATGCCATATAAGGCACCTCAAAAGCAAGCTTCAAACATATCTAAACACATGTCTAATTGGTCATATTTCATACAAACACATTTAACTAAATTCCATATTCAAACAAACCATAATTAACCACATTGCAAACATGCCAAACTTACCAGTTTGGTCATAAAACCATGCATCAACTTGACCATATTAACACCAACCATCAAGGCATCAAATACCATAAGTACATCAACCATAATGACACTTATACATACCAAAACAACAACTAGATCATTTATACACAAGTCCACCTATACATGCCATTATAACCTTGACCAAAACATCAAAATCTACCGATATAATCGCTGAATAGTGTGATAGATCTCCAACAAGCTTCCAAACAGATCGAGCTTTTGATATTCTATAAACCAAGAGAAAGATAACTACGTAAGCAACGAATTCTTAGTAAGCTCGTATAAACTTTAAATAGAACATTCCATCTCAAATATGAACTTTATATGACAAATGTAAAGCTACACCAATGCCACAAGATTTATCAAACTATATAACCATCAACTCACAAATGAATAGGTCCATCAACATTACATATACTTTCTATTCATAACATAATAAGATCTTATAAGTTGTATTACATAATCATCAATCTTTTCTTAAAATGATGAATCATTTCATTTACTTAGCATAAACTGAATTATGTTATCAATTCACAAATTAGTGTGTTTATTCATGACATAGGTAAATTTCTCACATATAGGTAAGTCTTTTAACTCATCAATCCTTTTACATTATCACATTACATTTCAATTGTGAATTTACCATTTCATTACTTTTTCTCACCTGTTTCATTTGCATAACACAAGACATAAGCATAAACGTCAACCATAACAACAAGCTTGATAGAAGCCTAATCATCATCATCAATACACAAGTTAGTACATTTATACATAACTCTTTTGGGATCAACTACATGATAAACCATTTCATAAATATTTGTATATTTTGATTTATACTACATTTTTATGAACATAAGCATATTTCCATTTGAACACTTACCATTTTAATGTATATAATTAAGATTAAGCATGATATAATCCAATCATAAGGTTGGTACAAGCCTAAGCATTATCCACAACAAATGTTAGTGCATCAACTCATAAATCACTTGAAATAACATAAGGTAAGTCATATACATTAGCAACATCATTTGAAGTAATCAATTTCATGATCATAAACATACTTTTATTGAACATTTCCTTTTCATTCCTTTTCATAGATTCATGACATAAGTCATTTGAATACTTCTGTGTAACACCCTTTACCCGTATTCAACGCCAAAATAGGGTTACGGAGCATTACCGAACTTATTATACAATTAAACATACATTTCACATACATTTTCAAATTATAAATATACGTCATTCAAAATCATCCACATTGTCCCTAATACAAGCCTATAAGGCCCAAAACATGCTTTAGGAGTGGTTTGGGACTAAATCGGTAACTTAAGAATATTTTTGGAACACTTAGAAAATTTTGGAAAATACAGGGGACACACGCCTGTGTGGACCGACCGTGTGCCTCATGCGGCCAAAGACACGCCTGTGTGGGCATTCGAAATGGGATCACATGGCCGTGTCCCAGCTCGTGTCTGACCCCCTGTAACTCTCTGACTTAGGTCACACAGCCAACCACACGCCCGTGTGACCAGCCCATGTGCTTTTCGAAATGACCTCACAAGCCCGTATGCCAGGCCGTGTACTAGGCCGTGCCAAACCTGTAAGGTATACTGACTTATGCCACAAGGCCAAGTCACACGCCCATGTAATGAGCCATGTGGAGCATACTGACTTGATTTCTAATTAAACACCAATGGACACACGGCCTTGTCACCCGACTGTGTGTCACACATGGCTGAGACACATACCGGTGTCTCTGCCCATGTGGACAAAAATAGGCTACTTACCAAGCCATTTTGCTCACCCAAATAGCACACACCTACACCAAACCAATTGGCACATAATATAGCATAAATACGCATTCAACCAACTTCAACCAAGCATAATTCATATCATTTCAATGCCAACAATTCACATTCTTAAATAATCAATATAGTCACTTTCAAACATGCATTATTCTACCTAAATTCACAAACATACCAAATTCAAATCTCAACCATTTAGTATCCTTAATTGCCAATTATCAATAAGCATCACATAACCATTAGCAATAACATAACTAAAGCCATATGCACATATATATACATCACCAAATATGCCAAAATAAGTCAACTCTTATGGCTATATACAAAACCAAACACTTAACATTTACAAGCCAACACAAATGGCCAAATCCATTATTAACACATACCCAAAATGACTATAATTCCTATACATGCCATATATCCAAAAACAGAGATTCAAAAGTACCAAAATGATAGCTTGATAGTGTGATGAGGTCTCCGACGATTCCCAAATCCGAGCTAACTTTGATTTCACTATAAAACATGGAAAAATAAACAATGTAAGCTATAAAGCTTAGTAAGCTCGTATGAAAAAATAAGCAAAGTTCACCATTCAATTACTATTCAAGAATATGAACATAACATACTACAAAAACATTTAATCACAATGTTAACATATATTCAATCACACAATTAACTATGAATTCAAAACTTTCATAGATTCAGTGCTTATATAGTTCTCGTACATACCTGTACTGATACATATGTATTTTTCACCATTTCGTATCTTTGATATACCCGTTGAACCATTTGGAATACTATCGGATACTCAGGAATCTCGTACCCTAAGTGCCATATATATAGCTGAAGCTATCCCAATCTCATATCACATATAATGCTTACTCTTAAACTATCAACGGGCCTTCTCACACAAGCTGACGGTCATGACATAGCTACCTGGTGCTGCTCACACAAGCTGACAAGAATCTGCAACACATGTCGGAACGTATGGACCAGCACCCAAATCACATAACCCCTAATGACACGTCATTCGTATCCTATTCTATTCCTAAGGTTCAACCAGGATTTCTCATTTGCCGATTTGTCATCGAACATATCCGCAAGTTCTTATACGCAATTTATTCAATATTAATGCATTTAAAACACAATTATAATAATGCTTATTAACATGAAAACTTACCTCGATCGCTAAAAAGACAGAACGGATCGACTAGTCTAAAACTTTATTTTTCCCCTATCTAAATCCAAATTTTGCTTTTCTTGATCTAAATGTCATCAAAACTAACTTATTTAATTATCATTATATTCAATTTAGTCCAAAATACACATTAAGGAAACTTTACACATTCGCCCCTAATATTTCAACATTTTTACAATTTAGTCCTCATCTCATAAAAATACAAATTCATGCAATTTGGTCCTTACCCATGCTAGCCAAATTTCTATTATTACCATAGCAGCCCATATTTTTCATTTATTTCACAATTTAACCACAAAATTTCTACATTTCTCAATTAAATCACTAAATGACAACTTTATCAAAAATCACTTTACAAAAGTTTTTTATCTAACAACAAGGATACATTTTCTATCATCAAACATAGAAATACACATAGATTCATCAATGTAAAAACCCTAAACCTTTAACAGTTTTGCAAATTAGTCCCTGGGCTAGCTAGATTAAGCTGTAACGATCTCAAAAACATAAAAATCATTAAAAATCGAGTCAAAATCACTTACATGCTAGCTAGAGAAGTGACTGAAACCTTCCAGCTATAAACATCATTTCTTCCTTGCTAAATTCAGTGGTGATGAATAGAAAATGATGATATTTTTATGTTATTCCTTATTTTAGTTAAGTTATTTATTAATTTATTATATTAATCTTTTTTATAATTCATTAAAATTCATTTAATCATGTCCATCTTTGTTCACTCACATTAACCATGGTTTAATTACAACATAAGGACCTCTAATTTAAGATTCCATAGCTATTAGATACCTTTAGCTAATAGAACTCCACTTTTACACTTTTGCGATTTAGTCTTTTTTATCAAATTCAACATTCAAACTATAAAATTTCTTAACGAAATTTTCACACAACCATACCATCATGCTATAGACATAAAAATAATAATAAAATAAATTTTTCAACCTCAGATTTGTGGTCCTAAAACCATTGTTCTGATTTGACTAAAAATGGGTTGTTACATACCGATCCCTTCCTTATCATACCCGTTGAATCAAATGAAATAACATCGAATATTAGGCAAATACTCATGTAACCATTTAATTCTATAAACACACTACAACGTCACAATTTAATGTATTTATAGACATAGCAAGAATATATAATTACCCAAGGCATTAACATTCATTATTAGACCATACTAGTCAAATATTCAACACCTATTCATACCTACAATACATACCTCACTTGAAACATGTTACCTGAATAGAAAATGATTGGAGTGTGCCATGGTATCTTTCAACCATGGTCTTAGTTATTCTCATCTTGATGCCATAATATCTTTCAACCATGGTCTTATTCATTTTCTATTGTGTTGCCATAGTGTCTTTCAACCATGGTCTTATTCATTTTCCATCGTGTTGCCATAGTGTCTTTCAACTATGGTTTTATTTCTTTGATTTATGATGCCATAGCATCCTTCAACTATGGTCTTATCTTTGATTTATGATGCCACAGCGTCCTTCAACTATGGTCTTGTCTTTGATTTATGATGCCACAGCGTCCTTCAACTATGGTCTTACTCGATAGAATCGTGATGCCATAATGTCTTTCAGTCATGGTCTTACTCATTTGTGGTATGGTGCCATAGTGTCTTTCAACTATGGTCTTATTTATTTTCCAGTATAGTGCCATAATGTCTTTCAACTATGGTCTTAATCATTTCCTTCAAGCCAATAAGCTCAATTCATATAAAAACAATTAGATACTAAACAATCAAAAGCACAACAAATTGATTTAATTAAGTTACGAACTTACCTGGCTAAATTGCAAAAAGGCCTAAGTTATTGGGCTATTTGGTAATTTTCTCGTCTCTTTGATTTTTCACTCATTCTTGATCTAAATAAACAATTTCATTCAATTCATTAATTTAGGCAACAAAACCAATTCATTTTATGCAATTTAGTCCTTTTAATTTTTATTCAATTTAGCCCCTAAGCCTAAAACATGGAAATTAAACATTTTTACTCAAACTTAAGCTTAGCCAAATTTATCAGGATCTTACTGCAGCCCATATTTGTTGTTATTTCTCATTAAATCCTTGTACTTTTACTATTTCAATAATTTAGTCCCTAATCGGTAAATTCATCAAAAATCACTTAACAAAATACTTATAAATGACAACTAATATTCCAAATTCATCATTTAACATATAGAATCACAAATATTCATCAATTGCAGCATTCAAAATCTTTAACAGATTCAAAAATGAAGGTACGAGCTAGCTGGACCTAGTTGCAACGATCTCAAAAACATAAAAGTTACTAAAAACGGATTTAGATTTCCTACCATGCAAGAGGCCGAATGTTGAAATGTATTTGAAGCTTCCAAATTTTCCTCCCATGGTGGCTTATTCAGTGGGAGAGAAGAATGAAAAAGAATGGTAATTTTTTTTTCTCATTTTTATGTTTTATTTAATTTTTAAATGTTATTTTAGTTATAAACTTTTAATTTAAACAACTAAAACCACTTGTTCACCGTCAATCATAATTGAACATGGCATAATTTCCATTTAAATCCCTTCAATAATTCTATTTAACTCATTTAGCTAATAAAAATTAAATTTTGCAACTTTTACAATTTAGTCATTTTCAATTAATTAACTATCTAAACATTAAAATTTCTTAAGGAAACTCTAATACAACCTTAATAACATTTCATAAATATTTATAAAAATATTTACAACTTAGTTTATAGAAACGAGATCCTGATACCTCATTTTCTAAAACCACTTGACTTTAGGGTCATACCACTTGAACCTAATTGTTCTCCCATTTAACACAATTCATTAAATCAAATTTTATCAATACACCATATAATATTCGTAAATATTAAATAATAATATTTACGAATTCAAAAGTCATATTTGTGGCCCCGAAATCATTGTTTTGACACTTCAGGGAAATGGGTTGTTATAGTGACAGGTCATTGTAATTTAATTGTACAATAAGGTACAAAGTACTCTGAGGATCAAACCCAAGAGAGTCTATTATTCAATAAATTCTACCTACACACTAATTGTGAAACATTATAGTATGAAAAATGAAAAAGTAAAAAATAATTATACTAATTTATGATCTAGCTACAAAGGACTAAATTGTAAACTATGCAAAGCTATGAAATTAACAATTAAATAACCAACGGTGGTAGGTTGATTTCACTGTGGTTCACCAATCCTCGAATTAGGGATCTAAATTGCTTAAACTCCTAAAGTGGCTATAACGCCCTTGTGGAGGGGCGACACACTCGTGTATTTTCTTAACATGGCCATTTTGGAGGCCCGTATGGCTCACACGGCCTGAACATATCGGGACACGCCCATGTCCCTAGCCCATTCAAATTTATTTCTCGATTTGAACCTACAGGGGTTTTCACGCAGCTTGGCACACGCCCGTGTCTCAGCCTGTGTACAAAAACCTTGACATTTTGTTTTTGACGCCAGCAATCCTTTAGGGGCACACGACCATGGTACATGCCCGTGTACTAAGCCGTGTCCTCTACACAGTTGAGACACACGACCATGTCTCCGCTCGTGTTGTGACAGCCCTAAATTGACCCTAGTCGGAAAGTGGTTTCGGGACCACTAAACCGAGTCATAAAAATAATTAATTGTTATATTCTATGCTTACTATGTGTATGCATGCATATGTGGAAGTTTCATTCTCTAATTTTACCAATTTTATGAGAAATTATTAAATAGGGATCAATGTGAACCATGGTGAAATATGATAGGCTAATTTTAAATGGCTTATTAGTGCATGTTAACACAAGGGTGGAGTTGCATGTCAAATAACCCATTTCCTAAGGTTAGTGGTGGCCATGACATGATGATGGGCAAAGAAAACATGTCCTAGACATGTTGGCCTAGTGCATTATGGAAGGAAAATAAAGAAATGAAAAAAAGGAAAATGATGAAAAAAAAGAGTGTGGATGCCCCCTTGTTGCCGTGAGTTGAGGAAAAGAAAGGAGAAAAATTTTGTTGTTCATCCTTTCTCATTTTGTTACAATTGCCATGACTTGAGAAGAAGAAAAAAAGTGTCCATTCTCTCATTTTTCTTTGCATGGCCGAATGTACTAAGAAGAAAGGGGGAAGCTTGAGAAAATCAGCCATGGGAGCTTACTAGACTAAGGTGTTTTGATACAAGAAGGTATGTTTTATGCCACTCTTGAAAATGCATGCATAGTTTGGAAGATTGGTTCAAATTTTTCCTTGAATCTTGGATCGAAACTAAGTTGTTAGGTGAGTTAAATTTCGGCCAAGAATGTTGTATTTCCTAATTAATGTTTTGATGTTGTTGTGATGAAAGCATGGAGATGAGTGAGTTCGAATGTTTAACAAAAAGGAGATTTTTGTGCCATTGAGTTCTTGTTGTTATGTGTGTATGTGCATGAGTATTTGGCCATGCTATAAAATTTATGTTGCAAAATGATTTAATGCTTAATGTGATATATAATAGTACTTGTGAATGAGCTTGAGAGCACCTAAATTATTAGTTGGAAGTGCCGAATGTAGTCTTGGATGAATTTTAAAGAACAAAGAAATTTTGGGTGACTAGAGGCCAAGGACATTCGGCCAAAGGCTTGTGTGCTAGCAAAATTTGGCCTAGATGGGGTAAATGTTAAGTGTTAAATGCAATGGAAATGCTAGATTAATGTTGCACATTCGACTATAGTTAGGCATGTTTATGATCTCATTTAGACGATTAGACATAAAAAGGGTGGTAATGAGGCTGAAAATTGTTGAATGGCTAGTTGGGTAATGAATGTAGCATTCAGCCATATGGGGTAAAAATGGGTCAAATGTTCGTGAAATAAAACTTTGTGAATTGATGAATTAATGATGATAGTATTGTTGATGTCATGTATATATGTATAAATATTTGGCAAGACGGTTAAACTAGTTAATTTATTGATTAGCTCAAGAAGCTAGAGGGGGAGAATCAAGCAAAAGCAAAGGAAAGAACATCGAATAGCCGAGTTGGAACCATTTTACCCAACACAAGGTAAGTCATTAAGCATATATTTGGCATTGTTTTAAATGATCATAATATCTATGCAATTGTGTTTAATGAGATGATATGTAAATGAAAATGTATGTGTATGGAATGATGACATTGTTGAATGTAAAAGAAATAGTGAAATGTGTAGAAAGTTTGCTTTCGGCACTAAGTGTCTTGAACAATACGTGTATGCGGTGACGAGATTGGCACTAAGTGTGCATGCTGGACATATATGGCACTAAGTGTGCATGCTGGAAATATACGGCCTTTGGGTGTGCGAGCTCGAAGGGTATGGCACTATGTGTGCGGGCTTAAATCACATGGCACTAAGTGTGCGAAATCGAGTATTAAGCACGTGTGTGTGCATACTCTATATATATATCTCCGATCGAACAATTATATGGAGGGTGTGTCTTCATCGAGTTGAGTATGGACAGCGGAAAGAGTAAGTACCTTGAGTTCGTGGCTAATAGATACTACGTTCATGCTCGGAGTTGAGTCGGTAAGTTTTAAATCTATGTGATGATTTCAATTGCATGATTGTTGCGGAAATGAAATGATGTATGGAAATTGCTTCAAATATCCTATTGAATAGTATATGAAATGTAAATGTATGACTTGGTATGAGATTGATCCGAAAGGTCTAAGGAACTATGGTATAGTTCGGTATGGCTGGAACAATGGGCCTTGTTTCATTATTTCATTTTATGATAATTTTAGTAACGGATGGTTGTGAAATGCTTATGACTTACTGAGTTATAAACTCACTCGGTGTTTTCTTGTCACCCATTTTAGGTCTCTTGGACTCGTATCGTTTGCGTGCTCGGAACCGTCGTTGAAGTCATCACACCGGCTGGAAATCTTTTGGTATTGTCTTCGTAGTTGAACTAGGAGAACATTTGGCATGTATAGGCTACTTTGTTTTGTTGAATCTCGGGTTGTAAACTTTAAGCCATGCGAAGATGGCCTATGTGGTCGGTTGAGTGTGAATCTATAACCTATAGGCACGAGCCTTAGAAACCTTAATTTTGATAAGGTGGCCATAGTTTGTATTATGTATGATGAAATAGTTGGCCATGGAAGAATTATGAAATAGTCATTGTTTGCTTTAGTACCAGATGCTGCCAGCAGCAGTGAGGTGAGATGGAAAAATCACTAAAAATAGTAGAAGTAGAATTAAATAGTGAATAAATTATGAAATTTAACCTTGATGAGTCTATTTTCATATGGACGAAACGAAACAACCGTATGAGCTGTATTTTAAGAGATATTCAGGTTTTTGCGAAACAGGGCCAGAACGGTTTCTGGATCCCCTGCTCTGACTTGGAAAATTTGCCATAAATTATCCAGAAACAATTAGAAGTCATGCCTTATATGCGTAGATTCCCCTTTGAGTCTAGTTTCATTAGAAGCAAACGGCATGAGCATTAGAGCTCTGTACGAGATGATATCCAGGTCGTAATGCGTAAAGGTCAGTGTAGTCGAACCCTGAAACAGGGGTGACTTTAACTAATAAACTGTACCAATTGGCCCAACCAAAAATTCTAGAAATAAATTCATGGATGGATATATGAGTCTAGTTTCAGGGAAAATTGACGAAACTCATTTTCGAGTTCTGGAACTCGAGATATGATTTTTAAGGTGACAGTGATGCAGTTAACTAGCCTGCCTGGAACAGAAAAAGGAAAACAAAAAAAAAAATTTTCCAAGAGAGGAATAAATAAAGTAAGCCCGGTAACACCTCGTGGTCAAATCCGGTGACGGTCACGGGTTTGGGGTGTTACACGTGTGGTTACTACTGGGCATTCTGTTTTGCCAAACTTAAGTGTAAGGGACACATGGCCTGACTACATGCCCATGGGGCAGACCGTGTGTCAGACACGGCCTAGACACACCCTCGTGTATCTGCCCGTGTGGACAAAAACAAGGCTATCTACCAAGCCTTTTTGCCACCCTTACTTGCACCAACTTACACAACATCCAACATCTCCAATCCAAGCATAAACACACATAACAAAAACAACCAATTTTCATCAAAAGAATTTAATAATGATCAATATTAGCCAACATCAATGGCCTATATAGAACGAATATCACATCCATATGAGCCAACACTTGTGGCTAAACTAACATGACAGTAAACAAAAAGACCAAGTCCCTATACATGCCACACTCAAAACATTTAAACTAGCTATACCAAAAGCTTCAGGTGATAGTGTGATTGATGCCTCCGATGTCCCCTGATCCTCGATGCTAGTTGTCGGCACTATAAGAAAAATGGAAACGAGAGGAAGTAAGTATAAAGCTTAGTAAGTTACAAGTAAATACTTAACATTGCTTTACCAAGCAATATCATACTCATAACATACCATACACTTGTACAAGATTCTTGAATGACTTTCGACATAACTTACTCATTTCATCCTTACTATTTATATATATAACCTGAGCTCATTCTTATAAGTTTCGTGTAGGTGGACATAAAGTCCCAAAGTATGGAATCCCAGAAAGAGGCTGTCCCAAATTAAATGGGATATGATAGCTTCTTTATGATCTAATATTCTTGCCAATACATTATCATCATTCTGTTCTGGATTGTAATCTCTAATAAAAAATATAGCTCCGTGGGAAAAAGCTCTTGTCATGATGAATCCTGTGATGTATTGGTGATGGGTATATAACGCAACTTGAGTAGTAAAGTCTTGTGCTATGAACGCATAAGCAGGTAAAGAGTAGGTACTTGTACCACTCGCAACGTAATCATAACTTTTCTCAATGATAATATAATCTTTAAATCACCCGTTGAACCAATTGGAAAAATAAACAAATATTGTTAAGCCTTATACAAAAGGGTAAGATGTCGATGCCATGTTCCAAACATGGTCTTACACTAGCTCTCATATCAATGCCGATGCCATGTTCCAAACATGGCCTCACACTGGCTCACATATCGAGGTCGATGCCATGTCCCAGGCATGGTCTTACACTGGCTCACATAACCCTAGTATCACGGCATGGATATCCGATCTATTCCTATGGTTCAACAAGGAGTTTCATCACATCAAAATTCGTTATGCATATTCATAAAAAAATTGAACATTTCATGCAATATCAATAATTTAACGCATAACAACAATAGATTTGTAATATTTACAAGCAACTTACCTCAGTATACAAAATATGGACGACTAGTTTGATTTAGTCCACTAGCTTGGTTTTCCCCCTGTGTAGGTCTAAATTTCGTATTTCTTGATCTAAAATGATAAAATTAGCTAATTTAATCATCACATTTATCAAGACATTTCACAAACTATATTTTAGCTAAATGACCATTTCGCCCCCATACTTTCACAAAATTATGATTTTACCCCTAAGCTCGTAAATCGATTTTGTAACACTCTAAAATCGACCTAGACGTTATGACCGAATCTGGCGTGTCACATCGAAGTATTTTTCAAAAATTGATCTTTTAGGTAAAAATCTGTTACTGAATTTAAGCCCTTTTATCATTATTTAACAAAAATTCTCGTCAAAATGTTTACCAATTTATTTGCCTTTGGTATATTAATTCCACTTAAATCTCAGAAGCATTTTGAAAACTTTGTTGTTGAAAGTTCGTTTTCTTTAGAAAACTGTGACTACTTTGAAAACTTCTATTTTCCTAAACTAGCAGTTTAATAAAAGAAATCAAAAGCCCAATTAAAACTTAAACCCAAAAATGGCCTTATTACATAACCAAAAACCTAATATGAAATTTAAAACAAATAAAGTCAAGAAGCAGATCAACTGCAATCATGTGGCCACCTCCGAGTCCCTCGTGACTCCAAATCATCTAAGGCTGGGGATTACTTGAACAGTTAAAACAAATGGGTGAGTTTATGAAAACTCATTGTGTAATCCCAATAACAAACAAACAGTGAATAACATGGTCTGGGCCTAAGCCCAGATCAATAACGATCTGGCACAGGCCCTATTAGTATCGATCTGATCGGGCTGGGCCCTATTAGTATCAAGATCACCGGGCCTTAGCCCTATCTGATGCGATGTAGGCCTAAGCCCAAGCAGTATTAGTACAGGGTAATGCAATTATGCATCCCACCCAAATTCAGCCAACACACCACCCGTACCAACCAACACACCATGTGGGGATATAAATCGACCCACCCACCCAGCACACCAATATCGTAGAAAAGATGCCAGAAACAGTAAATGTGGCAAAGCCACCAATAACAGTGAATGTGACATAGTCACCATTATAGTACTTCCTCTATAACAAAATCCCAACCCCATGTAGTATGTCATGTTATGAATATTACGTGTATGCAAAGTCATACTCAGTACAATCATATATGTAAATCCTAAGCACATCAGTCATACGGAACATAAGGGCATAATCATCATTTTACCATACAAGGGTATTCCGATCGTTTTACCCTACAGGGGCATTATGGTCATTTTATCCTATAGGGTATTACGGTCATTTTATCCTACAGGGGCATTACGATCATTTTATCCTACAACAGCAATACGGTCATTTTACCCTACAAGGGCAATACGGTCATTTTACCCTACAAGGGCATTACGGTCATTTTACCCTATAGGGGTATTACGGTCATTTTAGCCTACAGGGGTATTACAGTCATTTTACCTATTTCGGGGTTTTATCTCAGATAACGGCCTCTCTTAAGGTCTACAGTCGCTTCGAGCGACACAGATATCCTAAATGATCATAACGGTGTAAATGGGCCCAAAGCCCACTACTCGGCCCAAGTGGGCCCACACGCTTGTGTGGCCCATTTAGCCAAAATTTAGTTACGGTTATGTGACCTACATAACCCAGTCAACAATTATCACATACCATGGAATTAATCTGTGTGGGGCCCAGAGCCCATTGGGCCCACGCGGCCCATTTCGGCCCAACGTGGCCCATAATGGCCTAGGCCCGTGAGAACACTCGTAGTGGACTCTACAGTCTATCGCCTATGCTTTGTGGTCTCAGCTCACCACACGAGCGATTGTACACTTGTGAGGCCTCAAATGCCGAAGTTTTGGCTTTTCGACTTTTGCCGATTCACAGTAAAGAGAGGTGTGAATACACACATTTTTTGCTTTTGTTAGTAACAGATTGGTGTACGATTGAACACCTTTTTACGCAAACAATTCAAACTCCTTAAATGCCCAACCTCGATTGTACGAACTCTGACTTGTTCCTTTCGATCATAATTTAAATCGATCACACCTTTCTTTGTTGAGAAACTTAATCGATTAGTGGGTGACAGGGTTTCGGTATCTAGAGAATTTCAGCACTTTCACTCCTCGAAAACATCGATTCGTCAGAACACTCGCAGACTAAAACGATTTACCAATACTAGAGAAGAATAATATTCAGCCAACCACTACCCAAACTACTTGAGAAAGATCAAAGAAGAATAACTTTCAGTTTAAAAGCAGAACAGAAGAAAAATGGAGAAAAATAAATGAAGGGGGAAGAAGAAGGAAAGTTGGCTATGAAAGAAAATTGAAAGAATATTGAGGAAGGGGAGGAAGATGTGTTCGACAATGTCAAAATAGTAGTGAAAGAAGAAGAACGAGAATGAGAGATGACTAAAAGAAGAACAATATTACAAGAGGCACAAACCTGAAACAACCAAATGTCGAAATTGACTAAAGGAATTCGACTACCACTTGCCAAAAATGAGAAAAGAACCCTCTTTCAAAACACTCACAAATACCGAAAATGGTCAATTTTTTTCCCAATTCTAAATTAGAGATACCAAATGGCACCAACATCTCCATACTCATCAAACTCCTAATTCCTCTCCTCAAATCTCTCCCCAATCCTCTCCACGATTTCCTCTTTGATATCCTACACCTATCACTCCACCACTCATTCATCAGAATTTTACTGCAACACAACCTGTAACATCCTGATTTCCAGGGTTTTTCGCAGTTCTCGGTATTTTTGGTAAAGTTTTTAAATTTTGGTATTTGGTTGTGGAATTCATAATTTGAGTGTGTAAATAGGCTTATGGAAGGCCCATGTGTTGGCCAAAACCCGGTGGAATTTTTGAATTTTGGACTTAAGAAGTTAAGGGCTTTGGATAGGTGGTCTTATTAAAAATTGTGGGTAAAATGTAACACCCCGTACCCGAGTCCGTTACCGGAGTCGAACACAAGGTGCACACAGACTTAACTTAATTATTTTCACAGTCCATAAAAAAAAAATTTTCAGGCAAGCTGGTTACTGCATCACTGTCGCCTTAAAAATCATATCTTGAGTTTCAAAACTCAAAAATTAGTTTCTTAATTTTTCCCTGAAACTAGACTCATATGTCCATGTACAAATTTTTTTCTAGAATTTTTGGTCGGGCCAATTAGTACAGTTTATTAGTTAAATTCTCCCCTGATACAGGGTGCGACTACACTGACCTTCATGCATTACGACCTGGATATCTCCCTGTACAGGGCTTCAATACTGATACCGTTTGTTTCTTTAGAAACTAGACTCAAATAGAAATATATACATATATGGAATGACTCCTAATTATCTTCGGTTAATTTATAGTGAATTTCCAAAGTCGGAACAGGGATTCCAGAAACCGTTCTGACCCTGTTTCACGAAAACCTAAACATCTCTTAATATACAACTCATATGACCGTTTTGTTTCTTCCATATGAAAGTAGATTCATCAAGGTTCATTTACATAATTTATTAACTATTTAATTCCATTCCTGCTATTTTTAGTGATTTTTCACATCCACACCACTGCTGCTGTCAGCATCTGTTTTCAAGGTAACTTTACCTATTTCGTGGTTTCCATGGACCAACTAGAGTCTTGTCATACACAGGTCCACATATGATCATATTTAGCCATTCCAAGGGCTGATCATTGCCCAACACTTCCATTCCAGTCCATAGTCACATCATGAAACCATATATATATACATAAACACAAATGGTCTAATGCCATACTCCACTTCTACGAGCCATTTTCGCATGGCTGTACACACATACATCACAAAACGTACTTGAAAAAAAGCAAAGGGTAGTCCTATACATGGCATTTCAAAGCTCAACCAAAATTGTACCAAAAGGGGCTTTGATAGTGTGGGAGACTTCGACTTCCAAAAATCCCGAGTCCGATGGTGACGAGCCAAAATCTATAAAGCAGAGAACAAAGAAACGGAGTAAGCAATTTATGCTTAGTAAGTTTTGAGCAAGGGATTCCAGCACAACAAAAGCATAGCATTCATATAGCTAAACGGATAATTTCATATGCACACATTCTCAATATCATACTTACTTCACATTACCAACCCTTATGTTCATACACAAAAGATCAACTTAGCCAAAGGCCGGTAGCTCGTTTATCAACTGAGCGACTACTTATTTGTAAGGGCTCAACTAATTCAAAGCACATACAAAACATACCTCATTGCTGGAATTTTGCAAGCGTATTAACTGAAATTTTTACAGCAAGATTGCTCATTCCCGAATCACGTACCTTTGGAATTTAACCGGATATAGCGACTCGCTCGAAAGCCTTCGGGACATAGCCCGGTTATAATAGCTCGCACAAATGCCTTCGGATCTTAGTCCGGATATGGTCACTTAGCACAAAGCCTTCGGGACTTAGCCCGGATATCATTCGAGTATCCATGCACATTCAACACTAAATCATGACACATTCGTATTCCATTTTCATTAGCAAAACTCAAACACAAGACACTTACCACACTTGCAAATTTCGGCTCAATATCCACACACAAGGAGCATGATTTCGATTTGCTTAAAACATGATCTAATCAAATCATAATTTAAGCTCTATTACTCAAGAACTTACCTCGGATGTTGTCGAACGATTTCGATGGCTATTCGACCACTTTTTCCTTCCCTTTATCGGATTTGGATCCCCTTTGCTCTTGACCTTAATTAAATAAATAAATTGATTTAATCATTTGAGCATCGAAAAGAGGAACACAAGGCACTTAGCCCACACTTATACATTAGACATTAAAGTCACATACATGTGAAATCATGCATCAAACTCAACACATTAGTTAGTACTCTCCTTAGCCGAATTTTTCTAGGTCGAGATAAAGCCTTCAACATGCTTACTTATGGCCGAACAACACATCAACCTATGTACTCATTCATGTGGCCGATTATGCATGTTGATGTTGAGGCCAATTACATGTTTAATACCACACATGAACGGCATACATTTTACTAACTAATGCATTACATATTGTAGTTCAATACACATCTATCATTTACTTCATAACCAAACATCATCATAAGTAAATATATACCTTGAGATAGTATATATGTCATACCAATACATCATGTGCAAACATATATACATATAGGTGCAAGGGCGAATCTCAAGTTGCTTGTATCCAAATATAAACATATATCCAAAGCTCAAATCTTACCTACCATGCAATATGCATAAATCATACTTATGGATATACCATGGCCGAATACACCACAACACCATACCGTTTCAATTTTGGTCATGGTTAAACAAAGAACTTAATGTCTCACTCAAAAATGCTAAAAGAAAATCCAAGAGTCCTCAATCCACCATCACATGTATCATTACCAAGCTTCATATTTACTATGCAATGGCATTAACACAACATCCACCTTGGCCGAATATCATCCCCATGACATAGCAAAGATTTGAACCATGGGCTAATAAGAACATCAAGCTAGCAACTAAAAACATGCATGAATCTCATGGCACAACCTCAAACATACCTTAATCTAGACACAAGTATGGCCAAACCTCCTCCTAATCCTCTTCCAAACCAAGCATGAAGCAAGAACCCCTTCCTTCTTCCTTAGAATTTTCGGCTCCAAGAAATGAAAAAAAAGATGAACAACAAATTTTTTTCTTCTCTTTTCTTCAACTCACGGCAATGGGGGGAATCACACACCTTCTCTCTTTTTTTTTTCTTCCCATTTCTTTATTCCTAACCTTAGTTTATTGTTTCCTCCCATAATGCACCAACAAAACATGTCTATGACATGTTTTGCCCATCCTTCTTTGTCATGGCCGGCCACCACTTATAAAAAGAGGGGTATTTGACATGCAAAACCATTGTTTTCCATGCATGATTCAATTAGTCATCATACATTTCCCTATCCTACTTTCAAAGTTTACTACTAGGTCCTTTTTAGTGAAATTCACATTTATAACCCTAAATCAAAACATCAAAAATGTCACACACGAATTAACACATATTATAGACATCAAAATGAATATTAAATTATTTTTATGCCTCGGTTTTGTGGTCCCGAAACCACTTTCCGACTAGGGTCGTTTTAAGGCTGTCACATAAAATGTATCACAAAAAGAGCCTCTAGTAAAATGGCTAAGTGATGCCACTAGGGAGCTATACAGGTGGCGTGTAAGTGTTGGGGGAAGACCTGGGTTCGATTCCCTGTGATGGCAAATATGATGCTAATTTTTATGCTTTGTCCAATGTAGAGTTTAAAGCTAAACGAAACTCTGTGGGAGAGAGTTTGAATCAGTCAAATGCATGGATTAATGAGGATAAGGGAGAGATTTTAGGGATTTGAGAGGGGATAGAGTTAATGATTTGAAGGGATTAGAGAGGGATTTGGTGAGGGGTTTTAGTTGGGGATTTTTGGCATTAGGGTCTAGGTTGTGCCGTTTTCTTCCTTTTGTTTAGTCTTTTCTTCCTTTTCCTTTTTCCAAACCAGCCCACTACTTCCTCCATTCATCTATTGTTTCTTTCCCTACCTTCACTTTTGCCAAATACCTCAAAAGTCGAAATCTGTGAAGCTAGGTGGTGCCGATTCTTTGTTGACCAGCAACCTTCTTTTTCTTTTCACTTTTTAGTGGTCAATTCCCTTATCTTTTAGGCATAAACGGATTCAAGAAGAGAGACTGTGGTAAGTGCTCAAACTCTAAACGATTCCTATGGTAAATGTTGACAAAAGTCGAAACCCCTATAGGTTAGGGAGGTGGCCGAATATGGATAGAGGCCTTATTGGGTTTTCCCTTACGTCTTTTTATGGTTTGTATAGTGGGGGAGCAGCAAGGCGTAGGGTCGACTTGGATTAGCTCGGAACATCAGAGTGGCTAGATATAGTCGTCAACTTCGGCAAAGGTATGGATTCTAAGGCCATTATGGATGGTGGCCGAATGTGTAAGTGTTGATAATAGATGGTTCTCGTTTTGGTTTAATTATTGTGAGCTGATCTATAAACGGTTGATTATATGAGAAATCGTGTAGGAGATCTCATCGAGGAATATCGCGAATCAGGTGTGTAACGAACCTTCTTTCGTAGCTTAAACCCATAAATGCCGAAAAGCCGAAATCCCAAAATTCTGGCATTTTGAGGACTTGTGAGCAAGCGAACACTCATTGGTTAGTTAGATTAGCTAAGTGAATGATCAGGAACATTGGAAAAAGGTAAGGGCATGATTTGGTGCACGATGGTAAGTTGGGCCTCGAGGGGCTGAAACAGGGCCCAATGGGCTTCCGGGCCCATTTGAGTAAATTTGGCAGAAAATGGAATCCTAAAAAATTGCACGTTAAAACTGTTGAAACCGCTATGGAAAATAGGCTAAATGGGCCTAGATGACTAATTCGGCTATGTAGAGCCCATTAGGGGTTTTTGGCCTAATAACTCGATTTCGCTAAGAATGGGCCAGAATCGCTGTTAAAACACTTGAAATTGTTGGAAACTGATATTAAACATAGAAAACCCTAATAATTGGAAAAAGTACGAAATTACCCTTACAATATGAAAATGACTGTTTTGCCCCTAGGTAAAAATGACCAGTATACCCCTAGGGTTTAATTATGAATTTGACACATGGGATTTTGATATACAATATTGATATGATATGCACATGATATGTATGATATGCACATGATATGTACGATATGCACATGATATGTATGATATGCATATGATGTATTCATAAATGCATTGGGTTGGGTTTTTATATGGATGGAGGAAGTGCAAAAGGGCTTATGCCCCAGTTTACTGAAAAGGGCTTATGCTGTGACAGCCCTAAATTGACCCTAGTTAGAAAGCGGTTTTGGGACCACGAAACCGAGTCTTATAAATAATTAAAAGTTATATTCTGTGTTTATGATGTGAGTAAATGCATGTGTGAAAGTTTCATACTTTAATTTGGTCAGTGTATGTGAAATTTATTAGTAGGGACTTATGTGAGACAATTTAGAAATGTGCTAGACAAGTGCTAAAGTGGCCTATTAATATATGTGGGAAAGTGCTTGTACTTGCATGTCAAATTAGCCAAACTATAGGTAGTGGCCGGCCATGCTACAAATTATATAATCAAATGTGAATTTTATATTAACTTTAATTAGCTAGATGCCATATTAGTATGGAGGATGTAATAAAATAAAGAAATGATAATTAAAGGAAGGAAATGGGTGAAAGAAACAAAGTCTTCATTCATGTTTCTTCCTAGCCGATTCTAAAGAAAGAAAAGAACAAGAGCATTCGGTGATGAAAACAAGTTGTATTCTTTGGTTCTTCTTGGCCGAAATGAAAGGAGGAAGAAGGGAGGAAAGCATTCGGTCATCTTAGGTTAATATTAAGGTAAGGTGTTCATATTAGTTCTTGGAATTTTAGTTGATCTTGAGTGAGATATCAAGTTATTTTTGTAACACATGATGAAATTTTGATTTTGGAATGAGTAAGGTTTTCGACTATGGTAGTTAATAATGGTGAGTTTTGTTGTTTCATGTTAAAGTTAGGTGAATGATGATAGATGAGTGTTTGAACTATAAAAAGAATCATAGGTGAGCATTAGATACTAGGGAAAGAATCGGCTACCTTGTTATGAACTAGGGCGAATGTGAGTTTGGTGTGTTTGAATATTACATGCTTGGTAGAATGGTGGATGAAAGTGTCGAATGTGGTCTTTGGTTTGGGCATAAGGAATAATAGTATGCATAGGTTTCGGCTTTGGTAGTACCTATGTAATTATAATTAGTTCATTTTGATGGTTTGGCATGAGGTGATAAATAAAAGTTTAAAGGTAGCTTAAGTTAATTGATACTCACTAATGATTTCGAATTGAAGCTTTGTTAAGTTGTGAAATGACTGGCCGAGAGAGCTATAGACTATTGCCGGATGTATGTTGGGTTAATAGAGTCTCCAAATTGATTATATGTGTATATGCTATTAGAAATTCAAGGAATTCTCGGCAAAAATGTGGTTAGGGGTTAAGTCATGGGAACTTGGGGGTACTCATATGTGGACCTTAAGATTTTGTACACTATGACTATGTGAGTTAGGTGTTAAATAACTTAATCATGTGTATGCATGACCGAGTATAATCGGCCACATGAGTAAAGAAATGGGTTAATTGATATGTGGTAAATGTTAAGTGTTAAACGAAATGGAAATGATATCATATTGGCTAATATGTTGAATTTGATTCATGATTTCATACATATATGACTCTAATGCCTAATATATATATGGGCTAAGTACCTTGAATTCCTCTTTGATGTTCAAAATGATTAAATCAATTTATTTGTTAATATTAAGCTCAAGAGCAAAGGGGAACTAAATCCGATAAAGGAAAGGAAAAGGTGATCGAATAGCCGTTGAAATCGTTCAACAGCATCCGAGGTAAGTTTTCGAGTAATGGAACTTAGATTATGATTCGATTAGATCATGTTATAAGCAAATCAAAATCATGCTCTTTGTATGTAGCTATTGAGCCGAAAATGATAATGCTTGATAAGTGACTTGTGTTTGAATTCTAGTTATGAAAATGAAATATAGATGTGTCATGATTTATTGATATGTGCATGAATATTCGGATGATAACCGGCTAAGTCCGAAGGCATTTGTGCTAGTGACTAATTCGGCGAAGCCCGAAGGCATTTGTGCGAGTTACTATATCCGGCTAAGTCCCAAGGCATTTGTGCGAAGTTACTATATCCGGGCTAAGTCCCAAGGCATTTGTGCGAGTTACTATAAGCGGGCTATGTCCCAAGGCATTTGAGCGAGTAGCTATATCCGGCTAAATCCCGAAGGTACTTGGTTTGGGAATGAGCAATCTTGCTGTAATAATTTCAATTAATACGCTCGTAAAACCCCAACGATGAGGTATGTTTTGTATATGCATTGGAATAATTGATTCCTTTTAAATAGTATTCGCTCAATCGATTAACAAGCTTCCGGCCTTTAGCCAAGTTGATTCCTTATGAATATAAGGGTTGGAAATGTGAATTAGGTATGATTTTGAGAATATGTGTATATGAAATTATTCGTTTAGTCATATGAATGCTATACTTCAGTTGTGCATGATTTCATTACTCAAAACTTACTAAGCATTAAATGCTTATTCCGTTTCTTTGATTCTTTGTTTTATAGATTTTGGTTAAATCACTATCGGATTCGGAGTGTCAAATTCAAGTCATCCACACTATCAAAGCCCTTTTGGTACTCTTTTAGTTGAACTCTGAAAATGGCATGTATAGGACTACCCTTTTGTTGTTGGTCATGTACCTCCCGGTAATGTATATATTTGGATAGCCATGCGAAAATGGCTTATATATATTTTGAGCATAGCGTTATAATCATTTCGTATGTTGTTCATGGAGTGGTATGGAAATGTTGGTAACGATTAGCCATTGGAATGGTTAATCACGACCATTTTGGTGCTATGTATAACAAAATTCTAATTGATCCATGGAAAACCATGAAATAGGTAAAGTTTACCTTAAAAATAAATGCTGACAGCAGCAGTGATGTGGATTTGACAAATCACTAAAAATAGTAGGAATGGAATTAAATAGTGAATAAATTATGTAATCGAACCTTGATGAATCTATTTTCATATAAAGTAACGAAACAATCATATGAGCCGTATTTTATGAGATGTTTAAGTTTTCGTGGAACAGGGCCAGAGCGATTTCTGGATCCCCTGTTCCGACTTTGGAAATTCACTAAAAATTAACCAGAGATAATTAGAAGTCATGCCCTATGTGTACAGATTCCTTTTCGAGTCTAGTTTCTTTAGAAATAAACGGAATAAGTATTGAAGCCCTGTACAGGGATATATCTAAGTCGTAATGCATGAAGGTCAGAGTAGTCGAACTCTGAAACAGGGGAGACTTTAACTAATAAACTGTAATAATTGGCTCGACCAAAAATTCTAGAAAAATATTTTTAGATGGAAATATTAGTCTAGTTTCAGGAAAAATTTACAGAACTGGTTTTCGAGTTTTGGAACTCGAGATATGATTTTTAAGGTGACAGTGACACAGTTAGCCAGCTTGTCTGGAAATTTTAAAATGGACTGTGCAAATAAATGAATTAAGTCTGTTAGCACCTCGTGTTCGACTCCGGCAATGGTCTCGGGTACGGGGTGTGACAGCCCTAATGTGACCCTAGTCGGGAAGTGGTTTCGGGACCACAAAACTGAGTAATAAAAATAATTAACCGTCATATTTGATGCTTATTATATGTATATATGCATGTGTGAAAATTTCATATTTAAATTTTGTTAATTGTAAGTGAATTTTAGTAAATAGGACTTATGTGAGAAAATTTAGAAATGTGCTAGGCATATGTAAAGTGGCCTATTAATGCATGTTATAGAAATGATGGGTTTGCATGTCAAATTACCCAAAATTTGAGCTAGTGGCCGGCCATGCTATGGGTCATAGCATTTTATAAACATGTTGTGTTAATGTTTTATGTTAGAAATAATAAAATAAAAGGGTTAATAATAAAATAAGGAGATGGAGGGTGATGAAAACAAAGAAAAGAAAAAAAAGTGTTCATCCTTTAACACCTTTGGCGAAAAATTCTAAGGAGAAAGGAAAAGAAAGGAGTTCTCTTGCTTCATGGTCGGCTTGGATGAGGATTAGGAAGAGGTAAGTATCTTGAAATTCTTGGAAAATTTTGTATAAAGAAGGTGGTTAGTTCAAGTTCTATTCATTCCATGGATTAAATTTTGATTGATTGGAGGTTTGATATTCAGCCAAGTAGTTTGAAGCTCTTAGTACATATATATTTTTTCTTCCTTCTTGAAGGTTGAAATTGGGTTGTTCCTAAGGGGTGTCGAATGTGGTCATTAAAGGGCCTTGAGGAACAATATGTGTGGCTTGGGTTATAACATTCGGCCATGGTAGTAAATAGAAGAGATAAATGGTAGTTAGGTGAAGTAGAGTCTAGCAAATGAGCACATATGTGCATTAGTTACTAAATGGAGAAAAATCGGCTAACAAGTGTGTACTAAGGCCGAATATGATTTTGGATATTAATGGGCAATGTATGTGTTTTAAATTGATGGAATGGAGAGGATGCTTTAATTGTGTTATGAACAATTATATGTTAAATTAAGGTTTACTAAGCTAGCTATTAAGGTGAAGTGCAAATGTTAGTATTTGATTGCTAGTGTATATATGTGTACTAGCCGAGTTTTGAAATTGAATAATGGTTTGAGTACTATGTGTTGTATTGAGATTGTTTGAGTGAATTCATAGATATTTATATGATGAATTCGGTTGTAGATATACATGCTTAAATAAGATGCACACATGAATGAATAGATAGATTGGTGTTGCATGTATTCGGTTATAGGCAAGCAAAATGATGATTCTATCTTGACTTAGATAATCGGCTCAAGGAGAATATTAGTCAATATGTTGAATTTGGTTCATGATTTCATAAATATGACTCTAATGTCTAATATATATATATATGGACTAAGTACCTTGAATTTCTCTTGATGTTCAAGATGATTAAATCAATTTATTTGTTAAATTAAGCTCAAGAGCAAAGGGGAACTAAATCCGATAAAGGGAAGGAAAAAGTAATTGAATAGCCGTTGAAGTCGTTCGACAACATCCGAGGTAAGTTTTCGAGTAATGGAACTTAGATTATGATTCGATTAGATCATGTTATAAGCAAATCAAAATCATGTTCTTTGTATGTAGCTATTGAGATGAAAATGATAATGCTTGATAAGTGACTTGTGTTTGAATTCTAGTTATGAAAATGAAATATAGATGTGTCATGATTTATTGATATGTGCATGAATATTCGGATGATAACCGGGCTAAGTCCCGAAGGCATTTGTGCTAGTGACTAATTCCGGGCTAAGCCCTGAAGGCATTTGTGCGAGTTACTATATTCGGGCTAAGTCCCGAAGGCATTTGTGTGAGTTACTATATCCGGGCTAAGTCCCGAAGGCATTTGTGCGAGTTACTATAACAGGGCTAAGTCCCGAAGGCATTTGAGCGAGTAGCTATATCCGGCTAAATCCCGAAGGTACTTGGTTTGGGAATGAGCAATCTTGCTGTAATAATTTCAATTAATATGCCCGTAAAACCCCAACGATGAGGTATGTTTTGTATATGCATTGGAATAATTGATTCCTTTTTAAATAGTATTCGCTCAATCGATTAACAAGCTTCCGGCCTTTAGTCAAGTTGATTCCTTATGTATGAATATAAGGGTTGGAAATGTGAAGTAGGTATGATTTTGAGAATATGTGTATATGAAATTATCCGTTTAGTCATATGAATGCTATACTTCAGTTGTGCATGATTTCATTACTCAAAACTTACTAAGCATTAAATGCTTATTCCGTTTCTTTGATTCTTTGTTTTATAGATTTTGGTTCGTCAGCTATCGGATTCGAGAGTGTCAAAGTCGAAGTCATCCACACTATCAAAGCCCTTTTGGTACTCTTTTAGTTGAACTCTGAAAATGGCATGTATAGGACTACCCTTTTGTTGTTGGTCATGTACCTTTCGGTAATGTATATATTTGGATAGCCATGCGAAAATGGCTTATATATATTTTGAGCATAGCATTATAATCATTTTGTATGTTGTTCATGGAGTGTTATGGAAATGTTGGTAACGATTAGCCATTGGAATGGTTGATCACGATCATTTTGGTGCTATGTATGACAAAATTTTAGTTGATCCATGGAAAACCATGAAATAGGTAAAGTTTACCTTAAAAATAGATGCTGACAGCAGCAGTGATGTGGATTTGAAAAATCTCTAAAAATAGTAGAAATGGAATTAAATAGTGAATAAATTATGTAATCGAACCTTGATGAATCTATTTTCATATGTAAGTAACGAAATGATCATATGAGCCGTATTTTTTGAGATGTTTAAGTTTTCATGAAATAGGGCCAGAGCGATTTTTGGATCCCCTATTCTGACTTTGGAAATTCACTATAAATTAACCAGAGATAATTAGAAGTCATTCCCTATATGTATAGATTACTTTTCGGGTCTAGTTTCTTTTGAAAGAAACAGCATAAGTATTGAAGCCCTGTACAGGGAGATATCTAAGTCGTAATGCATGAAGGTCAGAGTAGTCGAACCCCGAAACAGGGGAGACTTTAACTAATAAACTGTACTAATTGGCTCAACCAAAAATTCTAGAAAACAATTTGTAGATGGACATATGAGTTTAGTTTCAGGAAAAATTTACGGAAATGGTTTTGAAGTTTTGGAACTCGAGATATGATTTTTAAGGTGACAGTGACGCAGTTAGCCAGCTTGTCTGGAAATTTTAAAATGAACTGTGTTTCACAATGAAATAAGTCTGTTAACACCTCGTGTTCGACTCCGACAACGGTCTCGGGCTCGGGGCGTTACACGGGGTATTACATAGGCCCCAGTTATTAAAAGAGGCTGGGCCTCCAGTTATATGAAAAAGCATCTATGCTACTAGTGGAGAGTTTTGGTTGGGTGGGTTGAGTTATTCCCCACATGGAGAGCTTGGTTGGTACGAGTGCAGAGTAGCGGATGGTGGATCGAGTAGTCTCCCCCAATGGGTTTGCATTCTTTCATTGACATTACATGTGATATTGAAATGGGCCTACGGGCCATACCGTTTACAGTAAAGGCTTTGGCCTAGTAATATGAAATATGAAAAAGGCTTCAGCCCAGTGTTATGCAGTATGAAATATGAAAAAGGCTTCGGCCTAGTGTTATGCAATATGAAATATGAAAAGGCTTTGGCCCAGTATATGTTGAGATTGGTTTTGGGCTTAGGCCCAGCAGTCTGATATTGTTTTAGGCTCTGAAAGGGGCTTGTTGCACATTGAGTTTCCAAACTCACCCCCTTTCCTTAACCTTGCGGTGAGCCTTGATTTGGGGACTTAGAGTCGGAAGGGGTTGAGTGGCCACGGTGATCTCTTTTGGGCTTTTGAATAAGCGTTTAGTTTTCTTTAAGTTTATTTTATTATTTATTTTTGGGTTGTAATAAGGCCATTTTAACTTTATTTTCTTTTTCTTTTCTGGGATTATTTTATCATTAATAACTTCGAATTGGTTGATAACAATTTCAAATGGGCTAGACTTAGGACGTGCTTTCAAACGATACCTGTTTTCAAAATAACAGAACGCTACGATTATCCGATTTATCCAAGATATTCACTTAAATAAATTTCTACTCGATACAACCAAGTGTGGCAATGGTGGTGGGCATGTCTAAGATTGGATCCAATCGAAGAGCTTGGTATTTAAGCAGCCTCCATTGCTTACCTCCTCTGTTACGGATTCCTACCTGGTGCCCAGCTTCTATTCACTTGGTTAAGCTTAACAAAAGTTGGTTTTAAAGCACTAAAACGAAATGTGGATTTTTAACTTCAATGTGGCATGTCGGATTCGGCCGTAACGTCTGAGCCGGGTTTGGGGTGTTACACAACCACTGGCCTAAGCAAGCTGCAAAATGAATACCTCATTTGCGCTATGCCAATGTTTGAACCTCAAACCTCAAGGTTCCTTTACACGCCACCATGCCACTAGACCACAAGGCTTTTTGTGACTTAAAACAAGTGCAATTATTTATAAAGCCTATGTACTAGAGTCCAGATTCATTTAAGAGCTAATTTGAAAAAAATTTGCAAAGGCCAAGACTTGAGCCCATGCTTCTCAAACACACCCAAATCACATTAGCCATTAAAGCAAACATGCAATTTGTGTCACTTCCTTACTTAACTAAACTATTTATGAGTAGTCTCCTAACCGCTCCCATGCTCAAAGTCCAATACTTCTAGGCCCAATTTCAGGGTATTATAGTTCATCCCTCATTTCCTCTAAATTTCCAATTATCAAAACAGTTACACCATCCGAGCTTCACCATTACACTCCTGCTGTGCACTCTGATCCCAATGACACTAACACAATTTAATCTTGAACTTGGAACCTCTTACACACAACCAAAACACTTACCCACTGGAACAGATACACATCACACGCATACAATATCTATGTCCAAATCATCTAACTCAAACAAAACATACCTAACTTAAAAGTGATTTGGCATTCCCGAGCTCGATATTCTTTAGATCTGCATTTGACACATGCTCTTGACTTCCTCCAGCATTCGCCCGGATGATGCCTTCTGTAGTGCTGGCAAGTTAGAAAGTTCAGAAGCATTTTAACACGCTTTACAAAATGAGGCTCTAGCCCCAGAGAACTAGGATCTCTCTTCTTCTTACAATCCACGCACCTAGCCTGGAGCATTTCACCAATCTCCTTAACTTCCTCTAGTACTTCTTTTACTAACAGGATTAGCGTCTCAGTACCAATCTCCGAGTTATCGCTACCCAAAGTTGGCGGACTTAACCTGACTTCCGTCTCCTAGACCATCTCATGTTCCAGTGAAGCTGGTGCCTTCCTAGCAGGCATGTGACCCGATGCTGAAGACCCAGCCCTAACACCTCCTTAGCCTCTACCGCGGCCATGTGTACCCCTTCCGCGAGTACCTCTTGTGCTCATAATGATAACGAAATATATGTTTTAAGAGCCTTATGAATCAGTTCATAATTCCAGTAATTATTAATGGATATTTTATGATCAAGCAATAGTTAAAGCTTTGTTTTCATAGAGCAGAATCTCACTACAGTTTTCAGTCTTCTATAGTCTCATTTAACTCAGACTCTAGGGTTTCCAGTATAGTACCACTACCTATACTATAACATTTCAGTCTATAATAGCAAACAGTGTCAGAGAACTTACAAATTTGGCGTTGGAGACTCGGTGTGCCACGCTTCCAGTCACAACTTTCAAAACATCTCAAATTCTTTGAAATCCTTTTAAAAATTCAATTTTCAAAAACCTATTCCACAGTCGAGTTTTGTAACCTAGCTCTCATACCACTAAGTGTAACACCCCAAACCTAGCCTAGACGTTATGGCCGAATCAAGCGTGTCACATCAAAGTGTTTTTCAAAAATTGATCTTTTAGGTAAAAATCTGTTACTAAATTTGAGCCCTTTTATCATTATTTAACAAAAACTCTCATCAAAATGTTTACCAATTTATTTTCCTTTGGTATATTAATTCCACTTAAACCGCGAAAGCATTTTGAAAACTTTGTTATTGAAATCTTGTGTTATTTAGAAAACCGTGACTACTTTGAAGACTCGTGTTTTCGTAAACTAGCAGTTTAATAAAAGAAAAAAAAAGCCAAATTAAAACTTAAACCCACAAAAGGACTTATTACATAATAAAAACCCAAGATGAAATTTAACACAAATAAAATCAAGTTCTGATCAAGCTGCAATCATATGGCGACCTCAAGTCTCTCGCAACTCCAAATTGTCTAAGGTGGGGATTACCTAAATAGTTAAAACAAACGGGTGAGTTTACGAAAACTCAGTGTGTAATACCAATAACAAACAAACAGTGAATAACACGGTCTGGGCCTAAGCCCAGATCAGTAACATTCTTGGCCTGAGCCTTATTTAGTATCAGTACAGTCTGGGCCTTAGCCCTATACAGTAGTAGTGTGGGCCTAAGCCCAATGCAATCTTAGTACAGTGTAATGCAATTATGCATCCCACCCAAATCCAACCAGCACACCACCCGTACCAACCAACACACCATGTGGGGATACAAATCAACCTACCCACCCAGCAAACCAATATCGCAGCAAAGCTGCCAGAAACAGTAAATGTGGCAAAGTCGGCAGTAACAGTGAATGTGACATAGTCACCAGTAAAGTACTTCCTCCATATCAAAATCCTAACCCCATGCAGTATGTCATGTCATGAATATTACGTGTATGCAAAGTCATACTTGGTACAATCATATATGTAAATCATAAGCACATCAGTCATACGGAATATAAGGGCATAATCGTCATTTTACCATACAGGGGTATTACGGTCATTTTACCCTACAGGGGCATTACGACCATTTTATCCTACAGGGCTATTACGGTCATTTTACCCTAAAGGGGCATTACGGTCATTTTACCCTACAGGGGCATTACAGTTATTTTACCCTATAGGGACATTACGATCATTTTACCCTATAGGGGTATTACAGTCATTTTACCTATTTTGAGGTTTCAGCTCAGATAACGACCTCAACGAAGGTCTACAGTCCACTTCGAGCGACACAGATATCCTAAATGATCATAACAATGTAAATGTACCCAAGGCCCATTACTCAGCCCAAGTAGGCCCACACGTTCGTGTGGCCCATTTACCCTAAATTCAGTTACGGCTATGTGACCTACATAGCCCAGTCTAATATTTATCACATACCGTGGATTTAATCTATGTGGGACCCACGAGCCCATTGGGCCCACACGACCCATTTTGGCCCAACGTGGCCCATAACTGCCTAAGCCCACGAGAACACTCGTGGTGGCCGTCTACAGTCTATCGCCCATGCTTTGTGGTCTCGGCTCACCACACGAGTGATCACACGCTCGTGAGGCCTCAAATGCTGAAGTTTTAGCTTTTCGGCTTTTGCTGATTCACAGTAAAGAGGTGTGTGAATATACACCTTTTTGGCTTTTGTTAGTAATAGATTGGTGTACGATTGCACACCTTTTTACGCAACGACTTCAAACTTCTTAAGCGCCCAACCTCGATTGTACGAACTACGTCTTGTTCCTTTAGATCGTAATTTAAATTGATCACACCTTTCTTTGCTGAGAAACTTAATTGATTAGTGGGTGACAGGGTTTCGGTAGCTAGAGAATTTATATACTTTCACTCCTTGGAAACAATGATTCGTCAGAACACTTGTAGACCAAAATGATTTACCAATACTAGGGAAGAATAATATCCAGCCAACCACTACCCAAACTGCTTGAGAAAGATCAAAGAAGAATAACTTTCGGTTTAGAAGCAGAACAGAAGAAAAAGGAAGAAAAATAAATGAAGTGGGAAAAAGAAGGAAAGTTGGCTATGGAAGAAAATTGAAAGAAGAATGGGGAAGAGGAGGAAGATGTGTTCGGCAATGTCAAGAGAGTAGCGAAAAAAGAAGAATAGTGTTTGGTAGAGAATGAGAGATGACTAAAAGAAGAACAATGTCGCTAGAGGCACAAACCCAAAACAACCAAATTTCAAAATTGACTAAAGGAATTCAGCTACCACTTGCCAAAAAAGAGAAAAGAGCCCTCTTCCAAAACACTCACAAATCACTTTAGCCATTAAATCAAACATGCAATTTGTGACACTTCCTTACTTAACTAAAATATTGATGAGCAGTCTCCTAACCACTCCCATGCTCAAAGCCCAATACTTCTAGGCTTAATTTCAGGACGTTATAGATTTTCATTAAATTTTCTCACCAACCAAGCCTAGCCGAATTCGTTGTATACTAGAAGCAGCCCACAATTCCAATTATTTCACACATTTACCACATAATTTATAACTTATATAAAATGGTCCTTAGTTAAGAGTTTTCATGAAAACTACTTCACAAAAGTTGTTTATTTAACAATCATAACTCATTTTCTTCCATAATATTTCAGCAAACAACACAAAACCTTTCGTGGAAAAACCCTAAACTTTCAACCATTTGCAAAATAGTCCCTCCATTAGCTAAATTAAGCTACAGGGTCCCAAAAGTACAATAATTGTCAAGAAAAACCATCAAAATCACTTACTTGCAAGAGTAAAGAGTGGCTGAAATTTTGAACTCCTAAAACCCTTAAAATGGATGATATTTTCGGTGGTATGGACAAGAAGATGAAAAAGATGACAACCCTTTCTTTTTGTTTTATTTTATTTCAAGTTAAACCACCTACTACCACCAAATTTTGACTTTTGTTTTTCTTTGTCTCTATGGCCGGCCAACCCTATTGAAATGGGTCTATTTTCTCTTTAAATACCCCTAATTATAATTCTCTAGATATTTGACACCATTTGCTAGAAAAACAAAACTTTTGCCCTTTATGCAATTTAGTCCTTTTTCGCAATTAAGCAACCAATCGCCAAAATTAATTCACCAAAACTTTCATGCACTCATATAATCATGCTATAACACATAAAATAATGTTAAAAATAATTTCTCCTACCTCGGATTAGTGGTTCCAAAACCACTGTTTGGACTAGGCCTAAAATCGGGTTGTTACATTCAATTGGGATTTCAAATGTCAAATCATCATCAAATCACTATCGTTCATATCCACAGTCTTGTATTCGTAATTTATGCAATATAAAAGCATATGAAATACATTTGTATTGAAAATTATCATATACGAACTTACCTCGATTGTAGAAATGACGAAATAAGTCGTTTAGTCAATAACTTTTGTTTTTCCCCGATCCAGATCTGAATTCCACTTTTCTTGATCTAAATATATTCAAAATTAACTTGTTTAATCATCTATCTATTCAATTTAATCCAAAACACACAATAGGGCTATTTTACACATTTTGTAACACCCCTTACCTGTATCCAAGGCCGGAACAGGGTACGAGGCATTACCAGACTTAACCATACACATAGCTGAAAACCGGTCCATAAAATTTCATTTAATTCAAAACTTTTCGAACACATGCATAAACTTATATTTAAAGACATATAACATGGCATAAATGAGCACTTACACATCCATAATCATGCAATAACATATCATTCACTTTAAACATATTTGCTTACCATCGTGTATATAATATACATTCTTATACTAACTAGAACTAGACATGCTAAATCTTATTCTCATTTTATACCATCATAATGTAGTTACCAATTTGTCCATCAAACATCCATATTCAAGGCAACATTACTCATTTCCATTTATTTCATGATCCACTAGCCTGCATTTAACTTACCTGATGTATTACCAATCATGCATAACAACAAAGCTAACTATATCATCACATCAAAACATAAGACATGACATGATTAATTAAACTTACAAACCATAATGGATAAGGAGCACATCTCATGATCATATAAGATAACTCAATGTAGACCGATACGTATGGTCAAAGTCATAATAATAATACATATCACAAACCAACTTCCTATACATGTCACTCACTTGATATTTCTAATATTTGAATTAATTCTCCCAAAAACGATAGCTTGGTAGTGTGATTTTGCCTCCGACGATCTCCAACCCTGAGCCGACCTGTCAAAACTGAAGAAGTATAGAGGAGGGGTAAGCTTTACGCTTAGTAAGTCCATATGAAGTTAATAAGCAATTACCAACATGTTCTATTTTTTATTTTTTTATTTTTAAGGTAAAACATCATAATTGTACAATTTACTCTTGTTCAGGTTAAGCTATTTTACCGAGTTACAGTTACTAATTCATTTATATCTGGAACTACGAGACTCCAAATTAAGTTTAGTTCATTGAAACTAGGCTCATATACCTTTCTCCCATAAAATTTCTAGAACTTTTGGTTTATCCAATTAGTACAGTTTATTCATTAAAATTTCCCCTGTTTTGCTGTCCAACAGTTCTGACCTCTCTTCACTAAAAATTATTTTTCTCATAGTACAGAATTTGGATAATGCTCTCATCTATCTTTCTAAAGAATAGACTTATTAAGGATTTTAATAATATAAATTAAAACCCATAATTGTTTTCATAAATTTTTAATGATTTTCTCAAATCGAAACAGGGGATCACGAAGTCATTCAGACTCTGTCTTACAACAATTCAAATATCTCATAATATAAATTTTGATTGCATATAACGTTTCTTCTATGTGAAACTAGACTAATTGGGCTTTAACCTCATATTTTATTCAGCCCCTAATTCAATTTCCATAATTTATGGTGAATTTCCAAATTTGCACCACTGTGGTAACCCAAAACTGTCAAGGCTAAATTTACTCATTCATTACTATTATTCACCAAATCCATACAATATCATTTCATTCATGATGCTAAGAACACATAATTATGCTTCATAAGCATAAGTCCATAATCTCAATGTCATCAAGTATAAAGGACTTATTCCAAACCATGTCATTTTCATAATATTCACCAAATACTATATACATCATAGATCATCACATGTCAAGGCATCACACATAAGTTTAGTGTACATACCTGTACAACTTATAACATAACTCAAAGACATACTCACCAATGGCTTATCTCATTGGGATCATCAACGAATACTTTGCCAAGTTACTCGTTGAACACTCAGAATATAATCGGATACACGGAATGCATGCACATAAGTGCCATGCCCACAGCTAGACAAACTCAATAGCCTGCGGAATATATGTGTAGCCAAGCTACAATGTAACCCACCCATAAGTGAACTCGGACTCAACTCAACGAGCTTGGGTGTTTGCATCCATAAGTGAACTCGGACTCAACTCAATTAGTTCCTACATCTCACGAACTCGGACTCAACTTAACGAGTTCGAAACTCAAATATACTAGTGACATGTCACTTGTATTCTAATCTATTCCCAAGGTTCAAATGGGATTTTTCTCAATCACACATCTTTGCTGTCTTCCACGGAATGTTGGAACCGATACTTAATAGCATTTCATATTTATCAAATAATTCACATAATTTTGCATATTACTCAACAATAACCACAAAGCATAATATTTCATAATAATAATCATCATATCATATAAATAACACTAAATTACTTAAAATGACAATTATGTAACAAAATTTACACATGAACTTACATCTCATTTAATATCAAGGCAATAACATTAAATTACACATTGCATTATTAAAAATCATATGAACCTACCTCGTATGCGAAAATGGCCATTTTTACCATTTTGTCCACAACCTAATATTTTTCGATTTTAGCCCAAATTTTGATTTTTCCTTGCTCTATCATTTCAAATATAGCCTAATTAGGACTCACATTATTCAAATTAACCCAAAATCATATTTTGGAAAAATTACAATTTTGCCCCTAAACTTTGTCAAAATTACATTTTTTCTCCTAGGCTCGTAAATTAAAATTCATCCTATTTCCTTATGTTTTATGACATGCTGATCATTTTTCCCTTCTATAGCAACATCAAATTCGCACTTTAACATTTACTTGTGAACATTAGGTATTTTTACCGATTATGTCGTTTTACTCGTTTTCACATAAAATCGCTTAGTAAAAGTTGTTTAACACAATTTCAAGCTTCATATTCTACCATAAAACATAAAAATAAGCACATTTCACCTATGGCTATTTTTCCAAATATAAACCCTAGGTTAAATTATTGCTAGAATAAGCTTAACCAAGTTACCGGGATTTCAAAAATGTAAAGAACTTTAAAAACGGGGCTAGGGAGCACTTACAATCGAGCTTGGGAGTTTGAACAAACCTTAACCATGGCTTTCTGGTAGAAATGGTTGAATGAAGAAGATGATAGCTAATTTGGCTTATTTACCTTTTTAATGATAGCTAATTTGGCTTATTTCCCTTTTTAATTCTTTTAATTATTAGTTTACCAAAATACCCCGAACTTAAAAATATTTTATGACACCCATTTCATGTCTATTTTTTTCCAGCAATTAACCAATGGTCTAATTACCATTTAAGGACCCTCAATTTAAAATTTCATAACAGTTGGACACCTCTAGTATGTAGAACTCAACTTTTGCACTTTTTACGATTTAGTCCTTTTAACTAAATTAAGTGCCCAAACGTCAAAATTTTCGAACGAAATTTTCATGAAATTATTCAGTGAAATCGTAGACCATAAAAATATAATAAAAAATAAAATTTTCATCGTCGAATTTGTGGTCCCAAAACCACTGTTTCGACTAGGCCCAAAATCAAGGTGTTACACATTTGCCCCTAAACTTTCACATCTTTACAATTTAGTCCTTATTACACAAAATCACAAATTCATGCAAATTTCAAGACACCCAGGCTTAGCCGAATTACTAGTATGCCCTTAGTAGCCCATATTTTTCATTTAATTCACATTTCAACAACAAAGTTTCAACATTACTCAATTTAATCCTTATTTTGCATTTTCACTAAAAATCCCTTGAAAGAACTTGTATATCTATCAACAAGCTTTCATAATCTATCAAGAAACTTCAAAATACAGATGTATTCATCAATGGCATTATTCAAAATCTTTAACTGTTTTGCAAAATGGTCCCTAGGCTAGCTAGTGCTAGTTGCAACGATCACAAAAACATAGAAATCACTAAAAACAAAAAAAATGGACTTACAATTGAGCTAAGCAATGACAGAACCCTAAATTGCTTCCATGGCTTCTTCTTCCTTTAATAATGGTTGTAGAAAGAAAGATGGACACCATTTTATTATTATTTTTTATTTATCTTATGTTTATTAACATTTTACATAATTAACCTTAGTTAATAAACATTAAAATCACATATTACATGTCCAATATTGTCCACTTACCAACAAAATGGTCTAATTTCAACATAAGGACCTTAACTTTAGGTTCTACAGCTATTAGATACTTTTACCTAATAGAACTCCACTTTTACACTTTACGCGATTTAGTCCTTTTTACCGAATTAAGCATTCAAACGATAAAATTAATTCACAAAACTTTCACACATAAATGCTATCATGCTATAAACACTTAAAATAATATTAAAATAATTCTTCGATCTCGAATTTGTGGTTCCAAAACCACTGTTTCGATTTGACTAAAACGGAGTGTTACAACTCTCTCCCTTAGGGATTTTTGTCCCCGAAAATCTTACCAGTGAATAGGTTAGGGTACTATTTTCTCATAGCTTCCTCGGGCTCCCACGTAGCCTCTTCGACACCGTGTCATTTCCAAATTACTTTCATGAGAGCTATGCTTTTATTTCTCAATTGTTTAACTTCACGTGCTAGAATTCTGATCAGTTCTTTGTTGTACGTCATATCAGGATAAATTTCAATCTCGGATGGAGAGATTACATGTGATGGATCCGATTTATATCGACGCAACATCGACACATGAAACACATTGTGAATTTTCTCTAACTCAGTCGATAAAGCTAGTCGATATGCCACTGGCCCTATTCTTTCAATAATCTCATACGGCCGGATGAAACGCAGACTCAATTTGGCTTTACGACCGAAACAAAGTATTTTCTTCCACGGAGATACTTTCAAAAACACTGTCATCAATCTAAAATTCAATGTATTTTTGTTTCAAATCCGTGTACAATTTCTGATGATCTAAAGATGCTTTTAAGCAGTCGCGAATTACTTTCACTTTCTCTTTGGTTTCGTAAACAAATCAACCTTGTGAATCTATTTCTCGCTAAGCTCAGTCCAGTACAATTGTGTTCGGCATTTACGACAATACAAAAATTCGTACGATGCCATTTTTATACTCAATTGAAAACTGTTATTATACACAAATTCAACCAATGACAAATATTTCTCCTAATTGCCTTTGAACTCTAAAACACAACATCAGAGAATATCTTCGAGAACTTGAATTACTTGCTGAGACTGTCCATCAGTTTGCGGATTAGAAGTTGTACTAAAACTCAACATAATACACAGAGCTTCTTACAATTTCTTCCAAAATCACGATGTAAACCTTGAATCTCTATCTGAAATAATCGAAATTGGCACCTGTGCAATCTGACGATTTTAGGAATACACAACTCAGCCAATTTATCAAGTAAAAAGTTAGTACGTACGGGATGAAATGTGTTGATTTCGTTATTCCATCAATGACAACCCAAAAGCATCTTTCCTTTTCGGAGACAAAGGAAATCTGTAACAGCCCTTATCCATATCCGACGCTGGAACAAGGTTCGAGGCATTACTGGACTTAAACATGAACATTCATACAAAACCGAGCCATAAAATTCATCCAAATTAAAAAGTTTTCAATCACATGCAAATTGTCCCTTATAAGGGCCTACGAGGCCCAAAGCATACATTGAGAATGGTTTGGGACTAAACCGAAAACTTTCAAAATTTCAGGATAACTTAGAAAATTTTCTTGTATTGGAGAGTCACACACCCTGTAGTTCTCTGACTATTACATCATCAACACAATTAGGGTCACACAGCCAAGGCACAAGCCCGTTTACTTAGGCCGTGTGGCGAATTAAATTCCAAAAATTAAGTGCAGACTTCACACGGCCTGGGCACATGCCCATGTCTTTCACACGGCTGAGACACATAGCTGTGTCTTTGCCTGTGTGTTTACTAGTGAGTATTCTATTTTGCATAATTAGGGTGCAGGGGACACACGGCCGGATCACACGCCTATGGGGCAAACCGAGTCTCACACACTACCAAGACACATGCCCGTGTGTCTAACCGTGTGGACAATTTTTAGGCTATTTTAGCTATTTGCCACCCTTAAAGACACACATACTCAATCCTACTTCATAGCATGCAACATGGCACATTTGGCCACACAAGCATTCACCATCATGATTAATCCATGTCTTTATAATGTGGACATATCACATACTCCAACCGTCATACTTCCATATCGCATTCCACACCAATTTCATATTATATCATCTTCATAAATCCTCTTTTAAGTTGCTCAATTACACCATAAATAAGGTAATACCTATTAGTCCTCATTCATTCATTTAATAGATATGCCATTCATCTCACATATCATCCACAAGCAACCAAAACCACATCAAAACATAAACACATTTGCATGCATGCACCAATAATTAGGGTTACAACCCAATTAATAAATATGAGCCACCTTTCCTGGCCATACACAAAATAATCATAACACTTTTTGAGCCAACACATTTGGCTAACCAATATGACACATAACAAAAAGACCAAGTATCTATACATGCCATACTCAAAATGATAAGAGTAGCTATACCCAAATGTTTAACTGATAGTGTGATCGAGTCTTCGACGTCACCCAATCCCTGAGCTAGCTTCACGACACTATGAGAAAAAGAAAGGAAAGAAGGTAAGCGTTAAAGCTTAGTAAGTTCACATGCAAATAAAAATGCAACTTAAACAAACATTAATCATACATTTAGCTTAATGAACATAACCTTGCATTTTATCAAATCTCTTAAACTTATTCTTCATATACATATACACATGTTCTTACCACAAGTTCATCATATTTTATGTCATTCTCATGAGTTCAATGCACATACCTGTGCCACTTGCACATGATAACTTTATTTCTCATCTTTGACGTATTCATCAAGATTACTCATTTAACTTCCTTTAGAACTACCCGTTGAACACTTGGAATACTATCAGATACATCGGAATCTCACACCTAAGTGCCTCATATGTAGCCAATGCTACCTCATATCACATATCACATGTTGCTCACTTTCAAGCTACTTACAGGTTTGCTCATATAGGCTGTCAGGTATCCGCAACACATGCCGGACTATCTCGCCCTTAAAAGCATATACAAGACTAGTACCTGAACATGTGTCACATACATCATGAACTCAGACCACAATTGAATGAGCTCAGATGTCACATATATCATAAACTCAGACCACAACTCAATGAGTTCAGATCATATAATTCCTAGTGACATGTCACTTGTGTCCTAAACTATTCGTAAGGTTCAAATGGTATTTCCATGCTTATCGCATCTCTGTCGGACTTGCTCATAACATCGATTTCAATACTCATAGCCCCAATCACATACTCATGGAATAATTAAGGCATCATTCATAATGAAAATGTATAACATCACATTAATTATATATACTTACCATACATGCAATATTAAACATTTAAAGAATGGTATATGTTGCATTATTTGCAAATGAACTTACCTCAGTACGAAATGATGAAAACGAGCCTAATCCTCGTAAACTTTGTTTTTCCCCCAATCAAGACCCGAATCACGTTTTTCTTGATCTATAAAGCCAAATTTAATTGTTCAATACGTACATCGGTCAAATCGACCCATAACACATACTTTGGTAAAATTACCATTTTACCTCTAACTTTTCACTTATTTAAATATTAGTCCCTAGGCTCGTAAAATGAAATGCATGCATTTTCTTGGTTACCCAAGCCTAGTTGAACCTACACCATGTTCATATCAGCCCACATTTTCCTTTATTTCACACTTTTACTACTCATTTTTACACTTTTTACTAATAAGTCCTTTTTAGGTGTTTTCACTAAAAATCACTTAGCAAAAGATGTTTATCACACATCAAACATTCATATTCCTTCATTAAACATCAAAATACAACCTTGTCACACATGGGTTAATTTTCATACATGAACCCTAGCTAAAGATAATGGTAGAAATAGCTAGATTGGTTGATGACAACTTCAAAAATGTAAAGAACATTAAAAATGAGGCTTGGGAGCACTTACAATCGAGCTTGAAATGTTGAAAACCCTAGCTATGGAGCTCCCTAAAATTTTGACACCCTTAGAGAAGATGGACAACATTTTTGCTTGATTTTTCCCTTTTTATTCTTTTATTAACCAAATAACCAAAATGCCCTTTAAGGCCTTTCTTTCAAAATTTTCCTATTCATGCCCATTTTTGTCCAAAATTTTGAAACTTGGTCAAATTGCTATTTACGATCTCTAATTAATAATCTAATGCAATTTCATGCTTGAATCTTCTAGAACACAAGTTTTACAACATATTCAATTTAGTCCTTAAAGTCGAATTAGACATCTTGGGCGTAGAATTTCTTCATGAAAATTTCACACACATATCCAATCATATTATAGATCATCAAATAATCATAAAATAATTATTTCTACTTTAGATTTTTGGTTTCGAAACCACGATTCTAACTAGACTCTAATTCAAGATGTTACAGCTCCAATACGATATCCATCGTAACTCGGTCCCATTTCCACTCTAGTATCATTACATGTTGAAGCAAACCTGAAGGTACTTGATGCTTGGCTTTCACTTGCTGAAAAATCAAACACTTTGATACAAACTCAGAAATGTCTCATTTCATAGCTGACCACCAATACAACTTCATCAAATCATTGTACATTTTGGTACTCTCTGGGTGAACAGATAAATTACTACTATGTGCCTCGTGCAAAATTTTCTGAATCAACTATGGATTTTTTGGTATGTAGACTCTATCTCGGAACACTAAACAATCATCACATCCAATTTGGTATTTTGAATCACTAGTCGACTCGCATTGCACTCTTTTAGCTTGCAATTCACTATCACATTTCTGAGCTTTGCAAATTTGTAGAAGAAAAACCGGTTTAGCCTTTAATTCTGCTAATGTCAAACCATCATCAGATAATGTCAACTGTTTATTCATTGCTCTCATGGCAAACAATGATTTTCTACTCAAAGCATCTGCGACTACATTCGCTTTTCCTGGGTGATAATCAATCACTAACTCGTAATCTTTTAGTAGTTCAAGCCATCTTCATTGTACGCAAATTCAAATCTTTCTGAGTCATAATATGCTTTAAGCTTTTATGGTCAGTAAAGATGTGGCATTTTTCACCGTACAAATGATGTCGCCAAATTTTCAATGCTAAAACTATAGCGGCCAATTCTAAATCGTGTGTCGGATAGTTCTTTTCATGCAGTTTCAACTGTCTAGAGGCATAAGCCGCAACTTTTCCCTCTTGCATCAATACGTGACCCAAACCATTCAATAACGCATCATTGTAAATCACAAATTCTTTACCCGATTCAGGTTGAACCAACACTGGTGCCTCAGTTAACAATGTTTTTAATTGATCGAAACTTTGTTGAAATTTCTCGAACCACTCAAACTTTACATCCTTCTATAGCAGTCTGGTCATTGGTGTAGCAATCATTGAGAAACCTTTAACGAAACGTCGATAGTAACCAGCCAATCCTAGAAAGTTTCTGACCTTAGATGCATTTCTAGTTGGTTTACAATCAATAACTATAGAAATCTTGCTCGGATCAACTCGAATGCCATTCACTGAAATAATATGTCCTAAAAATCTGACTTCCCAGAGCAGAAACTCACACTTAATGAATTTAGCATACAATTGCTTACCTCTCAAGGTTTGCAACACAATCCTCAAGTGCTCGGCATGCTCAGACTCATCTCGTGAATAGATCAGAATGTCGTCAATGAACACAATAACAAAATTTGTCTCAATACAGTATAAAGATCCGATTCATCACATCCATAAAGATTGCATGAGCATTAGTCAATCCAAAAGGCATAACAAGAAATTCATAATGTCCGTACCTTTTTCTGAATGCAGTTTTTGGCACATCCGAGTCTTTAACTCGCAACGGATAATAGTTAGATCTCAAATCAATCTTTGAAAACACTGTTGCACCTTTCAATTGATAAAAAAAATCGTCTATTCTCGGCAACGGATATTTGTTCTTTATTGTAACTTTGTTGAGCTGACGATAGTCAATACACATTCTCATTGACTCATCTTTTTTCTTTACAAATAGCACAGGCACACCCAAGGGCAAAAAACTCGGTCGTGCAAAACCTCTATCTATTAACTCTTGCAACTGAGCTTTCAACTCTTTCAATTCAGTCGGAGCCATTATGTATGGAGCTATAGATATTGGAGATGTTTCTGGTACCAACTCAATAGCAAACTCAACCTCTCTAATAGGTGGCAACCTAGGCAATTCCTCTAGAAATACATCCGAGTATTCACAGGCTACAGGCATCAATTCAATCTTCTTTTCAAACACTTTGGTATCTAAAACGTAAGCGGGATAAGCTTGACCTTTTCTCACATATCTCTAAGATGATATAGTCGATATCACAACTTGTAATCCACCCAATTCATCAGATTCATTCGAAGAATTTCATTATTCTGACATTTTAATTTTATAATATTTCATCTATAGTTCACAATAGCATCATGTAGAGTCAACCAATCCATACCAAGAATCACATCGAACTCATCAAATGGAAAAAACATCAAGTTAGGAAGAAAATAGTAACCCCGAGTCATTAAAGGACAATTCTTGCATACTTTGTCAACTAGAACATACTTGCCTAAGGGGTTATATATTTTAATCATAAACTCAGTAATTTCAATAGGCAATTTCTTACTAGACACTAAATTTTCACAAACATACCAATGTGTCGATCCAGGAACAATTAAAGCAATCACATTAGTGTCGTAAAGAGAAAATGTATCGGTTATAACATCTGGCGGCGACGCTTCTGTGCAAGCGCGAATAGCATAAGCTCTGGCTAGTGCTCTAGCTTTAGATCTCACAGCAGAACCATTAGTTACACCTCTACCACTGGAAACATTCCCCGTATTTCTCCATGGTCTCCCTCTCGCAGTCATATTACTCGGTCTTGCATTCTAAAATTTATCTTTCTTAGATAACTCTAGGCAATCTCGATAAAGTGATTTGGTAAGCCACATTTGAAACAAACTTTAACACTCTTATTCCAACACTCTCAAAATGACGTCTCCTACCCTGTTGACACTCAGGTTTGCTGTTTCTTACACTACCAACACTCGAGACGGAAGTTGCTTGAACTTTAAAACTCACATGTTGATTTCCACGATCTCTATTTTGATATCCCACTGATGCATTTGATTGACTATATGATCTCGAGATTTCTTTGATAAAGAATGATAAGGTTTATTCATTGGTCTTTTTCTCATATCTCTAGCCTCTGAATCAGCTTTGCTTTTTTCTCAGCTAAAATCTTCGGCTTTGCAAGCCCGACCAACTGACATAAAAAATTCTTTCAGATTAAAATCCCGACCATAATTTTAATATCTTTATTCAATCCATCAACAAACCGCTTGCACATAATCTTTTCGGTAGAAACATACTCCCAAGCATATTTACTCAACCGTACCAATTCTCTCTTGTACTCAGTTATGATCATATGGCCCTGTTTCAGTTCTAATAACTCTTTATGCTTTTGATCCAAAAATCGTTGGCTTATATATTTCTTCTTGAACTCGGTCTGAAAGAACTCCCAGGTGACTCTATCTCTCGGCACCACTGATACTAGCGTATTCCATCAGTGATATGCAGTGTCCCTCAACAGTGATACAGCACATTCTAAACATTCAGTTGTGTGGGCAAGAAAGCTTATCAAGTACTCTAATAGTGTTTTCAAGCCAAAACTCGGCTCTCTTAGTACCATCGTCAACATTAGCTCTGAACTCTTCAGCCTTGCATTTACGAATCTTATCAACTGGAGGCTTATTCAATCTTAAAATATCAACTCCTTGAGGAACTACAGGAACTGGTTGGGGATTAGGAGGGGATGGAGTTTGTTTAGTAACTAAATTTTTCCAAATGTACTGTGTGAACCATTCGTTCATCATTTGGAAGAAGACTTCTTTAGCCTCTCCTCTCTGGCTACTCGACATGGGTCTAGAATTAGATGGCACAGTCCTTTAAATAGGAGTTGGCGCATTACTTTTAACCTCACCAGGTATAGCTCCATTAGGATCCATTTACTATATGAAAACACATTTTAAAATGTGAGGAGTGATCACACTATCACAATTTATATATGGCATGTATAGCTAGACTCTCACATATGCTACGTTAGTCCTAGAATCGACTAAATTGTAGCTTTGATACCAATAAATGTAACACTCCTCACCCGTACTTAACGTCAGATTAGCGTTACGGAGTAGTACCAGACTCACAACACATTTAAACATACTATTTCCTTACATTTAATTAATACATACAATCATTATTCAATCTCAATCAATTTGTCCCTAATACAAGCCTACAAGGCCCTAAACATGCATTAGGAGTGGTTCGGGACTAAACCGATAACTTAAGAAACTATCACGAACTTTGAAATATTTTTCTCAATACAGGGGACACATGCCCGTGTGGACATTGAAAGTTCACACTATCGAAACATTTGCAAGCGTACTATTGATGGCACAGGAGCTTAGGCTATCACACTTCGATAGACTATTTACTTTCAAATGAGTAAATCTGAGGTCCAACTGTACTCATGTAGCTCTACAATGCATACCTCTAATCTACATATTGTGCACAGCATCAGTAATGATCTCATTGAACACTAAACTGGACTTGTACTCTCAATGACCAAGCTTCATCCTGAAATTACTTTGAAAGGTCGCTTTGAAGCACATACAATCATTAATTCGTCGCGATCGATAATCATAGTCCGACTCTTCAAGACTCATAGCCAAACATCACCAATTTTCACAACCGATCCATAACCATATGAGATCCTTATTGACAAACTCTCGAGCTGATATCACAATAATTTTTGCACACTTTCTTTTGACAATGTCGATTGCAAATGCATTTACGTCATTTACTGAATCTGACCGTTCTAAAGACATCGAACCTCTCTTACAACCAATTCTTAAGACCAAATCGATATCTGCTTACCATCAATACTTAACTTGTGATCTTCGCAATCGGTCTCATACATAGGTACCAATTCTCTCGAACATGCACATGATATTGAAATGGATCACAACGCACCTATTCTCTTTTACTCAATCAATCTTCGTTGAATACCATAATCCGATAACCTCTATGAACTCGCCAACATTGCATACAACATATGTTAGACTAACTACATAAGTATGTCTAGAATCAAGTGACTCTCGTTAGCATAAGACATTTCCAGGCGCACATTCATCGGTGCAATCGAATAATACCAATCGTCAATAACTAAGTTTATAAGTCAACATCATATCTTGACACAGTAAATTATAGCTTTTAATTTGTCAAAGTCACATACCCATCGTATACATGACAATCAAGTACGCTTCATCGACTAGGTGTCACGAAGCTAATTTCGCAATCTGACGTGACTCAACTCGGCTTTATCGATCTTAGTCTCACTACAGTAGAATCCGTATGAGTACACGTGCAAGCTGATACTGAGCCATCATCTCACATAGAATTCTTGACAACTCGGCATTCATCAATTCAACTGATCGTCACTTGTTGAAAGTCTCTGGGTCGTACATTCGGAATCATCGACCTTACTACATTTTAGCAACATCGATCTTAATGCACTACGGTTAACCAACATCGATCAAATCCATATTAGTACAATTGCATTCTCGTCACAATCAAACCGAGACTCAGACATCATCACAACGCTTCGAATGTCCGTCTTTCATGATAGCTAGACCATGCAATTCTATGAAGCACTCTTAACCGTCAAGCCGATGACAGTATCGATCAATCAAGCCAAAACTTGATTCAGTGACCAACTTCAGGAATCCGATAACCTCACGGTTTACATATTAGTATAAATCTTCTTCAACTCATAATATACAATTACTCAAATTGCACTAATATTTCATCACATTGATACTATCTCATCATGGCAAATCGCTCATACGATACTTATCCTGACGATACTCTCTACAACCTAATCTTCTTCATATCAATTCATGCCGGTCGACCAATCGTACATCGAACATTGACACGTTAAGATCATCCAAGCATCAAATCGACCTGCAGCAATACAACTTGAAGTGTCAACATGCAAAAACGGTTCACCATACTTATCATGCTTTATCTACCTGCTGTTCATCACATAGTGGCTGACCGTCTAGATGTACCTTTAGGCTCAACGTGGTAAGATTACGATCAGTTAGGAAGGAAGTATTGCTCAACCGCATCTATTCTCAATCTCGTTCGTTAACCAAACTTCTCAGCTTAGACCTCTACACTATCATCATTTGATCTTCAGTACGTTGGAGCATTACGATCGTTCATTTGTCAAGGATGACGACTTGATGACATTATACTTATGTCATCGTCAGTTAATATATTCCGCAGTAAAATTTCAGCATCATCATTTAATCATAGCATAATGCATGTATCTGCTCGATCTTCCGTGGCGAATCGAAGCCTCTAAGCTCAGAGCTCGATCACATCATCTGATTAACCAATCCGGTCTATGATCATCTCCAGTATGCTCGTCCACTAGCTTATCAATACTTCCAATTTTATGAGTTCAGCATAGAACAACATTCATTCATCATTCTCACAATGTCTAACATACTCAGCTATATTAAGCCAATTCATCGCGATTCGTAACATAAATGCTCGACAAACTAGATTTCTCAAATACGTGCCTAATAGATTCCGCAATTTACATTGCTTTCATGTAAGATGCCTTCGATTTATCAAAGATCATTATTATAATCTGCTACTCAATAGTTGTTCGACTTATCTATCTTAGCTTAAAGCAAAGGTAGTCTTCTGTTGAAAGCCTTACATCATTACGGATAACTCCTGAGTCAATACTTGCAATATATAATTTCAGATTCTAAGCAAATTCCACAATCAAACCATACATATTGCAAGACTACATCGTCGCATTAATTTACTAGTGTATGCCATAGTGACAATCATAACTTCATCGCTATTGACCACATTCATCACTCTTTACTTACTAATATACTTTCAGGTCAGTACTGCACTTTTAAGAGCAATACTAACTTAGTTTCAAGTCAAATCATTGACAATATTCTACTAACATCTCTTGCTGATTTATTCAAGAGCATGTTATTCAATTACACACTTCCTATCGTCAAGATCTATGCATGACACTAATCTATGTCAGTACTTATTGATACGTAACTATGAGTAATTATTGATCATACCATTATCAATACGCTTGTCACATGTTCAATTATGCAACTTCCATTCAGAATCGCACACCAATGACCAATTCAGGACTATCTAATAAATCTGAATGAACTTCACTCATATACAAATTCATCAGTTGCACGACAAATGCTACTTACTAGAAATTCCATACTGCATTCAAGTCCAATCCATATCTGTACAGATCTGTTGAACATTAACATTCACTATAACAGTCAAGAATTACATAGTATGCAATACTGGCTACTTAAAATATATCAAGCAACTGATCAAATGCTCAGATAGTTACATACTTTCACATACATACAAGATTTAATTTCATAAGCAAAGATCATCACTTTAAGCATACACTAATCTATTAGACCTTCAGATTAGTCATTACGACAATCACAAATCAGACGTTGTTTGCAAGCGTACTTGTAATTTAGCAGTTCGCTATCACAAGTCTGTACATTCAATATGATACAACGATAATTCAGACTGAATTCTCACTATCTATATCAATATACAATTTCTTAACGGTCTACACCTAGCACTTGCCATTATCAATCAATCGCACTTAGTTACATAATATACTACAATTCAGGCATATCAGACTACTCCAAACAGTCTGTCAATCGACCTTGATCTTAAGTATTCTATCGTCAGAAAGCACGATTTGAACAGTATTGAATTGCAGCACATATCGCATCTGATCACCACAGACATATTCTATCACATTTTGCAAAAATTATACTACCAATCTTAATCGTTCAGAACGCACAAGTACATGATTCTAAACGACTGACTGATAACAAATGTACTCATTTAAGGACTTACATATTGATATCATGCATACATTATCATTTATCTTATCCAGTCTCTAATTCAAATAAATCAAAATTAACACTTGAGAATCAATAAGAGTACATATAGACAACTTGCCAACTTAACACATTAGAGCATTAATCCAATACATGATGAATCATATCAAATTCAAACATATTAGCTACCATTCACATTATGCTTACACAAACATCAACATTATATCTAAGCCTTACAACATGCAATACTATGAATCACACATTTGCAAACAATTAACAATGCTTATTAGCACTGATTATACATTGCTATTACACACATTTGACTCTAATTACATGTTTATACTACCTATTTAAGGCAATTAATTCTACTTACATGCTAAAAACACTAGTTACCAATCATTATCATACTATGAATATGCAATATCCTAGATATAGCCTTATCATTTCATATCAATGCTTCACATCATATGAATCATACACACATCATACTTGGTCAAATCTCAAATGAAATGATAACACTTATATACATAATGACCAATCAATACTACACAAATGCATAATCATATTTAGATTCACATGGATCTCAATCATCTATAACACATACTATAATGTACATGGTTAATACTCGAATATGTCTCATATTCTCAATACGAACTAATCCATGGCAATCCACTCATATACATATCAAGCTTCAATATTTAGTCAATGATTAATCAAATCAGAAAGTACTAGTCACCATCAATGCATAACATTTAACCATGAATCAAACAAGCTCTCAATTTGAGCTAAACATACATCGACTCACTGGAACAACTCTAACATGAGCCAATTTACCATTCAATTTACCAATCATACTGCTAACAAATCCTCCTATATCTCTGCACAGTCAATATTACTTCAATAAAACATCCTCCAAATCTTAACATCCATATTAGTCAATAATAATCCACAAAGCATAATATTTCATGATAATAATCATCATATCATATAAATAACATTAAATTACTTAAAATGACAATTATGTTACTACATTTACACCTGAACTTACATCTCATTTAATATCAAGGCAATAAAATTAAATTACACATTGCATTATAAAAAAATCATATGAACTTACCTTGTATGCGAAAATGGCCATTTTTACCATTTTGTCCACAACCTGATATTTTTCGATTTTAGCCCGAATTTTGATTTTTCCTTGCTTTATCATTTCAAATATAGCATAATTAGGACTCATATTATTCAAATTAACCCAAAATCATATTTTAGAAAAATTACAATTTTTCCCCTAAACTTTGTCAAAATTACATTTTTGCCCCTAGACTCGTAAATTAAACTCCATCTTATTTCCTTATGTTTTATGACATGCTGATCATTTTTTCCTTCTATAGCAACATCAAATTCACACTCTAACATGTACTTATGAACATAAGGTATTTTTACCGATTATGTCGTTTTACTCGTTTTCACGTAAAATCGTTTAGTAAAAGTTGTTTAACACAATTTCAAGCTTCATATTCTACCATAAAACATCAAAATAAACACATTTCACCTATGGGTATTTTTCCAAATATAAATCCTAGGTTAAATTATTGCTAGAATAAGCTTAACAAAGTTACCAAGATTTCAAAAATGTAAAGAACTTTAAAAACGGGGCTAGGGAGCACTTACAATCGAGCTTGGGAGTTTGAACAAACCTTAACCATGGCTGCTGCTGGTAGAAATGGTTGAATGAAGAAGATGATAGCTAATTTGGCTTATTTCCCTTTTTAATTCTTTTAATTATTAGTTTACCAAAATACCCCAAACTTAAAAATATTTTATTACACCCATTTCATGTCTATTTTTGTCCAACAATAAACCAATGGTCTAATTACCATTTAAGGACCCTCAATTTAAAATTTCATAACAATTGGACACCTTTGGTATGTAGAACTCAAGTTTTTCACTTTTTACGATTTAGTCCTTTTAACTAAATTAAGTGCCCGAACGTCAAAATTTTCAAACGAAATTTTTAAGAAATTATTCTGTGAAATCGTAACTTGTACCCTTTTTAAACCTTGTTAGAAAACCTCAGCTGAATATCATTCTTAACAACTTTGTAAAAAAAATACTGGCAGTTGCGTACACTTAATTTAAAAACAATTGCGGTTAGGTGATGTTTTGAACAACAATAGTTGCTTTGGAAAACCGTGTTCTAATACTAGCAATTATAAGAACAATAAATAAAATTCCAAATTTGAAATCCAAAAAATTACAACGGCCTTACTACAACCCACATAAAAACATTTAAAAGCAATAATCAAAACTATAACATAAATAGTGTGTGTGGCTTCCTCCGAGCCCCTCGTAGCCCGATCCGTCTAAGGTGGAAATTACCGAAGGTTAATAAATGGGGTGAGTTTACGAAAACTCAGCAGAAATCCCTACTATAAAAAGGAACAAATACCATATAAAAGAATTAAACGTCTGCCCAAGCCTTACTTACGCTTTCAAGACCAATTGGGCCTTAGCCCATTATAACAGACAAGACCAGATGGGCTTTAACCCATTACGTATAAGAAACATTATCGTAACTAGAATCGTAATCGAATCGAATTAGGTGATAGAATCGAATCGTAATCAAGATCGTGCAATGTAATCAAAATCGAATGTGAATGCAATCCCAACCCAACCTATAACCAACCGCTACACTCCACCCGTATCACCCTACACTCCATATGGGGAATAGCTCAACCTACCCAAATTTACACTCCACAATTTGCAAAGATTGTCGCTCAGATATCGATAAGTTGAGGCAAAGCCTCCAAGACGTGGACAAGCCACTTTCAAGATTTCCTCCATCAAGATAACCCATAACCCATGCAATGATATAAATGTCATGGCATACAACATACGTAATTAGAATATCGCCTATATTTGAATCAAACAAATCCACCAAGTCATTCATATCACCAACATATATTCACAATCAAATTCGTCAACCACACAGTCCAAGTTAGTCACTTGCCCACAAGGGCAAAACAGTCATTTAACACCCTAGGGGCAAAATGGTAATTTTACCTCACAAGGTATCTCGGTAATTCTACCCTACAGGGGTATTTTAGTAATTCTACCCTACATGGGTATTTCGGTATTTCTACCCTACAAGGGTATTTCGGTAATTCTACCCTACAGGGATATTTTAGTAATTCTACCCTACAGGGTATTGCGATAATTCTACCCTATAGGGGTATTTCGGTAATTCTACCCTACAGGGGTATTTCGGTAATTCTACCCTACAGGGGTATTTCAGTAATTCTACCCTACAGGGGTATTCCGGTAATTCTACCCTACAGGGGTATTTCGATATTATACAAATCGAGAGTATTTTGATAATTTCACAAATCAGGGGTATTTTGGTAATTTTACAAGTCAGGGGTATTTTAGTAATTTTACAAACCAGGGGTAATTTAACAATTTTACAAACCAGGGGTATTTTGGTAATTTTACTGATCGAGGGTATTTTGGTAATTTTGTAAACTAAGGGTATTTCAATAATTTTGTAATTCGAGGATAAAACAGTAATTTTGTAAATCGAGGGTAAAACGGTAATTCTATAAATCGAGGGTAAAATGATAATTCTATAAATCGAGGGTAAAACGATAATTACAGAATCGAGGGTAAAATAGTAATTCTATAAATTGAGGTAAAACAAGAATTTCAGAAATCGAGGTAAAATGGTAATTCTATCTTATTTCAAAGATTTTACAAATCGAGGATATTTGGGTAATTTTATAAATCGGGGTACTTTGGTAATTTTACAAGTCGAAGGTATTTCAATAATTTGGTAAACTAAAGTATTCTAAACAGGATAACAATACGAATGGGCCTAAAGCCCTTTCTCATTAAATGGGCCCACACGTTCGTGTGGCCCTTTTAGCCCAAATCTAGCCACGATATGAGATTCACCTAGCCTAGTCCAACATTTACTACACAATCAAACAACTTATCCAATTGGGCCTGTAGGCCCATTGGGCCCACATGGCCCTTTTCACCCATCGCGCTCAAGTAGCCATCCTACAGCTAGAGTAGCGAAAAGTACACACCTGATAGGAGACTGGAGTTAATCCGCGCTCCGAGCACTCTTAGCCAACGCCCAACCCAAACGAGCACGCCATACAAATGAAGGGATCACCAAGAAAGGTACCTTTACTCTCCTCATGGTTCTCTCTATTTAAAGCCACCAGATCCACTCTTATGTTAGCTTTTCGATGTGGGATCCCTCCATCATCAGAGTTTAAATTCAACACCAACTCTTGCCACCCCTTGTTAGCAAAATAAATGCTCTTTGCTTGCCATGAGTTTCGAACCCTGGACCTCCTTGCCACCTCTATAACGCAACCTTCCTGCCTCTTATGTGGTGCTACTTTGCCACTAGACCACAAGGCTTTTTGTGTCACAATTTCTCCAACAATATTCTTAAGGCCTACCTACTACACCCGTGGTTTGATTCACCTTAAACCAAATTTTTGCTAGAGTCCAAGTTTAAACCTGTGACTTCTCCAACACTTCTCAACACACTTAACCACTAAAACAAGCCTTCATTAGCTAAATTTACACGCACAACAAAATATTATAAGCTGCCTTCAACCGCTCCAATGCTCAAGGCCCAAAACTTCTAGGCCCAAATTTAGGGTGTTACAGGCTCTAGCAGGTGCTCTAGCCTCGGATTGAACAGTGGTGCCTTTAGTCCCTCTTTGACTACCACTCATATTTCCCATATTTCTAGGAGGCCTATCTCGAGCTGAAGTGTTACTAGGTCTCGAATTTTGCACAATTTCTTGCTCAACAAACTCAGGGTAATCACGAATAAAGTGATCTAGTGATCCACATTTGAAACAAGCCCGATTGTACAGTCTACAATTGTCGAGATGTCTTTTACCATAGTGTTTACACTCAAGTCGATCAGATCAGACATTTCCAACCCTGGCAACAAATGTAGTTGGAGCTCTGAAGCTCGAATGTGATCTAGTACGATCTCTACTCGAATGTCCCACATTAGCCTTTGAATGGCTAAAATCATCTCGAAACTTCTTTGATGCAGATTGAAATGGCTTGTTCAATGATCTCTTTCGCACTTTTCTATCTTTTGAATTAGCTTTTGTTTTATCTTTCCCGAGCTCTTGAGCTTTACATGCTCATTCAAAAAGCACTACAAATTCTTTGATCTCTAGAATTCTGACTAACAAATGGATATCTTCATTCAGACCATCTTCAAATCTTTTTCACATTATTTCCTCAGTAGATACACATTCTCAAGCATACTGACTCAGTCTTACAAATTCTCGATCATATTCTGTAACAGACATACGGCCTTGTTTAAGCTCAAGAAACTCTTTACGTTTTTGGTCGATAAATCTCTGACTACCGTATTTCTTTTAGAATTCAGCTTGAAAAAAATCCCAGGTGACTCGCTCTCTCGGAACCACTGATATTAAAGTCTTCCACCAATGATATGCCGTATCTCTCAAAAGTGAAACGGTACATTTTATGCATTCATCCGGAGTCAAAGACAATTCATCAAATACTCTTATCATATTCTCTACCCAGAACTTGACTCTCTCAGCATCATCACTAGTGGTAGCTCGAAATTCTTCAGCCCCATATTTTCTAATTTTATCAACCGAAGGCTTAATCAACTGATTCAGATTAGCTTGTTACATAGCAGGAACTTGCGGAGGATTAACCGGGGTTGGGGTTGAATAGTCGGATTAGTTTTAAGGTATTGGGTGAACCAATCATTCATCATTTGATAGAAGGCTTGTCTAGTCTCTCCATCACAACTACTCATAGCCAGTTTAGAATCAGATGGCATTGTCCCTTGCATAGGAGCAGGCGCATTACTCTCGACATCATCAGCTACGGCTCGTTCGGGATCCATTTTTTCTATAAAAAAACATTTTCATTGTCAGGATTCATCACACTATCCCAGTTCATAAATATGACATGTATAGATAGACTCACATATGCTATGGTAGTCCTAGAACAGACTAAACTATAGCTCTGATACCAACCAAATGTAACACCCCTAACCCGTACCCGTCGCCGGACTAAGGTTAAAGGTGTTACCAGACATATCAAAATATTTAGCATTTATGTCACATACATCATAACATCATAGGTCAAACATCAATACGAAGTCCTTTACATAGGTCAACGAGACCTTAAACATGCTTTAGAAAAGGGTCGGAACTAGACTAAACACATGCAAAATTTTTTGAAACCTAAACAAATTTTCAAAGTTACCGAGGTCACATACCCATGTGAACAGGCCATGTACCTTACACAGCATTAGACACACCTGTGTGTTAAGATCGTGTTAAATTAGGGCATACTTACTGACTTAATCACACGGCCACATGACATGCCCGTGTACTTGGTCGTGGTTGAAATTGACTTAAGTCGCACGGCTAGCCACACGCTCGTGGGCCTTGGCCGTGCTCAAGACTAACTTAATGTCATAAGGTACCCTAGAGGACACACAGTCGTAAAACCTGACCGTTTGTCACACATGGCTGAGACACGCCTGTGTCTCTGTCCATGTGGACAAAAATAGGCCATTTGAAAAGCCAATTTGGGTCAAACCTACAAGCATCAAACCAAACACATTTGCACTATAATTTTTTCCAATTTCAATACCAAAACATACATTATTCATGCCATATTAATATCAACTAAATTCAAGCTTATAAACTATACTCAATCATATCAATTCATAAGCCAAAGTCATATTAAATCATATGTTTCATAACTCCAATTCACCTCATTCATTCATATGCCAAAACATTACCAAATTGACCATTTCACTAGGCCATTGAACCACATTAAAATATACCATTTATGAACATAAGCTTATACCAAATTCATTCATAATCTCATCCATAACCAAGGTATATCACATGGCTAGATATACACATCACAAAACATAACCAAAATCCTCTAGCCTATACATGCCATACTTTTATATCCACAACGTCAAAAGGTACCAAAATAAGGTTCGGTAGTGTAGTGACGATCCTTGACGATTCTAGAGCTCCTGATAGCTAGGATATCTATAAAACAGTTGAAAAACATACAAAGTAAGCTTTCAAAAGCTTAGTAAGCCATATACAAATAAACTTAACATCCAAAACATAAAAGCATAATCAAATTACATATACTCCATGCCTAAATACTATCTCAAACCACATAGTTCATATACATTTAACATATTCCCAATTCATTTACACATATAGCATATTTTCTCATACTTATAACATATATCATCATTTGTACATATACTTACCTTTTATTCTCAACATAGTATACATTTCAAACATACCTAAAATGGATACACATCACATATAATCATTACTTTTCAGAATGCCCTTTGAACCATTAAGAATCATCAGGATACACGGATAGCTCGGAAAGCTCATACAATGCCAATGTTCCAGACATGGTCTTACAAGTAAACAAATATCGATGCCACTGTCCCAGACAGGTTCTTACATGAAATCAAATATGATGCCAACGTCCTAAACGTCATCTTACACGTACATCATAAGTCGATGCCAAAGTCCCAGATGTGGTCTTACACGATAACACATATTGGATCCTATGTCATGACATATGTATCCTAGCTAAACGGATAATTTCATATGCACACATTCTCAATATCATACTTACTTCACATTACCAACCCTCATGTTCATACACAAAAGATCAACTTAGCCAAAGGCCGGTAGCTCGTTTATCAACTGAGCGAATACTTATTTGTAAGGGCTCAACTAATTCAAAGCACATACAAAACATACCTCATTGCTGGAATTACGCAAGCGTATTAACTGAAATTTTTCAGCAAGATTGCTCATTCCCGAATCACGTGCCTTCAAATTTAACCGGATATAGCGACTCGCCGAAAGCCTTCGGACATAGCCCGGTTATAATAGCTCGCACAAATGCCTTCGGGACTTAACCCGGATTTAGGAACTCGCACAAATGCCTTCGGATCTTAGTCCGGATATGGTCACTTAGCACAAAGCCTTCGGGACTTAGCCCGGACATCATTCGGATATCCATGCACATTCAACACTAAATCATGACACATTCGTATTCCATTTTCATTAGCAAAACTCAAACACAAGACACTTACTCAAGAACTTACCTCGGATGTTGTCGAACGATTTCGATTTGCTTAAAACATGATCTAATCAAATCATAATTTAAGCTCTATTACTCAAGAACTTACCTCGGATGTTGTCGAACGATTTCGATGGCTATTCGACCACTTTTTCCTTCCCTTTATCGGATTTGGATCCCCTTTGCTCTTGAGCTTAATTAAATAAATAAATCGATTTAATCATTTGAGCATCGAAAAGAGGAACACAAGGCACTTAGCCCACACTTATACATTAGACATTAAAGTCACATACATGTGAAATCATGCATCAAACTCAACACATTAGTTAGTACTCTCCTTAGCCGAATTTTTCTAGGTCGAGATAAAGCCTTCAACATGCTTACTTATGGCCGAACAACACATCAACCTATGTACTCATTCATGTGGCCGATTATGCATGTTGATGTTGAGGCCAATTACATGTTTAATACCACACATGAACGGCATACATTTTACTAACTAATGCATTACATATTGTAGTTCAATACACATCTATCATTTACTTCATAACCAAACATCATCATAAGTAAATATATACCTTGAGATAGTATATATGTCATACCAATACATCATGTGCAAACATATATACATATAGGTGCAAAATAATCTCAAGTTGCTTGTATCCAAATATAAACATATATCCAAAGCTCAAATCTTACCTACCATGCAATATGCATAAATCATACTTATGGATATACCATGGCCGAATACACCACAACACCATATCGTTTCAATTTTCGTCATGGTTAAACAAAGAACTTAATGTCTCACTCAAAAATGCTAAAAGAAAATCCAAGAGTCCTCAATCCACCATCACATGTATCATTATCAAGCTTCATATTTAGCATGCAATGGCATTAACACAACATCCACCTTGGCCGAATATCATCCCCATGACATAGCAAAAATTTGAACCATGGGCTAATAAGATCATCAAGCTAGCAACTAAAAACATGCATGAATCTCATGGCACAACCTCAAACATACCTTAATCTAGACACAAGTATGGCCAAACCTCCTCCTAATCCTCTTCCAAACCAAGCATGAAGCAAGAACCCCTTCCTTCTTCCTTAGAATTTTCGGCTCCAAGAAATGAAAAAAAAGATGAACAACAAATTTTTTTCTTCTCTTTTCTTCAACTCACGGCAATGGGGGGAATCACACACCTTCTCTCTTTTTTTTTTTTCCCATTTCTTTATTCCTAACCTTAGTTTATTGTTTCCTCCCATAATGCACCAACAAAACATGTCTATGACATGTTTTGCCCATCCTTCTTTGTCATGGCCGGCCACCACTTATAAAAAGAGGGGTATTTGACATGCAAAACCATTGTTTTGCATGCATGATTCAATTAGTAATCACACATTTCCCCATCCTACTTTCAAAGTTTACTACTAGGTCCTTTTTAGTGAAATTCACATTTATAACCCTAAATCAAAACATCAAAAATGTCACACACGAATTAACACATATTATAGACATCAAAATGAATATTAAATTATTTTTATGCCTCGGTTTTATGGTCCCGAAACCACATTCCGACTAGGGTCGTTTTAAGGCTGTCACAACTCTCCCCCACTTAAGAAATTTTCGTCCCCGAAAATCTTACCGGTAAATAGGTTTGGGGATCACTCTTTCATAGAATTCTCGGGTTCCCAAGTAGCTTCTTCTATCTCGTGTTTGGGCCATAACACTTTCACTAGCGAAACCCTCTTGTTTTGCAACTCTTTCACTTCACGTGCTAGGATACGAATTGGTTCTTCCTCATAACTCATATTGGCTTGAATTTCAACCTCTGATGGACTAATTACGTGCGATGGATCAGAATTATAACGTCGAAGCATCGAAACATGAAAGACGTCGTGAATCTTTTCGAGTTCAGGGGGCAAAATCAAACGATACGCAACTGGACCAACTCATTCGGAGATTTCGTACGGCCCAATAAATCTCGGGCTCAACTTGCCCTTACGGCCAAATCTGAGTATCTTTTTCCAAGGCGAAACTTTAAGAAACACTTTATCTCCCACCTGATACTCAATGTCTTTTCGTTTCAGATCCACGTACGACTTCTGACGATCGGAGGCTATCTTCAGATTTTCACGGATTACTTTCACTTTCTGTTCAGCATCTTTAATTAAATCCACTCCGAAAATTTTGCTTTCACCGAGCTCGGTCCAAAACAATGGTGTACGGCATTTACGCTCGTACAAAGCCTCGTAAGGTGCCATCTTAATACTTGATTGAAAAATATTGTTGTAAGCGAATTCAATCAAAGGTAAATATCGTTCCCATGAACCACTAAACTCGAGGATGCAACATCTCAACATATCCTCAAGTATCTGAATTATCCGCTCGGATTGACCATCGATTTGGGGGTGAAAGGCGGTGCTGAAATGCAACTTAGTACCCAAAGCTTCTTGCAATTTCTTCCAAAATCGTGAGGTGAATCTCGGATCTCTATCCGACACGATAGAAATAGGTACCCCATTTAATCTCACAATCTGAGAAACATACAATTCAGCTAGTTTATCCATTGAAAAATCCGCGCGTACGGGGATAAAGTGAGCCGACTTAGTCAGTCTATCAACAACAACCCAAATCGCATCCTTCTTACTTGCTGACAATGGCAGTTCGGACACAAAGTCCATTGTGACTCGATCCCATTTCCACTCGGGTATCGTGATCGGCTGAAGTAATCCTGAAGGCACTTGATGTTCCGCTTTCACTTGTTGACATATTAAACATCTCGAAACAAAGTCGGAGATGTCTCGCTTCATACCATGCCACCAAAACCGACGTTTCAAATCGTTGTACATCTTCGTACTCCCCGGGTGAATTGACATTCGGCTACAATGGGCTTCGTTCAGAATCATCGAAATGAGTTCCAAATTCCTTGGAACACACAGAGACTTCTGAACCTCAAACAATCATCATCATCAATTTGAAACTCCGATTCCTTGTTCGAACACACTCAAATTTCGTTTTGCAACCAACTCATCGTCAACTTTCGAGCTTCACGAATTTGATGAGTCAATAATGGTTTGGCCTTTAATTCGCTATTAACACATTGTCGGGTAGAATAGACAAGTGTACATTCATCGTCAGAAAAAAAAAGTGATTTTCGGCTTAAGGCGCTCGCAACCACATTAGCCTTTCCCGGGTGATAATCAATGACTAGCTCATAATCTTTCAACAACTCAAGCAACGCCTTTGTCGAGATTCAAGTCTCTTTGAGTCATCAAATATTTGAGACTTTTGTGATCCGAAAATACATGGCACTTCTCCTAAATAGGTAGTGTCGCCATATTTTCAAAGCGAATACGATGGCGACTAGTTCGAGATCATGGGTCGATAATTTTTCTCATGTGGCTTTAATTGTCTCGACGATAGGCCACAACTCGACCTTCTTGCATCAATACGCAACCTAACCCAAGTAGGGAGGCGTCACTATAGATGACAAACTCTTTGCCCGATTCGGCAGCACTAAAATTGAGCTTCCACAAATAAGTTTTCATTGATCAAAACTTTTCGACATTTTTCCGTCAATTCAACTTAACATCTTTTGAAGTAGCCGTCATGGGTGTGGCTATCATCGAGAAACCTTTTACAAACCGTCGGTAGTAACCGCAAGCCCCAAAAAGCTTCAACCTCGAATATTTCTGAGGCTTCCAATTAAGTATGGCTGAAATTTTGCTCGGGTCAACTCGAATACCGATCGATACCACATGACCCAAGAAGCTAACCTCTCTAACCGAACTCACACTTCATCGAACTTAGCATATAACCGCTTATCCCGTAAAATTTGCAACACTAATCTCGGTGTTCAAAGATGTTCGGTCTCATCTCTTGAATAGACCAAGATGTCATCAATGAACACAACTACTGAACCGGTCCAGATCTTCGTTTGAAGATCCGATTCATCAAATCCATAAATACCGTAGGGCATTAGTGAGCCCGAACGGCATCACCAAGAACTCATAGTGACCGTACCTCGCTTTTGAAAGCGCTTTTGGGTACGTCTCAATCTCGAATCCATAATCGATAATAACCCGATCTCAAATCTATCTTTGAAAACACCGAGGCTCCCTTTAGTTGATCAAACAAATCATCAATACGCATAACGGATATTTATTCTTTATCGTCACTTTATTCACCGACGATAGTCAATGCACAACCTCATGGTTCCGTCCTTCTTTTCACAAACAATACTGGTGCACCCAAGGTGAGAAACTTGGTCGAGCGAAACCTCTATCCGTCAATTCTTGCAATCGAAGCTTTCAACTCTTTTAACTCGATCGATTGCCATACGATCACGGAGCTATCGAAATCGGCGTAGTCCTGTGTACAAGCTCAATACCAAACTCTATCTCCCGAACAGTGGCAAACCCGTAATTCTTCGAAAAACATCCGGTATTCACAAACCAACGACACGATTCGGTTTTATTTCTAACCCTTATCATCAAGTACATACGCAAGGTATGCTTCGCACCCCTTTCTTACATATTTCTAGGCCAACATTGACGATATTACAACTGGCAACCCCTTTAAGTCTGTAGACTCAACTCGGATCATCTCGTTATTTACACACCTCAAATCCATAGTCTTGCTTTTTCAATTCACAGCCGCATCATGCACGGTCAACCAATCCAAACCAAGAATAACATCAAATTCATCAAACGGCAGAAGCATCAAGTCCGCGGGAAAACAGAACCTCAATTACTAGGGACATTTCTTACACACTTTGTCGACAAGCACGTAACGACCCAAGGGATTTGACACCGAATTACGAACTCAAGAGACTCAATAGGTAAAGTCTTACTGGATGCTAGGGTTTCACATATATAAGAATGAGTAGAACCAGGGTCAATCAAAGCAATTACATTAGTCTCAAAGAGAGTAAAAGTACCAATAATAACATCCGGCGAGGAAGCATCCTCACGCGCGCGATGGCATAAGCCCTAGCAGAGCCGCGAGCCTCGGATCTGGTCGTAGCATCTCTAGATCCTTTCTGACCACCACTAGCATTGCCCGTATTTCTAGATGGTCTACCTCGAGCAGTGGTAGCACCCGGTTTCCCACTCTGATCTATATTCTGTTCAAACAACCTCGGGCAATCTTTAATGAAGTGGTCAACTGATCCGCACTTGTAACAGAAGCGGTCACGGAATCTACAATTTCCAGAATGCCATTTGCCACAATGTCGACACTCGCTCGTCTCGACGTTCATTCCCAACACCGGCGACAAGTGCCTCGTGTACCCATTGTGGGTCGATCACGATCTCGTTTAAAAAGGCCCGAAGTGCCTCTAGACCGGCCCACATCATCACAAAATTTCTTCGATGCCTGTTGAAGCGACTTTCTCGAGGATCTTTTATGAAACTCTCCAGTTCCCACATCAACTTTTTGTTTTTCTTTTCTAAGCTCTTCGGCTTTACAAGCTCGGTCGACAAGTACTACGAACTTTCATATTTCAAGAATGCCAACGAACATTTTTATATCTTCATTCAGCCCATCCTCGAAGCGTTTACACATGATAGCCTCGGACGAAATACATTCCCGGCGTATCTACTAAGTCTAACAATTTTTCGCTCAGAATCGATGGCGACATAGAACCTTGCTTAAGCTCAAGAAATTCCTTCCGCTTTTTATCAACAAATCTCGATCGATATACTTTTTCCAAACTCGCTTTGGAAAAACTCCCAAGTTACTTGCTCTCGGGCACAACAAAGTCGAGTACTCTACCAATAGTAGGCGTAATCGCGTAGCAAGGAGATAGTACACTTTAGGCATTCATCGGTGTACAAGATAGATCATCGAGTACAAGATAGTGTTGTCCAACCAAAATTCAGCTTGTTCGGCATCGTCGCTATCCGTAGCTTTAAATTCAAGAGCCCCATGTTTTCAATTACATCAACTGGGGCTTATTTGACCTTATTTGGTCGATTCTGGGAGGCATTGTAGGTGCGGGGGTTGTGTTTGTTGGGAATGGAGGTTGTGGAACAGCCGTATTAGTTCGAATGTATTAGTTGAACCAATCATTCATCACGCTATAGAAAGCTTGTCTAGCTTCATCATTTGGATTACTAGCATTAGGTTGAGAGTCCGCGGCGCTGTCCCTTGTCTTGAGCAAAGCGCTACACTCTTAAGATCATCAGCTACCGCTCGGTCGGGATCGGGATCCATCACTATAAATAAACACATTTGCAATTGTTAGAAATCACCACACTATCAAATAATCACATAAAATGGCATGTATAGCTAGACCCAAATGCATTACGGTAGTCCTAGAATCGACTAAACCGTAGCTCTGATACCAATAAAATTGTAACACCTCGTACCCGAGTCCGCATCGAGTCGAACACAGGTGCACAGACTTAACTTAATTATTTTCACAGTCCATAAAAAAATTTCCGTGCAAGTGGTTATCGCATCACTGTCGCCTTAAAAATCATATCTTGAGTTTCAAAGCTCAAAAATCAGTTTCGTAATTTTTCCCTAAAACTAGAATTTTTTTCTAGAATTTTTGGTCGGGCCAATTAGTACAGTTTATTAGTTAAAGTCTCCCCTGATACAGGGTGCAACTACACTGACCTTCATGCATTACGACCTGGATATCTCCCTGTACAGGGCTTCAATACTAATATCGTTTGTTTCTATAGAAACTAGACTCAAAGAGAAATCTATACATATATGGAATGACTTCTAATTATCTCTGGTTAATTTATAGTGAATTTCCAAAGTCGGAACAGGGATTCCAGAAACTTTCTGACCCTGTTTCACGAAAACCTAAACATCTCTTAATATACAACTCATATGACTGTTTCGTTTCTTCCATATGAAAGTAGATTCATCAAGGTTCATTTACATAATTTATTCACTATTTAATTTCATTCCTGCTATTTTTAGTGATTTTTCACATCCACACCACTGCTGCTGTCAGCATCTGTTTTCAAGGTAACTTTACCTATTTCGTGGTTTCCATGGACCAACTAGAGTTTTGTCATACACAGGTCCACATATGATCATATTTAGCCATTCCAAGGGCTGATCATTGCCCAACACTTCCATTCCAGTCCATAGTCACATCATGAAACCATATATATATACATAAACACAAATGGTCTAATGCCATACTCCACTTCTACGAGCCATTTTCGCATGGTCGTACACATACATCACAAAACGTACTTGAAAAACAGCAAAGGGTAGTCCTATACATGCCATTTCAAAGCTCAACCAAAATTGTACCAAAAGGGGCTTTGATATTGTGGGAGACTTCGACTTCCAAAATCCCGAGTCCGATGGTGACGAGCCAAAATCTATAAAAGAGAACAAAGAAACGGAGTAAGCAATTTATGCTTAGTAAGTTTTGAGCAAGGGATTCCAGACAACAAAAGCATAGCATTCATATAGCTAAACGGATAATTTCATATGCACACATTCTCAATATCATACTTACTTCACATTACCAACCCTTATGTTCATACACAAAGATCAACTTAGCTAAAGGCCTAGCTCGTTTATCAACCGAAATAATACTTATTTGTAAGGGCTCAATTAATTCAAAGCACATACAAAACATACCTCATTGCTGGAATTTTGCAAGCGTATTAACTGAAATTTTTACAGCAAGATTGCTCATTCCCGAATCACGTACCTTTGGAATTTAACTGGATATATCGACTCGCTTGAAATCCTTCGGGACATAGCCCGGTTATAATAGCTCGCACAAATGCCTTCGGGACTTAACCCGGATTTAGGAACTCGCACAAATGCCTTCGGATCTTAGTCCGGATATGGTCACTTAGCACAAAGCCTTCGGGACTTAGCCCGGACATCATTCGAATATCCATGCACATTCAACACTAAATCATGACACATTCGTATTCCATTTTCATTAGCAAAACTGAAACACAAGACACTTACCACACTTGCAAATTTCGGCTCAATATCCACACACAAGGAGCATGATTTCGATTTGCTTAAAACATGATCTAATCAAATCATAATTTAAGCTCTATTACTCAAGAACTTACCTCGGATGTTGTCGAACGATTTCGATGGCTATTCGACCACTTTTTCCTTCCCTTTATCGGATTTGGATCCCCTTTGCTCTTGAGCTTAATTAAATAAATAAATCGATTTAATCATTTGAGCATCGAAAAGAGGAACACAAGGCACTTAGCCCACACTTATACATTAGACATTAAAGTCACATACATGTGAAATCATGCATCAAACTCAACACATTAGTTAGTACTCTCCTTAGCCGAATTTTTCTAGGTCGAGATAAAGCCTTCAACATGCTTACTTATGGCCGAACAACACATCAACCTATGTACTCATTCATGTGGCCGATTATGCATGTTGATGTTGAGGCCAATTACATGTTTAATACCACACATGAACGGCATACATTTTACTAACTAATGCATTACATATTGTAGTTCAATACACATCTATCATTTACTTCATAACCAAACATCATCATAAGTAAATATATACCTTGAGATAGTATATATGTCATACCAATACATCATGTGCAAACATATATACATATAGGTGCAAGGGTCAATCTCAAGTTGCTTGTATCCAAATATAAACATATATCCAAAGCTCAAATCTTACCTACCATGCAATATGCATAAATCATACTTATGGATATACCATGGCCGAATACACCATAACACCATACCGTTTCAATTTTGGTCATGGTTAAACAAAGAACTTAATGTCTCACTCAAAATGCTAAAAGAAAATCCTAGAGTCCTCAATCCACCATCACATGTATCATTATCAAGCTTCATATTTAGCATGCAATGGCATTAACACAACATCCACCTTGGCGAATATCATCCCCATGACATAGCAAAGATTTGAACCATGGGCTAATAAGAACATCAAGTCGGCAACTAAAAACATGCATGAATCTCATGGCACAACCTCAAACATACCTTAATCTAGACACAAGTATGGCCAAACCTCCTCCTAATCCTCTTCCAAACCAAGCGTGAAGCAAGAACCCTTCCTTCTTCCTTAGAATTTTCGGCTCCAAGAAATGAAAAAAGATGAACAACAAATTTTTCTTCTCTTTCTTCAACTCACGGCAATGGGGAATCACACACCTTCTCTTTTTTTTTCTTCCCATTTCTTTATTCCTAACCTTAGTTTATTGTTTCCTCCCATAATGCACCAACAAAACATGTCTATGACATGTTTTGCCCATCCTTCTTTGTCATGGCCGCCACCACTTATAAAAAGAGGGGTATTTGACATGCAAAACCATTGTTTTGCATGCATGATTCAATTAGTCATCACACATTTCCCCATCCTACTTTCAAAGTTTACTACTAGGTCCTTTTTAGTGAAATTCACATTTATAACCCTAAATCAAAACATCAAAAATGTCACACACGAATTAACACATATTATAGACATCAAAATGAATATTAAATTATTTTTATGCCTCGGTTTTGTGGTCCCGAAACCATATTCCGAGTAGGGTCGTTTTAAGGCTGTCACATAAAATGTATCACAAAAAAAGCCTCTAGTAAAATGGCTAAGTGATGCCACTAGGGAGCTATACAGGTGGCGTGTAAGTGTTGGGGAAGACCTGGGTTCGATTCCCTGTGATGGCAAATATGATGCTAATTTTTATGCTTTGTCCATGCTAGAGTTTAAAGCTAAACGAAACTCTGTGGGAGAGAGTTTGAATCAGTCAAATGCATGGATTAATGAGGGATAAGGGGAGAGATTTTAGGGATTTGAGAGGGGGATAGAGTTAGCCGATTTAAAGGGATTAGAGAGGGGATTTCGGTAGAGGGGTTTTAGTTGGGGATTTTTGGCATTAGGGTCTAGGTTGTGCCATTTTCTTCCTTTTGTTTAGTCTTTTCTTCCTTTTCCTTTTTCCAAACCAGCCCACTACTTCCCTCCATTCATCTATTGTTTCTTTCCCCTACCTTCACTTTTGCCGAAATACCTCAAAAGTCGAAATCTGTGAAGCTAGGTGGTGCCGATTCTTTGTTGACCAGCAACCGTCTTTTTCTTTTCACTTTTTAGTGGTCAATTCCCTTATCTTTTAGGCATAAATGGATTCAAGAAGAGAGACTGTGGTAAGTGCTCAAACTCTAAACGATTCCTATGGTAAATGTTGACAAAAGTCGAAACCCCTATAGGTTAGGGAGGTGGCCGAATATGGATAGAGGCCTTATTGGGTTTTCCCTTACGTTTTTTTATGGTTTGTATAGTGGGGGCGTAGCAAGGCGTAGGGTCGACTTGGATTAGCTCGGAACATCAGAGTGGCTAGATATAGTCGTCAACTTCGGCAAAGGTATAGATTCTAAGGCCATTATGGATGGTGGCCGAATGTGTAAGTGTGATAATAGATAGTTCTCGTTTTGGTTTAATTATTGTGAGCTGATCTATAAACGGTTGATTATATGAGAAATCGTGTAGGAGATCTCATCAAGGAATATCGCGAATCAGGTGTGTAACGAACCTTCTTTCGTAGCTTAAACCCATAAATGCCGAAAAGCCGAAATCCCAAAATTCTGGCATTTTGAGGACTTGTGAGCAAGCGAATGCTCATTGGTTAGTTAGGTTAGCTAAGTGAATGATCAGGAACATTAGAAAAAGGTAAGGGCATGATTTGGTGCACGATGGTAAGTTGGGCCTCGAGGGGCTGAAACAGGGCCCAATGGGCTTTCGGGCCTATTTGAGTAAATTTGGCAGAAAATGGAATCCTAAAAAATTGCACGTTAAAACTGTTGAAACCGCTATGGAAAATAGGCTAAATGGGCCTAGATGACTAATTCGGCTATGTAGAGCCCATTAGGGGTTTTTGGCCCAATAACTCGATTTCGCTAAGAATGGGCCAGAATCGCTGTTAAAACACTTGAAATTGTTGGAAATTGATATTAAACATAGAAAACCCTAATAATTGGAAAAAGTACGAAATTACACTTATAGTATGAAAATGACTGTTTTGCCCCTAGGTAAAAATGACCATTATACCCCTAGGGTTTAATTATGAATTTGACACATGGGATTTTGATATACAATATTGATATGATATGCACATGATATGTATGATATGCACATGATATGTACGATATGCACATGATATGTATGATATGCATATGATGTATTCATAAATGCATTGGGTTGGGTTTTTATATGGATGGAGGAAGTGCAAAAGGGCTTATGCCCCAGCCATCGAAAAGGGCTTATCTTTGTGATGTTCTAAATTGACCCTAGTCGAAAAGTGGTTTCGGGACCACGAAACCTAGTCTTATAAATAATTAAAAGTTATATTCGTGTTTATGATGTGAGTAAATGCATGTGTGAAAGTTTTATACTTTAATTTGGTCATGTATGTGAAATTTATTAGTAGGGACTTATGTGAGACAATTTAGAAATGTGCTAGACAAGTGCTAAAGTGGCCTATTAATATATGTTGGAAAGTGCTTGTACTTGCATGTCAAATTAGCCAAACTATAGGTAGTGGCCGGCCATGCTACAAATTATATAATCAAATGTGAATTTTATATTAACTTTAATTAGCTAGATGCCATATTAGTATGGAGGATGTAATAAAATAAAGAAATGATAATTAAAGGAAGGAAATGGGTGAAAGAAACAAAGTCTTCATCCATGTTTCTTCCTAGCCGATTCTAAAGAAAGAAAAGAACAAGAGTATTCGGTGATGAAAACAAGTTGTATTCTTTAGTTCTTCTTCGCCGAAATGAAAGGAGGAAGAAGGGAGGAAAGCATTCGGTCATCTTAGGTTAATATTAAGGTAAGGTGTTCATATTAGTTCTTGAAATTTTAGTTGATCTTGAGTGAGATATCAAGTTATTTTTGTAACACATGATGAAATTTTGATTTTGGAATGAGTAAGGTTTTCGACTATGGTAGTTAATAATGGTGAGTTTTGTTGTTTCATGTTAAAGTTAGGTGAATGATGATAGATGAGTGTTTGAACTATAAAAAGAATCATAGGTGAGCATTAGATACTAGGGGAAAGAATCGGCTACCTTGTTATGAACTAGGGCCAAATGTGAGTTTGGCTGTGTTTGAATATTACATGCTTGGTAGAATGGTGGATGAAAGTGCCGAATGTGGTCTTTGGTTTGGGCATAAGGAATAATAGTATGCATAGGTTTCGGCTTTGGTAGTACCTATGTAATTATAATTAGTTCATTTTAATGGTTTGGCATGAGGTGATAAATAAAAGTTTAAAGGTAGCTTAAGTTAATTGATACTCACTAATGATTTCGAATTGAAGCTTTGTTAAGTTGTGAAATGACTGGCCGAGAGAGCTATAGACTATTGCCGGATGTATGTTGGGTTAATAGAGTCTCCAAATTGATTATATGTGTGTTTGCTATTAGAAATTCAAGGAATTCTCGGCAAAAATGTGGTTAGGGGTTAAGTCATGGGAACTTGGGGGTATTCATATGTGGACCTTAAGATTTTGTACACTATGACTATGTGAGTTAGGTGTTAAATAACTTAATCATGTGTATGCATGACCGAGTATAATCGGCCACATGAGTAAAGAAATGGGTTAATTGATATATGGTAAATGTTAAGTGTTAAACGAAATGGAAATGATATCATATTGGCTAATATGTTGAATTTGATTCATGATTTCATACATATATGGCTCTAATGCCTAATATATATATGGGCTAAGTACCTTGAATTCCTCTTTGATGTTCAAAATGATTAAATCAATTTATTTGTTAATATTAAGCTCAAGAGCAAAGGGGAACTAAATCCGATAAAGGAAAGGAAAAGGTGATCGAATAGCCGTTGAAATCGCTCAACAAAGATCCGAGGTAAGTTTTCGAGTAATGGAACTTAGATTATGATTCGATTAGATCATGTTATAAGCAAATCAAAATCATGCTCTTTGTATGTAGCTATTGAGCGAAAATGATAATGCTTGATAAGTTACTTGTGTTTGAATTCTAGTTATGAAAATGAAATATAGATGTGTATTGATTTATTGATATGTGCATGAATATTCGGATGATAACCGGGCTAAGTCCCAAGGCATTTGTGCTAGTGACTAATTCGGGCTAAGCCTCAAGGCATTTGTGCGAGTTACTATATCTGGGCTAAGTCCCAAGGCATTTGTGCGAAGTTACTATATCCTGCTAAGTCCCAAGGCATTTGTGCGAAGTTACTATAACCGGCTAAGTCCCAAGGCATTTGAGCGAGTAGCTATATCCGCTAAATCCAAGGTACTTGGTTTGGGAATGAGCAATCTTGCTGTAATAATTTCAATTAATATGCTCGTAAAACCCCAACGATGAGGTATGTTTTGTATATGCATTGGAATAATTGATTCCTTTTAAATAGTATTCGCTCAATCGATTAACAAGCTTCCTACTTTAGCCAAGTTGATTCCTTATGAATATAAGGGTTGGAAATGTGAAGTAGGTATGATTTTGAGAATATGTGTATATGAAATTATTCGTTTAGTCATATGAATGCTATACTTCAGTTGTGCATGATTTCATTACTCAAAACTTACTAAGCATTAAATGCTTATTCCGCTTCTTTGATTCTTTATTTTATAGATTTTGGTTCGTCACCATCGGATTCGGAGTGTCAAAGTCAAGTCATCCACACTATCAAAGCCCTTTTGGTACTCTTTTAGTTGAACTCGAAAATGGCATGTATAGGAGTACCCTTTTGTTGTTGGTCATGTACCTTTCGGTAATGTATATATTTGGATAGCCATGCGAAAATGGCTTATATATATTTTGAGCATAGCGTTATAATCATTTTGTATGTTGTTCATGGAGTGGTATGGAAATGTTGGTAACGATTAGCCATTGGAATGGTTAATCACGACCATTTTGGTGCTATGTATAACAAAATTCTAGTTGATCCATGGAAAACCATGAAATAGGTAAAGTTTACCTTAAAAATAGATGCTGACAGCAGCAGTGATGTGGATTTGAAAAATCACTAAAAATAGTAGGAATGGAATTAAATAGTGAATAAATTATGTAATCGAACCTTGATGAATCTATTTTCATATAAAAGTAACAAAACGATCATATGAGCCGTATTTTATGAGATGTTTAATTTTTCGTGGAACAGGGCCAGAGCAATTTCTGGATCCCCTATTCCGATTTTCGAAATTCACTAAAACTTAACTAGAGATAATTAGCAGTCATGACCTATATGTACAGATTCCTTTTCGAGTCTAGTTTCTTTAGAAACAAACAGCATAAGTATTGAAGCCCTGTACAGGGAGATATCTAAGTCGTAATGTATGAAGGTCAGAGTAGTCGAACCCTGAAACAGGGGAGACTTTAACTAATAAACTGTAATAATTGGCTCAACCAAAAATTGTAGAAAAATATTTTTAGATGGAAATATGAGTCTAATTTCAGGAAAAATTTACGGAACTGGTTTTCGAGTTTTGGAACTCGAGATATGATTTTTAAGGTGACAGTGACGCAGTTAGCCAGCTTGTCTGGAAATTTTAAAATGGACTGTGCAAATAAATGAATTAAGTCTGTTAGCACCTCGTGTTCGACTCCGGCAACGGTCTCGGGTACGGGGTGTGACAGCCCTAATGTGACCCTAGTTGGGAAGTGGTTTTGGGACCACAAAACTGAGTCATAAAAATAATTAACCGTCATATTTGATGCTTATTATATGTATATATGCATGTGTGAAAATTTCATATTTAAATTTTGTTAATTGTAAGTGAATTTTAGTAAATAGGACTTATGTGAGAAAATTTAGAAATGTGCTAGGCATATGTAAAGTGGCCTATTAATGCATGTTATAGAAATGATGGGTTTGCATGTCAAATTACCCAAAATTTGAGCTAGTGGCCGGCCATGCTATGGGTCATAGCATTTTATAAACATGTTGTGTTAATGTTTTATGTTAGAAATAATAAAATAAAAGGGTTAATAATAAAATAAGGAGATGGAGGGTGATGAAAACAAAGAAAAGAAAAAAAAAAGTGTTCATCCTTTAACACCTTTGGCCGAAAATTCTAAGGAGAAAGGAAGAAGAAAGGAGTTCTCTTGCTTCATGGTCGGCTTGGATGAGGATTAGGAAGAGGTAAGTATCTTGAAATTCTTGGAAAATTTTGTATAAAGAAGGTGGTTAGTTCAAGTTCTATTCATTCCATGGATTAAATTTTGATTGATTGGAGGTTTGATATTCAGGCAAGTAGTTTGAAGCTCTTAGTACATATATATTTTTTCTTCCTTCTTGAAGGTTGAAATTGGGTTGTTCTAAGGGTGCCGAATGTGGTCATTAAAGGGCCTTGAGGAACAATATGTGTGGCTTGGGTTATAACATTCGCCATGGTAGTAAATAGAAGAGATAAATGGTAGTTAGGTGAAGTAGAGTCTAGCAAATGAGCACATATGTGCATTAGTTACTAAATGGAGAAAAATCGGCTAACAAGTGTGTACTAAGGCGAATATGATTTTGGATATTAATGGGCAATGTATGTGTTTTAAATTGATGGAATGGAGAGGATGCTTTAATTGTGTTATGAACAATTATATGTTAAATTAAGGTTTACTAAGCTAGCTATTAAGGTGAAGTGCAAATGTTAGTATTTGATTGCTAGTGTATATATGTGTACTAGCCGAGTTTTGAAATTGAATAATGGTTTGAGCACTATGTGTTGTATTGAGATTGTTTGAGTGAATTCATATATATTTATATGATGAATTCGGTTGTAGATATACATGCTTAAATAAGATGCACACATGAATGAATAGATAGATTGGTGTTGCTATATCCGGGCTAAGTCCCAAGGCATTTGTGCGAAGTTACTATATCCGGCTAAGTCCCAAGGCATTTGTGCGAAGTTACTATATCCTGCTAAGTCCCAAGGCATTTGTGCGAAGTTACTATAACCGGCTAAGTCCCAAGGCATTTGAGCGAGTAGCTATATCCGGCTAAATCCCGAAGGTACTTGGTTTGGGAATGAGCAATCTTGCTGTAATAATTACAATTAATATGCCCGTAAAACCCCAACGATGACGTATGTTTTGTATATGCATTGGAATAATTGATTCCTTTTTAAATAATATTCGCTCAATCGATTAACAAGCTTCCGCCTTTAGTCAAGTTGATTCCTTATGTATGAATATAAGGGTTGGAAATGTGAAGTAGGTATGATTGTGAGAATATGTGTATATGAAATTATTCGTTTAGTCATATGAATGCTATACTTGAGCTTGTGCATGATTTCATTACTCAAAACTTACTAAGCATTAAATGCTTATTCCGTTTCTTTGATTCTTTGTTTTATAGATTTTGGTTCGTCACCTATCGGATTCGGAGTGTCAAAGTCAAGTCATCCACACTATCAAAGCCCTTTTGGTACTCTTTTAGTTGAACTCTGAAAATGGCATGTATAGGACTACCCTTTTGTTGTTGGTCATGTACCTTTCGGTAATGTATATATTTGGATAGCCATGCGAAAATGGCTTATATATATTTTGAGCATAGCGTTATAATCATTTTGTATGTTGTTCATGGAGTGGTATGGAAATGTTGGTAACGATTAGCCATTGGAATGGTTAATCACGACCATTTTGGTGCTATGTATAACAAAATTCTAGTTGTTCCATGGAAAACCATGAAATAGGTAAAGTTTACCTTAAAAATAGATGCTGACAGCAGTAGTGATGTGGATTTGAAAAATCACTAAAAATAGTAGGAATGGAATTAAATAGTGAATAAATTATGTAATCGAACCTTGATAAATCTATTTTCATATAAAAGTAACAAAATGATCATATGAGCCGTATTTTATGAGATGTTTAAGTTTTCGTGGAACAGGGCCAGAGCAATTTCTGGATCCCCTATTCCGACTTTGGAAATTCACTAAAAATTAACCAGAGATAATTAGAAGTCATAACCTATATATACAGATTCCTTTTCGAGTCTAGTTTCTTTAGAAACAAACGGCATAAGTATTGAAGCTCTGTACAGGGAGATATCTAAGTCGTAATGCATGAAGGTCAGAGTAGTCAAACCCTGAAACAGGGGAGACTTTAACTAATAAACTGTAATAATTGGCTCAACCAAAAATTGTAGAAAAATATTTTTAGATGGAAATATGAGTCTAGTTTCAGGAAAAATTCACGGAACTGGTTTTCGAGTTTTGGAACTCGAGATATGATTTTTAAGGTGACAGCGACGCAGTTAGCCAGCTTGTCTGGAAATTTTAAAATGGACTGTGCAAATAAATGAATTAAGTCTGTTAGCACCTCGTGTTCGACTCCGGCAACGGTCTCGGGTACGGGGTGTGACAGCCCTAATGTGACCCTAGTCGGGAAGTGGTTTCGGGACCACAAAACTGAGTCATAAAAATAATTAACCGTCATATTTGATGCTTATTATATGTATATATGCATGTGTGAAAATTTCATATTTAAATTTTGTTAATTGTAAGTGAATTTTAGTAAATAGGACTTATGTGAGAAAATTTAGAAATGTGCTAGGCATATGTAAAGTGGCCTATTAATGCATGTTATAGAAATGATGGGTTTGCATGTCAAATTACCCAAAATTTGAGCTAGTGGCCGGCCATGCTATGGGTCATAGCATTTTATAAACATGTTGTGTTAATGTTTTATGTTAGAAATAATAAAATAAAAGGGTTAATAATAAAATAAGGAGATGGAGGGTGATGAAAACAAAGAAAAGAAAAAAAAAAGTGTTCATCCTTTAACACCTTTGGCCGAAAATTCTAAGGAGAAAGGAAGAAGAAAGGAGTTCTCTTGCTTCATGGTCGGCTTGGATGAGGATTAGGAAGAGGTAAGTATCTTGAAATTCTTGGAAAATTTTGTATAAAGAAGGTGGTTAGTTCAAGTTCTATTCATTCCATGGATTAAATTTTGATTGATTGGAGGTTTGATATTCAGGGAAGTAGTTTGAAGCTCTTAGTACATATATATTTTTTCTTCCTTCTTGAAGGTTGAAATTGGGTTGTTCCTAAGGGGTGCCGAATGTGGTCATTAAAGGGCCTTAAGGAACAATATGTGTGGCTTGGGTTATAACATTCGGCCATGGTAGTAAATAGAAGAGATAAATGGTAGTTAGGTGAAGTAGAGTCTAGCAAATGAGCACATATGTGCATTAGTTACTAAATGGAGAAAAATCGGCTAACAAGTGTGTACTAAGGCCGAATATGATTTTGGATATTAATGGGCAATGTATGTGTTTTAAATTGATGGAATGGAGAGGATGCTTTAATTGTGTTATGAACAATTATATGTTAAATTAAGGTTTACTAAGCAAGCTATTAAGGTGAAGTGCAAATGTTAGTATTTGATTGCTAGTGTATATATGTGTACTAGCTTAGTTTTGAAATTGAATAATGGTTTGAGCACTATGTGTTGTATTGAGATTGTTTGAGTGAATTCATAGATATTTATATGATGAATTCGGTTGTAGATATACATGCTTAAATAAGATGCACACATGAATGAATAGATAGATTGGTGTTGCTATATCCGGGCTAAGTCCCGAAGGCATTTGTGCGAGTTACTATATCCGGGCTAAGTCCCGAAGGCATTTGTGCGAGTTACTATATCCGGGCTAAGTCCCGAAGGCATTTGTGCGAGTTACTATAACCGGGCTAAGTCCCGAAGGCATTTGAGCGAGTAGCTATATCCGGCTAAATCCCGAAGGTACTTGGTTTGGGAATGAGCAATCTTGCTGTAATAATTTCAATTAATATGCCCGTAAAACCCCAACGATGACGTATGTTTTGTATATGCATTGGAATAATTGATTCCTTTTTAAATAATATTCACTCAATCGATTAACAAGCTTCCGGCCTTTAGTCAAGTTGATTCCTTATGTATGAATATAAGGGTTGGAAATGTGAAGTAGGTATGATTGTGAGAATATGTGTATATGAAATTATTCGTTTAGTCATATGAATGCTATACTTCAGTTGTGCATGATTTCATTACTCAAAACTTACTAAGCATTAAATGCTTATTCCGTTTCTTTGATTCTTTGTTTTATAGATTTTGGTTCGTCACCATCGGATTCGGAGTGTCAAAGTCAAAGTCATCCACACTATCAAAGCCCTTTTGGTACTCTTTTAGTTGAACTCGAAAATGGCATGTATAGGACTACCCTTTTGTTGTTGGTCATGTACCTTTCGGTAATGTATATATTTGGATAGCCATGCGAAAATGGCTTATATATATTTTGAGCATAGCGTTATAATCATTTTGTATGTTGTTCATGGAGTGGTATGGAAATGTTGGTAACGATTAGCCATTGGAATGGTTAATCACGACCATTTTGGTGCTATGTATAACAAAGTTTTAGTTGATCCATGGAAAACCATGAAATAGGTAAAGTTTACCTTAAAAATAGATGCTGACAGCAGTAGTGATGTGGATTTGAAAAATCACTAAAAATAGTAGGAATGAAATTAAATAGTGAATAAATTATGTAATCGAACCTTGATGAATCTATTTTCATATAAAAGTAACAAAACGATCATATGAGCCGTATTTTATGAGATGTTTAAGTTTTCGTGGAATAGGGCCAGAGCAATTTCTGGATCCCCTATTCCGACTTTGGAAATTCACTAAAACTTAACCAGAGATAATTAGAAGTCATTCCCTATATGTACAGATTCTTTTTCGAGTCTAGTTTATTTTGAAAGAAACGACATAAGTATTGAAGTCCTGTACAGGGATATATCTAAGTCGTAATGCATGAAGGTCAGAGTAGTCGAACCCTGAAACAGGGGAGACTTTAACTAATAAACTGTACTAATTGGCTTGACCAAAAATTCTAGAAAACAATTTTTAGATGGACATATGAGTCTAGTTTCAGGAAAAATTTACAGAACTGGTTTTCAAGTTTTGGAACTCGAGATATGATTTTTAAGGTGACAGTGACGCAGTTAGCCAGCTTGTCTGGAAATTTTAAAATGAACTGTGTTTTACAATGAAATAAGTCTGTTAACACCTCGTGTTCGACTCGACAACGGTCTCGGGCTCGGGCGTTACACGGGTGTTACATATGCCCTTGATTATTAAAAGAGGTGGGCCTCCAAGAGATGAAAAGCACTATCTTTGCTAGTGGAGAGTTTTGGTTGGGTGGGTTGAGTTATTCCCCACATGGAGAGCTTGGTTGGTACGGGTGCAGAGTAGCGGATGGTGGGTCGAGTAGTCTCCCCCAATGGGTTTGCATTCTTTCATTGACATTACATGTGATATTGAAATGGGCCTACGGGCCATACCGTTTACAGTAAAGGCTTTGGCCTAGTAATATGAAATATGAAAAAGGCTTCGGCCCAGTGTTATGCAATATGAAATATGAAAAAGGCTTTGGCCTAGTGTTATGCAATATGAAATATGAAAAGGCTTTGGCCCAGTATATGTTGAGATTGGTTTTGGGCTTAGGCCCAGCAGTCTGATATTGTTTTAGGCTCTGAAAGGGGCTTGTTGCACATTGAGTTTCCAAACTCACCCCCTTTCCTTAACCTTGCAGGTGAGCCTTGATTTGGGGACTTAGAGTCGGAAGGGGTTCAGAGTGGCCACGGTGATCTCTTTTGGGCTTTTGAATAAGCGTTTAGTTTTCTTTAAGTTTATTTTATTATTTATTTTTGGGTTGTAATAAGGCCATTTTAACTTTATTTTCTTTTTCTTTTCTGGGATTATTTTATCATTAATAACTTCGAACTGGTTGATAACAATTTCAAATGGGCTAGACTTAGGACGTGCTTTCAAACGATGTTTTCAAAATAACAGAACGCTACGATTATCTGATTTATCCAAGATATTCACTTAAATAAATTTCTACTCGATACAACCAAGTGTGGCAATGGTGGTGGGCATGTCTAGGATTGGATCCAATCGAAGAGCTTGGTATTTAAGCAGCCTCCATTGCTTACCTCCTCTGTTACGGATTCCTACCTGGTGCCCAGCTTCTATTCACTTGGTTAAGCTTAACAAAAGTTGGTTTTAAAGCGCTAAAACGAAACGTGGATTTTTAACTTCAATGTGGCACGTCGGATTCGGCCGTAACGTCTGGGTCGGGTTTGGGGTGTTACACAACCACTGGCCTAAGCAAGCTGCAAAATGAATACCTCATTTGCGCTATGCCAATGCTTGAACCTCAAACCTCAAGGTTCCTTTACACGCCACCATGCCACTAGACCACAAGGCTTTTTGTGACTTAAAACAAGTGCAATTATTTATAAAGCCTATGTACTAAAGTCCAGATTCATTTAAGAGCTAATTTGAAAAAAATTTGCAAAGGCCAAGACTTGAGCCCAGGCTTCTCAAACACACCCAAATCACATTAGCCATTAAAGCAAACATGCAATTTGTGTCACTTCCTTACTTAACTAAACTATTTATGAGCAGTCTCCTAACCGCTCCCATGCTCAAAGTCCAATACTTCTAGGCCCAATTTCAGGGTATTATAGTTCATCTGTGACAGCCCAAAATTGACCCTAGTCGGAATATGGTTTCGGGACCACAAAACCGAGGCATAAAAATAATTTAAAATTTATTTTGATGCCTATGATATGTGTTAAATTGTGTGTGACATTTTTGATGATTTGATTTAGTGTTATAAATGTGAATTTCACTAGAAAGGGCCTAGTAGTAAACTTTGAAAGTATGATGGGAAGATGTGGGATAACTAGTTGATCATGCATGCAAAAATAAGGGATTTGCATGTCAAATTTCCCCAAAAGAAGCATAGTGGCCGCCAAGGTAGGTGTTGATGGGCAAGGAAACATGTTTCCAACATGTTTGGTTAGTGAGTTATGTATGAAGAAATAAAATAAGAATTAGCATTAAAGAAATGAACAAAAAAAAAGATGAGCATGGATGCCCCCATTGCAGTGCAACTAAGAAAGAGAACAAAAAATTTTGTTCATCCTTGTTCTCTCCTTTTGGCCGAAAATACTAAGAGGAAGAAGAGATTTTGCTTCATTTTCTTTGTTTAGAAGAGATCTAGAAGGAAATTTGGCTAAACTTGCATCAAGAGTAAGGTATGTATGAGGTTGTGTTATGAGTTTCATGCATGTTTTAGTTGCTAACTTGATGTTCATGTTAGCCATGGTTCAAATCCTTGTTATGCCATGGGAATGGTATTTGGCCAAAGTTGTTATTGTGTTAAAGCCATTGCATGCTAAATGTGAAGCTTGCTAATGATGCATGCAATGATGGATTGTCTACTCTTGAAATTTCTTTGTAGCCATCTTGAGTAAGACATTGAGTTTTCTTTTGTTTAACCATGATTGAAGTTGAAAGGGCATGATTGTGATGTATTCGGCCATGATGCATTCATGAGCATGGTTCATGCTTCTTGCATGTTAGTTAAAATTTGTGTTTTGGATGGCTATGGACACCTTGAAATTGACCTTGCACCTATATGTGTATATATGATTGCACATGATATTTTGATTATGAAGAAAGTGATAAATATGTTGTTTAAAGAAGAAATTTGTTGAAGAATGTTGTGAAATTTGCATGTACAATCGGCCTAGTACACATATGATGTGAAAATCTTGCAATTTTATTGTTGATTTTGTGCAAGTATGACTAAGTATAATCGGCCACATGAGGGGAATTATTGTGCATGCATTCGGTTAGAGGCAAGCTTAATGATGCCTATTCTTGACTTAGGTAATCGGCTACCTTGTTGTGAGCTAAGGTCAATGTGTGCGTAATTAAAGAAAATTGACTAAAGTGCTTAGTTATGTAATGTTGAGTCAATGATATGTGTATTCGCCAAGGCTAGCAAGCGAGACTTTAATGAATTGAATTTGTTTGAATTAGCTCAAGAGCTTAGAGGGCCACAATTGGATAAGGGAAGGAAAAAGTGATCGATTAGCCGTCGAAGCTGCTTCGACAACATCCGAGGTAAGTCCTCAAGAAATGACCCTACTCGAACTATGTGAAATGAAATATGGATGTGTAATGATTATTGATTTATGTGTGTATGAGTATTTGAATGATACCCGGCTAAGTCCCAAGGCGATTATGCAAGTGATATGTTTGTATTTGAGCCTTAGTAACGAAAATGAAACATGGATGTGTAATGATTATTGATGTATGTGTGTGCATGAGCAATTGAATGATATCCTGGCTAAGTCCCAAGACATTTATGCTAGTAATTATATCCGGTTAAGACCAAGGCCATTGTGCTAGTGACCACATCCGGCTAAGACCAAGGCATTCGTGCAAGTTGTTAAATCCGGGCTAATACCAAGGCATTTGTGCAAGTCGTTCTATCCGGCTAAGACCAAGGCATTCGTGCATGTGGTTATATCCGGTTGTATTCAAGAAGCTTGGGCTGAAGGTGAGCGTTGGTTGCTGTAATAAATTTAATTAGTACGCTCGAAAAGCCCAAAGGAAAAGGTATGTTTATATGTGCATTGGAAAAGTCGATATGTTTGAGTAACATTCGCTCAATCGACTAACGAATTTTCAGCTATTGAATTGGTTGATATCTTGTGAAAGTATACAATGATGAAGTGTGAAGTAAGTATGATTATGTGAATGTGTATTAATGAAATGATTCATTTGGCTATGTGAATGTAATGCCTTAGTTAAAGCTGATTTTATTGCTTGAGACTTACTAAGCATAAAATGCTTACCCCGTTGCTTTGGCTCTCTGTTTTATAGATTTTGCTCGTTAGCGATCGGATTCGGGATCATTAAAGTCGAAGTCATCTACACTATCAAAGCCTCCATTTTGGGTATAATTTTGGTTGAACTTTGAAATGGCATGTATAGGACTACCCTATTGTAGAAGGTCATGTACCTTTCGGTTTTATGTAGCTTGGATAGCCATGCGAAAATGGCTTAGATACGTTGTTAGTATGATTCTATAATCGTTTGTATGATGATCATTATGGGGTATGGAATGGTTTTGAAAAGATTAGCCATTGGAATGGTTAATCATGATCACACTTGTGCTATGTATGCAAAAAGGGCCAATTGAATCTTGGAAATCATGAAATAGGTAAAGGTTACCTTGAAAACAGATGCTGGCAGCAGCAGTGGTGTGGTTTTGAAAAATCACCAAAATTTGTAGGAATGGTATTAAGTAGTGAATAAGTTATGTAAATGAACCTTGTTGAGTCTACTTTCATATGGAAGAAACGAAACGGTCATAGGAGTTACTTGTTAAGAGATATTAAAGTTATTGTGAGACAGGGCCAGAACGGTTTCTGGGTCCCCTGTCGCAACTTTAACAATTTTCTATAAATTATCCAGAAAGAATTAGAAGTCATTCCTTATATGTGCAGATTCCATTTTGAGTCTAGTTTCATTAGAAACAAACGGCACCAGTATTAAAGCCCTGTACAGAGAGATATTCAAGTTGTAATGCGCGAAGGTCAGAGCAGTCGATCCCTGTAACATGGGTGACTTTAACTAATGAACTGTACCAATTGGCCCGACCAAAAATTCTAGAAATAAATCCATGGAAGGATATATGAGTCTAAATTCAAGGAAAATTTACAGAATCAGTTTCCGAGTTTTGAAACTCGAGATATGATTTTTAAGGCGACAGTGACGCAGTTTTCCAGCCTGTCTAGAAATGCCAAATTGGTCGGTACTTTAAGAGGATTTAGCTCGTCAACCCCTCGCGTCCGACACCGGCGATGGTCTCGGGCTCGGGGTGTTACATCATCCCTCATTTCCTCTAAATTTCCAATTATCAAAACAGTTACACCATCCGAGCTTCACCATTACACTCCTGCTGTGCACTCTGATCCCAATGACACTAACACACTTTAATCTTGAACTTGGAACCTCTTACACACAACCAAAACACTTACCCACTGGAACAGATAGACATCACACGCATACAATATCTATGTCCAAATCATCTAACTCAAACAAAACTTACCTAACTTAAAAGTGATTTGGCATTCCCGAGCTCGATATTCTTTAGATCTGCATCTGACACATGCTCTTGACTTCCTCCAGCATTCGCCCGGATGATGCCTTCTGTAGTGCTCGCAAGTTAGAAAGTTCAGAAGCATTTTAACACGCTTCACAAAATGAGGCTCTAGCCCCAGAGAACTAGGATCTCTCTTCTTCTTACAATCCACGCACCTAGCCTGGAGCATTTCACCAATCTCCTTAACTTCCTCTAGTACTTCTTTTACTAACAGGATTAGCGCCTCAGTACCAATCTCCGAGTTATCGCTACCCAAAGTTGGCGGACTTAACCTGACTTCCATCTCCTGGACCATCTCATGTTCCAGTGAAGCTGGTGCCTCCCTAGCAGGCATGTGACCCGATGCTGAAGACCCAGCCCTAACACCTCCTTAGCCTCTACCGCGGCCATGTGTACCCCTTCCGCGAGTACCTCTTGTGCTCATAATGATAACGAAATATCTGTTTTAAGAGCCTTATGAATCAGTTCATAATTCCAGTAATTATTAATGGATATTTTATGATCAAGCAATAGTTAAAGCTTTGTTTTCATAGAGCAGAATCTCACTACAGTTTTCAGTCTTCTATAGTCTCATTTAACTCAGACTCTAGGGTTTCCAAGATAGTACCACTACTTATACTATAACATTTCATCTATAATAGCAAACAAAGGTCGAGAACTTACAAATTTGGCGTTGGAGACTCGGTGTGCCACGCTTCCAGTCACAACTTTCAAAACATCTCAAATTCTTTGAAATCCTTTTAAAAATTCAATTTTCAAAAACCTATTCCACAGTCGAGTTTTGTAACCTAGCTCTCATACCACTAAGTGTAACACCCCAAACCTGGCCTAGACGTTATGGCCGAATCAAGATGTCACATCAAAGTGTTTTTCAAAAATTGATCTTTTAGGTAAAAATCTGTTACTAAATTTGAGCCCTTTTATCATTATTTAACAAAAACTCTCATCAAAATGTTTACCAATTTATTTTCCTTTGGTATATTAATTCCACTTAAACCGCGAAAGCATTTTGAAAACTTTGTTATTGAAAGCTCGTGTTATTTAGAAAACCGTGACTACTTTGAAGACTCGTGTTTTCGTAAACTAGCAGTTTAATAAAAGAAAGAAAAAGCCAAATTAAAACTTAAACCCACAAAAGGACTTATTACATAATAAAAAACCCAGTATGAAATTTAACACAAATAAAATCAAGTTGCAGATCAACTGCAATCGTATGGCGACCTCCGAGTCTCTCGCAACTCCAAATTGTCTAAGGCTGGGGATTACCTAAATAGTTAAAACAAACGGGTGAGTTTACGAAAACTCAGTGTGTAATACCAATAACAAACAAACAGTGAATAACACGGTCTGGGCCTAAGCCCAGATCAGTAACATTCTGGGCCTGAGCCTTATTTAGTATCAGTACAGTCTGGGCCTTAGCCCTATACAGTAGCAGTGTGGGCCTAAGCCCAATGCAATCTTAGTACAGTGTAATGCAATTATGCATCCCACCCAAATCCAACCAGCACACCACTCGTACCAACCAACACACCATGTGGGGATACAAATCAACCTACCCACCCAATAAATATGGTAATAGATCGGAGAATGCTATTTTAGTAGTGAAATATATGAACTTAGACATGTATTGGCATTAGATAGGCTTAAGTGAAGACCAATGTCAGTTTGTTATGAAAGTTGGCATGAATCGCTAAGATTGGTTAGAAAAGGACGGCATGCTGATTGGTGAGATGTAATTGCTTGAATGGCTAAATGATAATACTAGAACCTATGATAGGTGAAATAGGCGATAATGATGAATAATGTGCCTAGGTTAGACAGATGACTGGTGCTATGAATTGGGTAAATGGATATTAACATTGAATTGTTGAATGAATATGTAAAGCCAGTACTGAATAATGGAAGTATAATGGTAGATTGACAGTATAATGCTTTCGAGGTGTATGATTACACTATTTATAAAATTGAATTTGAAAATTGTACAATATAATAGATTATAATACAGATATGTTATATGGAGTAATGTACATTATGTTATATGAGAATGTGAAAATGTGCTATGTAAAATTGAATGTGATGACTATGTGAAATGATGTTGACACATGCATGATTATGCAATTATATTGATATAGATATATGTATGAAAATTAATCATAGATTATTGTATTAAAGGTATATTAGTGAGGTTATATGAATAGATAATGTGAAAGTTAGTTACTAATGACGAAGTTGGCAAAGTCTTGTAGTTCTTAGAAGCAATTAGTAATCGATGCTACAAGTGTATTAATGTTGCATTAAATAAATGTTGGAAATTGTATCATTAATTGAGTAATATTAGATGCTAAAGGATGAAATTGTGAAGTTACATTTAAATTATTCTTGAATTAGTAGTTAATGGTAATTTGATTTAAGTTAAATGACATATGAGGTGAAGAGATATTAGTTTATATATAAGTAAGTGATTAATATGGAAAATTATATGTATGAAAATTATTAAGTATTTTGAATAATATAATGTAAATGGAGAATGTGATAGTAAAGTTCAATATGGTGTAATTAGATGAATTATAGTATGATTAGTAATATGGTGATGAACAAGTATGATTTTATTATTCATGAAAGTTAAGGAGGTTAATAAGGATTGAAGCTTAGTTATCATTTAGTTTACTTAAGGTTTGAAATTAAGCTGTAGTGGAAGAAGAGGAGATCTGTATGGTTTAGGTTCAATGATTAGTGCTGTTTGTTTAATATAAATTTAATTTTGGTAATGTGTAGTGATATGGTAGTCTAATTTGACAATGAAGTATGTATTAGTTTATTTGTATATTGCATAGTATGTGTGATGATGTGTTATAAGTAAAGAGCTTATAGTATGAACAATATTTGAGATGTAATGATTTGTTGGATATATAGATTAGATATGTGGATAATATGGTTCCATTGTATATGATTAGGAATTAGTTGAATAATAGTGTTAGGTTCAATGTATGGAGAACTTGGTGGTAATTCATAGTGACTTAAGTTTGACACTAGTGAATGTAAAGTTAAGGATAGTTATGATTACTTAATCATAGAATAAACTGATTTTGTATGAATGGATGAGACGAAATGAAGATGTAATTGATGATATGTTTAATAAGTAGCTGAAATGAATATATGATTGTATATATTTATTGATCATATCGATTAAAGAATGTTATGATTTAAGTAGCATAATGGGCTAATGAAGATAATAGGCTAAATTGTAATACTCTGTGATTGGTAAATTAATAATTCATGAATGTAGCATATGATCAGTCATCAATAATGTAGGTTGAGATTATTGTAAATATTGTGTTGAATAGTTAATGATGAAGATAATAATTATTTATATGAGATTATCATGATAATCAAAGATATTTGATTGTAATAGATAATGCTAAGTCTTAGCAATTGATGTATTTAATTAGTTGAAATTGAAGTTATGATTTTGAATAGTTGATAATGTTGCATATATGGATCTAATGGCATAGCAATAGAAATCTAATACTAATCTCTTTGATGCTTAAATCGATAATCATTGTGTTAAGTTATCGTAATATCAAGCTAAGTATGTTTGATAGATTGGATAACTATCTGAAATCTTGAAATTACGGATAGTCAGCGAAATGCTATAATGAGTTGGTAATTTTAGGTAATGTATGAGGAATGTTGATGTAATTATGTCATAGATTGTTGATAACAGTTCATGAAATGAATATGCTGATAAGCTTTTCTAAATGATAATTCTGCATCGAGTTGATTGTTGAATTGTAGTTATGAATAAGTTCGAAATGTCAATAAGTATCGATTATGAGCTATTGTATGAATTGATCTTTACATCAGTGTAGTCCGAGATTGTGGTATTCTATTCGAATGTAAATTGCACAAGCTTACTGATATTTAGCATGATATCTATTGCATTTTATAGTAGTTTTGTCGATATAGCCGAATCCAAGATTATGAGATGTTATGCCTAATATCAAGGACTTTTAAGTTGAATCTCGAATAATTAGGTATCCTAATGTTGACAAGCACTTAGGTGAATTGATCTATATGCATGGAAAGTTGGAATTAATAGTATTATTTGAATATATTGATAATTCAGTAGTCATTAAGCTTAGCTAATTATAGTAATTAGACGGAAATGTTAATAATCATTATTGTTATGTCGATATCTCTTATGATTGGTCATGATAGATTAATTGGTACTTCGTTAGAGAAGTGTTGACACAGAGTATACTAGTCATAAATATAATCGTTATGACTATTAAGTATATTGAATTGAATAACTGATAATTATTATGTCAAGTACAAATGATTGTGAGACTATTTAATAGTTTTCTGTGAATAGTGTTAAATCTTAAGTCCTTTTCGATTTTGAGATTCATTATATTAATAATGATTATGTGATATGTAAATGGTCATGAGCATAGTGTTAATAATCGTACTTTAGTGTATGATAGATTCAGGGTAAAGTTAATGTAGGGTAGAATCTGAACAAAGCAAAGTTAACTATATTAAGTATGGAACCAAATTTGAGTGACATGTCACTTGTATCCTAATCTATTCCTAAGGTTCAAACGGGCTTTTTCCTCGAACACTTATCCTTGCCGTCTTCGTAGAATGCCAAATCAATACTCGGTAACAATTATATTTAACAAGTAGTTCACATAATTTACATATTATTTGAAATTAACCACAAAGCATACATTTCATAATAAAATTCAGCATAACACATAATTAATATCAATAACTTAAAATAACAATTATGCTACATTATTTACACATGAACTTACCTTGGTACCAAAATACAAAGATTTTGCAATTTAGTCCACAATCTTTTCTTTTCCTCGATTGAGGTCGATTCCACGCCTTTCTTGATCTAAAATAACACATTTAGCTTATTTAATACTCACATTATCAAATTAATCCTTAACTCAAATTTTGGCAAAATTACAATTTTACCCCTAAACTTTTGCATATTTACATTTTTGCCCCTAGGCTCTGGATTAAACTTTATTCCTTATTCTTATGTTTTACAACATGCTGATCACTTTTCTCTTCTATGGCAACATCAAATTCTCACTCTAACATGTACTTGTGACTATTAGGTATTTTTACCAATTAAGCCCTTTTACTTGTTTTTGCTTAAAATCGAGTAGTACAAGTTGTCTAACATAATTTAAAACTTCATATTCTATCATAAAACATCAAAATACACAAATTTCACCTATGGGTATTTTTCCAAATATAAACCCTAGGTTAAATTATTGCTAACATAAGCTTTATCGAGTTACCGGATCTCAAAACGTAAAATCATTAAAACGGGCTTGGAATCACTTACTATGGAGCTTGGAAGCTTGAAACAAACCCTAGCTATGGAGAACCCTTGAAATTTCGGCCTAATGAAGAAGATGGACAAAAATTGGCTTTTAATTTTGTTTTTAATTCATTTTAATAACTAAATGACCAAAACACCCTTACTACTAAACTTTCCAAAAATTCCTTCCATGTCCTAATTTTGTCCATGAACTTAAAATTGGTAAAATTTCTATTTAAGACCTCCTCATTAATATTCCAAAACAATTTCATACTAAAAACTTCTAGAATACAAGTTTTGCAACTTATTCGATTTAGTCCCTACTTTCAATTTAAGCACTTTAGGCATAGAATTTCATCACGAAATTTTCACACAATCATGCAATCATATCATAAACATCAAAATCATTGTAAAATAATTATTTCTATCTCGGATTTGTGGTCACGAAACCACTATTCCGATTAAGCCCTAATTTAGGATATTACAACTCTCCCCTTTTAAAGATTTTCGTCCTCGAAAATCTTACCCAGAAACAGTGTGGGTATTGGTTTCTCATAGTTTCTTCAGTTTCCCATGTAGTCTCTTCTACCCCATGCTTTTTCCACAACACTTTCACAAGTGCAACACTTTTATTTCTTAGTTGTTTGACTTCTCGAGCTAAAATCTTAATCCGTTCTTCTTCATAAGTCATATCGGTCGCAGCTTCAATTTCTCGGGTGAAATTATATGTGAAGGATCCGAACGATGCCGACGTAACATAGATACGTGAAACACATCATGAATCTTTTCTAATTCGGTGGTAAAGCTAGCCGATATGCTTCCGTCCAACTTTTTCAATTATTTCATACGGTCCAATAAAACGCGGACTTAACTTGCCCTTTCGTCCAAATCTAAGGACTTTCTTCCATGGAGACACTTTCAAAATACCTTATCACCAACTTGAAACTCAATGTCCTTTCGCTTTAGGTCTCGCATAAGATTTACATCTATCTGAGCGACTTTCAAACAATCTCGAATTATCTTCACTTTTCTTCGTTTCTTTTATTAAATCAACTCCATAAATCTGATTTTCCTTGAGTTCACCCAATACAAAGGCGTTCGACACTTGCGACCATACAATGCTTCATAAGGTGCCATTTTCAAGCTCGTCGATAGCTATTGTTGTAAGCAAATTCTACCAACGGCAAATATCTTTCCCAACTTCCTTGAAATTCCAATACACAACATCTCGAGCATGTCTTCAAGAATCAATTACTCTCTCGATTGTCCATCGGTTTGTGGATGAAAAGCAAGATCTTGAAATTTAACTTCATACCTAACGCGTCTTGCAACTTTTGCCAAAACCGCGAGGTAAACCTTGGATCTCTATCTGAAATAATCGATAATGGTATTCCGTAATCTAACAATTTCTTTAATATACGATTCAGCCAACTTGTTAAGAGAATAATTAAACGCATCGGATAAAATGAGCCGACTTAGTTAATCAGTCAACTATTACCCAGATGGCATCTTTCTTTCCCAGAGTCAATGGCAATCCTGAAACAAAATCCATAGTAATCCGATCCCATTTCCATTCAGGAACCATAATAGGCTAGAGTAATCCTGAAGGTACTTGGTGTTCAGCTTTCACCTGTTGACAAATTAAGCATTTGGACGCAAACTCGATATATCTCTTTTCATTCCATTCCACCAATACATTTTCTTCAAGTCATTATACATTTTCGTACTACCCGGATGAATCGAGAAATAACCACTATGTGCTTCTGTAGGATCTTTTGAATCAATTCCTCATTCTTGGTACACAACCGATCTTTAAACATTAAGCACCCATCGAACCAATTCAAATCGATCCGTGACGCCTTCACATCGCTTTCTTTTGGCTAGCAAATCTTGATCATTTTTCGAGTTTGAAATCTCTTGTAAAAACATTGGTTTTGCTCTTAACTCGCTAGAATCGAACCATCATTTGACACTTTCAACCGAATGTTCATAACTCTCAAAGCAAACAACAACTTTCGCTCAAAGCATCAAGAACCACATTCGCTTTTCCGGATGATAATCAATAACAAGCTCGTAATCTTTCAACAACTCCAACCATCTTCGTTGTCTCAAATTCAAGCCTTTTTGCGACATCAAGTACTTAAGACTTTTGTGGTCGGTATATACCCGACATTTTTCACCATACAAATAATGTCGCCAAATTTTCAAAGCAAACACCACTGCAGCCAATTCCAAATCGTGAGTAGGATAATTCCTCTCATGAGGTTTTAACGCCTCAAGCATATGCCACCACTTTTCCTTCTTGCATGAGCACACACCCCAAACCATTTAGAGAAGCATCACTATACACCACAAATTCTTTACGATTCGGCTGTACTAACACCGGTGCCTCTGTTAATAACTTTTTCAATTCTTCAAAACTCGTTGACATTCTTCCATCCATTCAAATTTAACATCCTTTCTGAGTAATCTAGTTATAGGAGCAGCAATTATAGAAAATCCATTTACAAACCGCCGATAATACCCACTAGCCCCAAGAAACTTCTAACTTCGATTCGTTTTCGGTGGTTTCCAATCAACAATGGCTGAAATTTTACTAGGATCAACTCAGATACCATCACCAAACAATATGACCCAAAATCCAACTTCCGGAGCCAAAATTCACTTTTACTAAACTTAGCATACAAATGCTTATCTCTCAAAGTTTGCAAAACTATCCTCAAATGCTCAAGATGTTCGTCTCATCTTTTGAATAAATTAAAATATCATCTATAAACACCACAACAAATTTGTCCAAGTATGGCCGAAATATGCGATTCATTAAATCCATAAACACAAAGAGCATTTGTCAATCCGAATGGCATAACTAAAATTCATAATGACCATACCTTGTTCTAAAAGCGCTTTAGGTACATCCGACTCCTTTACCCGCAGCTTGGTAATACCGGATCTCAAGTCAATCTTTGAAAACCATGTCGCTCCTTTTAGCCGATCAAACAAATCATCAATTCTCGACAACGGATACTTGTTTTTGATTGTCACCTTGTTTAACCGCCGATAATCAACACATAATCTCATAGAACCATCCTTCTTTTCACAAATAACACGGAGCACCCCAAGGTGAAAAACTCGGTCTCACAAAGCCTTTATCACCAACTCTTGCAATCTGCGACTTTAATTCTTTCAACTCATTGGTGCCATTCTATATGGAACAATCGAGATCGGAGTGTTCCGGTATCAAATTAATACCAAATTCTACTTCCTCGACCGAGACAAACCCGGCAATTCTTCCGAAATTCGTCCGCAAATTCACACACAACCCAAGACTCGATTCAACTTTCTTTTCAACTTCTTTTGTATTAATTACATACGCCAAATAAGCTTCATAACCCTTTCTCGATATCTTTGAGCCGACATTGAAGAAATCACACTAGGCAATGCCTCGATTTATCCGATTCAACCCGCAGAGTTTCACCATTTCCACACGTTAATTCTATAACCTTTTCTTTGCAATTTACTATAGCATCATGCAATGTCAACCAATCCATACCCAAAATAACATCAAATTCATCAAACGGCAACAACATCAAGTCGGCGAAAGTAATGATCCCGAATCATTAAAGGACATTTCTTACATACTTTATCAACAATCATACATTTACCTAACGGATTCGACACTCTAATCATAAATTTCAGATTCTCAACAGTATATTCATACTAGACACCAATTTCATGCACACATATGAATGAGTAGAACCGGATCAATCAAAGCAATAACATTAACATTATAGAGAGAAAATGTACCGTAATCACATCGGTGAGGAAGCATCTTCACGCTTTAATAGCATAAGTTCTAGCCGTAGCCCTTCCTTCAGTCTAACCGTGCATCCTCGGCTACATTCTTACTGTTTGTTTCACTTCCAACTTTTCTCGGATACCTTCCCTCGAGTCCGCACCACTAGCTTTTACATTCGAAATTTTTCTTTCTCGGCTCTCTCAAGCGTCTCTAATAAAATGATCCGGAGAACCACATCGAAAACATTCATTTGCTCGCACGGACCAAAATGATTTCTACCACACACGGCACTTTTCGGGTTTAACAAATCTCGATTTCCACACTAGTGCAGTAAGTAGTCCGAGATTTAGGACCCACATTTCGCTTCTTAAAATTTCCATATGATTGCCCAATTGAAACTTGGGAACGAGGATTCATATTTCTTGACTTTCCAGCTTTTTGTGAGGGTGCATTACTCATTGGTCTTTTCTTCCAATTTCGTGTTTGATTCTACCTTTTCTTTTCCTTCAAGAATTTTTCAGCCTTGCAAGCTCGATCGACAAGTACCACCATTTCTTTTAGTTCAAGGATCCCAACAAATACCTTAATGTCTTCGTTAAGCCCGTCTTCAAATCGTCGGCACATCTTGGCTTCAGAGGAACATATTCCCGCATACTTACTTAATCGAACAAACTCTCTTTCATATTCGAGATCATATTACCTTGCTTCACTCAAGAAACTCTTTACATTTCGATCAATAAATCTTTCACTAATATATTTCTTCCAAACTCTTCTTGAAAGAATTCCCGTGTTACCCTCTCTTTCGGTACCACCAAATCAAAGTCTTCCACCAATTATAGGCTGAATCTCTCAACAAAGATGTAGCACATTTCAAACATTCTTCGTGTACAAGATAATTCATCAAATACCGGATAGAATTTTCAAGCGAACTCGCTTTCTCGATCATCATCAATATTTGCTCTAAATTCTTCAGCCCCTTGTTTACTTAATTCTATCAACGGGGTTCTGTGAAATTTTATCATATTCACTCCTTGAGGCATTGGAGACATAGGTTGAGGAATTGGGGAGGTGGGGAGGTCGTACATTTGGGTTCATACGAACGAACTCAAGGTACCATGCACTCATCATTTGGAGAAAGGCTTCGATCCCTTTCCCTCCTCCCCGACCAACAAGTGGGGGTGGGTTTTCATCGTCGCTGCTCCATCAGCCGAGTGGCGCATTACTCAGACTTCATCTGCCACACTGGATCGGGATCCATTTACTATATAAAAAATTTCATTTAAAAGGTCAAGTCGTCACACTATCACAATTCATACATATGGCATGTATAGCAAAATCCGTACATACAACACGTAGTCCGAGAACCGACTAAACCTGCTCGATACCACTAAATGTAACGCCCCACACCCGAGACCGTCACGAGTCGAGTATGAGGTGTTACTAAGCTTAGTTTAACATTTTTAGAACTTTGAATTATTTGTTTCTACATTCACAGCTTTTAAGCTACTTGCGTCACAGTCACAAGAAAAATCATATCTCGAGTTACAAAACTCGAAATTAAGATCCGTAAATTTTTTCTGAATCTAGACTAATAAAACTATCTACTAATTTTTTTCTAGAATTTTTGGTTGGGCCAATTAGTACAGTTTATTAGTTAAAGTTACCCCTGTTTCAAGACTCGACTGGTCTGACCTCTGTTTACTACGAACCACATTTCTCTCTGTACAAAATTCATATGACTATGAGGTTTGTTTATAATAAAACTAGACTCAATAAGGATTCTGAGGATATAAAATACACCACCTAATTATATCTTTAAAATTTATGGTGAATTTCTAAAGTAGGAACAGGGGATTCAGAAACTGCTATGACTCTGTTTCACTAAAATTAAAATATCTTCTAACATATACTTCATTTACTTGTTTCATTTATTTCATGTGAAACTAGACATAATAAGCTTCAATTTGATATGTATTTCACCACCAAATTCAATTTCTATGATTTTTAGTAAATTTTCAAACTCGCGTTAGTATTGCTGCGGTATTTTGTTTATGGTAAATTTCATCCTTTTTATGAGTTTTTATGCACTAAGTAACTTAATAGTTTTCCTTAACATCAAACATAATCTAAACTAACCATTTTCATAATTTATCATTATCAAGCATTTCCTCAACCATTTCACAACCATACCATAAGATCATTTACACAAAATGGGTATATTGCTATACATGCCATACTTAAATTTACAAGCCATTTACCAAAAATCTTCTGGATAGTGTGACTAAGCCTTCGACCTATCCCGACTCCTGAGCTGGCTTGTCCAAAACTACAATGAGTAAGAAGGAGGGAGTAAGCATAAATGCTTAGTAAGTTCATATGCAAATAATAAGTAACATAACAAACAGTTATACCACCAACATTAGCATACATCACTAAAACACATATCACATTTTAATCATTCTTCATCATCTTATTACCTTATCGTGGTTGTATCAATACTCAACCCGAGGGTTAAATACATACCTGTCCAAAATATCCATTTCATATCACTTACCAATCGTCTCTTTACATCTCAAATTTTCCTCCATTTGAGTAGAACTTTACCCGTTGAACACATCGAATATAATTCGGATACATGGATAACTTGCACATAAGTGCCACATATTCAATCAAGCAATCATGTAACCCGCCCATAAGCGAACTCGGACTCAACTCAACGAGCTCGGGCGTCAGCATCCATAAGTGAACTCGGACTCAACTCAACGAGTTCGGATGCCTAGTTACATCTCACGAACTCGGACTCAACTCAACGAGTTCGGACATTCGCATCCATAAGTGAACTCGGACTCAACTCAACGAGTTCGGATGCTCAACCATCCTAGTGACATGTCACTTGTATCCTAATCTATTCCTAAGGTTCAAACGGGCTTTTCCTCGAACACTTATCCTTGCTGTCTTCCGTAGAATGCCGAAATAAATACTCTTAACAATTATATTTAACAAGTAGTTCACATAATTTACATATTATTTGAAATTAACCACAAAGCATACATTTCATAATAAAATTCAGCATAACACATAATTAATATCAATAACTTAAAAATAACAATTATGCTACATTATTTACACATGAACTTACCTTGGTACCAAAATACAAAGATTTTGCAATTTAGTCCACAATCTTTTCTTTTCCTCGATTGAGGTCGATTCCACGCCTTTCTTGATCTAAAATAACACATTTAGCTTATTTAATACTCACATTATCAAATTAATCCTTAACTCAAATTTTGGCAAAATTACAATTTTACCCCTAAACTTTTGCATATTTACATTTTTGCCCCTAGGCTCTGGATTAAACTTTATTCCTTATTCTTATGTTTTACAACATGCTGATCACTTTTCTCTTCTATGGCAACATCAAATTCTCACTCTAACATGTACTTGTGACTATTAGGTATTTTTACCAATTAAGCCCTTTTACTTGTTTTTGCTTAAAATCGAGTAGTACAAGTTGTCTAACATAATTTAAAACTTCATATTCTATCATAAAACATAAAATACACAAATTTCACCTATGGGTATTTTTCCAAATATAAACCCTAGGTTAAATTATTGCTAACATAAGCTTTATCGAGTTAAGGGATCTCAAAACGTAAAAATCATTAAAAGCGGGCTTGGAATCACTTACTATGGAGCTTGGAAGCTTGAAACAAACCCTAGCTATGGAGAACCCTTGAAATTTCGGCCTAATGAAGAAGATGGACAAAATTGGCTTTTAATTTTGTTTTTAATTCATTTTAATAACTAAATGACCAAAACACCCTTACTACTAAACTTTCCAAAATTCCTTCCATGTCCTAATTTTGTCCATGAACTTAAAATTGGTAAAATTTCTATTTAAGACCTCCTCATTAATATTCCAAAACAATTTCATACTAAAAACTTCTAGAATACAAGTTTTGCAACTTATTCGATTTAGTCCCTACTTTCAATTTAAGCACTTTAGGCATAGAATTTCATCACGAAATTTTCACACAATCATGCAATCATATCATAAACATCAAAATCATTGTAAAATAATTATTTCTATCTCGGATTTGTGGTCACGAAACCACTATTCCGTTTAAGCCCTAATTTAGGATATTACAAAACTGACTTGAGTCACACGGCTAGCCACACACCCGTGTGCCTTGGCCGTGCTCAAGACTGACTTAAAGTTGTAGGGTACCCTAGGGGACGCACAGCTGTGCAACATGACTGTGTGTCGCACACGGCTGAGACAAACGCCTGTGTTTTTGCTTGTGTGGACAAAAATAGGCCATTTGAAAAGCCAATTTGCCACCTAAATTGGGTCAAACCTATAAGCATCAAACCAAGCACATTTGCACTATAATTTTATCCAATTTCAACACCAAAACATACATTATTCATGCCATATTAATATCAACCAAATTCAAGCTTATAAACTATACTCAATCATATCAAATCATAATCCAAAGTCATATTAAATCATATGTTTCATAACTCTAATTCACCTCATTCATTCACATGCGAAAACCTTACCAAATTGACCATTTCACTAGGCCATTGAACCACATTAAAACAAACCATTTATGAACATAAGCTTACACCAAATTCATTCATAATCTCATCCATAACCAAGCCATATCACATGGCTAGATATACACATCACAAAACATAACCAAAATCCTCTAGCCTATACATGCCATACTTTTATATCCACAATGTCAAAAGGTACCGAAATAAGGTTTGATAGTGTGTGGTGACGATCCTTGATGATCCCTGACGATCCTTGACGATCCCTGACGACCCCAGAGCTCCTGATAGCTACGATATCTATAAAACAGTTGAAAAACACACAAAGTAAGCTTTCAAAAGCTTAGTAAGCCATATACAAATAAACTTAACATTCAAAACATAAAAGCATCATCAAATTACAGATACTCCATGGCCAAATACTATCTCAAACCACATAGTTCATATTCATTTAACATATTCCCAATTCATTTACACATATAGCATACTTTCTCATACTTATAACATATATCATCATTTGTACATATACTTACCTTTTATTCTCAACATAGTATACATTTCAAACGTACTTGAGTCGGATACACATACATATAATCATTCACTTTTCAAAATGCCCTTTGAACCGTTCGGAATCATAAGGATACGCGGATAGCTCAGAAAGCTCGTACAATTCCAAGGTCCTAGACATGGTCTTACATGTAAACAAATATCGATGCCACTGTCTCAGACAAGGTCTTACAGAAATCAAGTACGGTGCCAACATCCCAAACATGCTCTTACACGTAAATCATAAGTCGATGCCAACGTCCCAGACGTGGTCTTACACGATAACACATATCAGATCCTATGTTATGACATATGTATCCTAACTATTCTAAGGGTTCGTACGGGGCTTTTCGGACGTCAGAACTTTGTCAATACTTTTTAGGATATCTCATATTAAAAGCATAAAGCCATTCATTATTGTTCAATAACATATAATCATAAATAAACCATTTCAAATACATTTATTTGTATATAGTCTTACCTCGTACGGATTTGGATAGACGAAATCGGCTACTCGAGGACTTTCGACTTTCCTCGATCTAATTCTGTTTTCTTTAATTCTTGTTCTACATAAATTCCAATTTAACTCTTTTATTCACCAAAGTATTCAAATCAATCCACAAACACACATTTAGGGAATTTTAAAAATTAGCCCTCATATTTTCATATTTTGACAATTTAGTCCTTAATCACAAAAATCACAAAATACACAAAATTTGCATATACTTATGCTTAGCCGAATATTCATAACACTCATACAAGTCCACACATTTTATTTATTTCACATTTTAGTCCCTCAATTTATAAATTTCACAATCTAGTCCATTTTACTCAAATTTATCAAAAATACAAAGACAAAACACATTAACCCAACATCAAGCTTCCATAAACTATCATCAAACTTCAATAAACTTATAATTTCATCAATGGCTCAACTCAAAATCATTAATAAAATAAGAAATTGAGACTTGGGCTTGATAGTATACAGAGCAACGATCGGAAAAACGTAGAAATTATAAAAAAACGGATCAAAACACATACCTTAATCAAGGAAATCAATGGCTGAACCCTAGCTTGTATATTTCTTTCTTTTTCTTTGTTTTTTTTTTTTGGTTATGGATGAACACAAATGACTTAATTTTCATGTTTTGTTTAATTAATAACCATTAATTCATCATTTACCATTTTATCCTTATAATAAAACATTATAAAATCACATATATTAAGGTCAATAATGTCCATTAACCAAGTTAATGGTCCAATTGCAATATAAGGACCTTTCATTTACAAAGACATATCAAATAGGCACTTTAATAAATAGAAGGCCATTTTTACATTTTGCGAATAGGTCCTTTTCACAAATGAAGCACACAAATGATCGAATTTTCATATGAAACTTTCACACATGCTAATTCATATACTATAAACACAGAAAATAATATTTAAATATTTTACTGACTCGGACTTGTGGTCCTGAAACCACTATTCCAACTAGGGTCTAAACCGAACTGTTATAATTCTCCCCTGTATCACCTCTTACCCATATCCAAGGCCGAAACAGGGTACGAGGCATTACCAGACTTAACCATACACATAGACGAAAACCGGGCCATAAAATTTCATTTCATTCAAAACTTTTGGAACACATGCATAGACTCATATTTAAATACATATATTGTGGCATAAATTAGCACTTACACATCCATAATTATGCAATAACATGTCATTCACTTTAAACATATTTGCTTACCATCCTATATATAATATACATTCTTACACTAACTAGAACTAGACATGCTAAATCTTACTCTCATTTTATACCATCATAATGTAGTTACCAATTTGTCCATTAAACATCCATATTCAAGGCAACATTACTCATTTCCATTTAATTCATGATCCACTGGCCTGCATTGAACTTACTTGATGTATTACCAATCATTCATAACAAACAAAGTTAACTATATCATGACATCAAAACATAGGACAAGGCATGATTAATTAAACTTACAAACCATAATGGATAAGGACCACATCTCATGATCATATACGATAACTCAATACAGACCGATATGTATGGTCAAAGTCATAATAATAATACATATCACAAACCAACTTCCTATACATGGCACTCACTTGATATTTCTAATATTTGAATTAATTCTCCCAAAAATGATAGGTTGATAGTGTGATTTTGCCTCCGACGATCTCCAACCCTGAGCCGACCTGCCAAAACTGAAGAAGTAGAGAGGAGGGGTAAGCTTTACACTTAGTAAGTCCATATGAAGTTAATAAGCAATTACCCACTTTTTTTTAAAAGTGAAACATCATAATCGTACAATTTACTCTTGTTTAGGTTAAGCTATTTTACCGAGTTACAGTTACTAATTCATTTATATCTAGAGCTATGAGACTCCAAATTAAGTTTCATTAATTTTCCTTGAAACTAGACTCATATACCTTTCTCCCATAAAATTTCCAGAATTTTTGGTTCATCCAATTAGTACATTTTATTCATTAAACCTTCCCTTGTTTTGCTGTCCAATAATTCTGACCTCTTCACTAAAAATTATTTTTCTCATAGTACAGAATTCTGATAATGCTTTCATCTATCCTTCTAGAGAATAGACTCATTAGGGATTTTAATAATATAAATTACAACCCATAATTATTTTTATAAAATTTTTAATTATTTTCTCAAATCAGGATAGGGGATCACGAAGTCATTCAGACTCTGTCTCACAACAATTTAAATATCTCATAAAATAAATTTTGATTGCATATACCGTTTATTCTATGTGAAACTAGTCTCATTGGGCTTTAACCTCATATTTTATTCAGCCCCTAATTCAATTTTCACAATTTATGGTGAATTTCCAAATTTGCACCACTATAGTAACCCAAAACTACCAAGGCTTATTTCATTGGGATCACCAACGAATACTTCGCCAAATTACCCATTGAACACTTGGAATATAATCGGATACACGGAATGCATGCACATAAGTGCCATGCCCACAGCTAGACAAACTCAATAGCCTGCGGAATATATGTGTAGCCAAGCTACCATGTAACCCACCCATAAGTGAACTCGGACTCAACTCAACGAGCTCGAGTGTGCGCATCCATAAGTGAACTCAGACTCAACTCAACGAGTTCGGAACAAAAATATCCTAGTGACATGTCACTTGTATCCTAATCTATTCCCAATGTTCAAACGAGATTTTCCTAAATCCCACATCTTTGCTGTTCCATGAAATGTCAGAACCGATACTTGATAGCATTTCATATTTATCAAGTAGCTCACATAATTTGCATATTAGTCAATAATAATCCACAAAGCATAATATTTCATGATAATAATCATCATATCATATAAATAACATTAAATTACTTAAAATGACAATTATGTTACTACATTTACACCTGAACTTACATCTCATTTAATATCAAGGCAATAAAATTAAATTACACATTGCATTATAAAAAAATCATATGAACTTACCTTGTATGCGAAAATGGCCATTTTTACCATTTTGTCCACAACCTGATATTTTTCGATTTTAGCCCGAATTTTGATTTTTCCTTGCTCTATCATTTCAAATATAGCATAATTAGGACTCATATTATTCAAATTAACCCAAAATCATATTTTGGAAAAATTACAATTTTCCCCCTAAACTTTGTCAAAATTACATTTTTGCCCCTAGACTCGTAAATTAAACTCCATCTTATTTCCTTATGTTTTATGACATGCTGATCATTTTTTCCTTCTATAGCAACATCAAATTTGCACTCTAACATGTACTTATGAACATAAGGTATTTTTACCGATTATGTCGTTTTACTCGTTTTCACGTAAAATCGCTTAGTAAAAGTTGTTTAACACAATTTAAAGCTTCATATTCTACCATAAAACATCAAAATAAACACATTTCACCTATGGGCATTTTTCCAAATATAAATCCTAGGTTAAATTATTACTAGAATAAGCTTAACCAAGTTACCAAGATTTCAAAAATGTAATGAACTTTAAAAACGGGGCTAGGGAGCACTTACAATCGAGCTTGGGAGTTTGAACAAACCTTAACCATGGCTGCTGCTGGTAGAAATGGTTGAATGAAGAAGATGATAGCTAATTTGGCTTATTTCCCTTTTTAATTCTTTTAATTATTAGTTTACCAAAATACCCCGAACTTAAAAATATTTTATTACACCCATTTCATGTCTATTTTTGTCCAACAATTAACCAATGGTCTAATTACCATTTAAGGACCCTCAATTTAAAATTTCATAACAATTGGACACCTTTGGTATGTAGAACTCAACTTTTTCACTTTTTACGATTTAGTCCTTTTAACTAAATTAAGTGCCCGAACGTCAAAATTTTCAAACGAAATTTTTAAGAAATTATTCTGTGAAATCGTAAACCATAAAAATATAATAAAAAAGAAAATTTTCATCATCGGATTTGTGGTCCCGAAACCACTGTTTCGACTAGGCCCAAAATCAGGGTGTTACATCCCCCCTTAGGGATTTTCATCCCCGAAAATCTTATTGTCGAATAGGTTCGGATATTGCTGCCTCATAGCATCTTCAGGATCCCACATAGCCTCTTCGACACCATGACGATGTCGCATCACTTCTACTAATGGAATTCTCTTATTCTTAATTCTTTAACCTCGTGAGCCAAAATACGAATCGGTTCTTCTTCGTAAGTCATATCAGACTGAATTTCAATCTCAGACGGAGAAATCACATGTAAAGGATCGGACCAATAATGTCGAAGCATCGATACATGGATACATTATGAATCTTTTCTAGCTCAGGTGCCAACAACAATCTATATGCAACTGGTCCAATACGCTCGGTAATCTCATATGGCCCGATAAACCTAGGACTCAATTTGCCATTTCTGCCAAATCAGAGTACTTTCTTCCATGGGGATACTTTCAAAAAAACTTTGTTGCCGATCTCAAATTCAATGTCTCTTTGTTTCAAATCTACATATGATTTCTAACGATTGGAAGCTATTTTCAGACTTTGGAAGCTGCTTTCAGACTTCGAAAGCTGCTTTCAGACTATCTCGAATCACTTTTACTTTCTGTTGAGTTTCTTTTATCAAGTCAACCCCGTGAATCTTATTCTCGTTGAGTCAATCCAATACAAAGGTGTACGGCATTTGCGACTATATAAGGCTTCGTATAGTGCCATTTTAATGCTCGATTGAAAACTGTTATTATAAGTGGATTCAATCAATGGCAAATACTATTCCCACGTACCTTTGAACTCAAGAATGCAACATCTTAACATATCCTCGAGAATCTGAATAATCCACTCGAATTGACCATTTTTCTGCAGGTGAAATGCAGTACTGAAGTGCAATTTTATACCTAAAGCCTCTTGTAATTTCTTCTAAAATCGCGATGTGAATCTTGGATCGCTGTCAGACACAATAGATGATGGCACACCATGCAATCTCACAATATCAGAAATTTATAACTTAACTAACTGATCAAGTGAGTAACCAGATCGTACCGGAATAAATGATCTAATTTTGCCAATCTATCAACTACAACCCATATTGCATCTTTCTTTATCGAAGATAGGGGCAAACCCGAAATAAAATCCATCGTCACTCTATCCCATTTCCATTCCGGAATCATAATTGGTTGTAACAAACTGGATGGCACCTGATGTTCAACTTTAACTTGCTGACAAATTAAACATTTAGAAACAAAGTAGGAGATATCTCTTTTCATTCCAAACTACTAGTAATGTTGTTTCAAATCATTATACATTTTAGTACAACCCGGATGAACAGATAAACGACTACTGTGAGCTTCGTTAAAAATCATCTAAATCGACTCTGGATTTCTCGGAACACAAATCTAATCTTGAAATCTCAAACAATCATCTTTATCAACTCTGAATTATGAATCAGAATCTAAATCACTCTTAGCTCCTTTTGCTATTAGCTCATTATCAATTTTCTGAGCACCAATAATCTATTGTAAGAACAACGGTCTCGCTTTCAATTCGGAAAAAACTGAACCATCATCAGACAAAGCTAGATGAGCATTCATAGCACGTAATGCAAACAACGCTTTTCAACTTAAAGCATCAGCAACAACATTGGCTTTTCTCGGATAATAATCAATAACAAGCTCATAGTCTTTCAATAACTTTAGCCATCTTTTCTGTCGAGGATTCAAATCTTTTTAAGTCATTAGATATTTGAAACTCTTATGATCAGGATATACGTGACATTTCTTACCGAATAGATAGTGGCACCAAATCTTCAAATCAAATACGATCGTAGCTAACTCAAGGTCGTGCGTCGGATAGTTCTTTTCATGTGGCTTTAACTGTCTTGAAGTATAAGAAATGACTTAACCTTCCTACATCAAAACACATCCTAGACCGTTCAACGAAGCATCACTATAGATCACAAATTCTTTACCCAATTCGGGTTGAACTAACACTGGAGCTTCAGTCAATAAAGCTTTCAACTGATCAAAGCTTTTCTGACACTTTTCAGACCATTCAAACTTCATATCTTTCTAAAGTAGTTTTGTTAACGGAGTTGCAATCATCGAGAACCTTTTCACGAATCGTCTATAATAACCGGCAAGTCCAAGAAAACTGCGGACTTCAGAAACATTCCTCAGAGGTTTCCAATCTAGGATAGCTAAAATTTTAATCGAATCAACTTGGATACCAGATGCTGATACAATATGGCCCAGACAACTGACTTTTCATAACCAGAATTCACATTTTCTAAACTTTGCATACAGTTCTTAGATGGTCGGCATGCTTAGATTCATCACGTGAATAAATTAATATGTCATCAATGAATACGGAAACAAATCAATCTAAATACGGTCTGAAAATTTTGTGCATGAAATCCATAAAGATAACAGGTGCATTAGTTAATTTGAAAGGCATAATTAAGAAATCATAATGGTTGTACATCTTTTTGAATACGGTTTTTGGAATGTCAGAGTCTTTTACTCGCAACTGGTACTAGCTTGATCTCAAATATATTTTTGAAAATAGGGTAGGTCCTTTCAATTGATCAAACAAATCATCAGTTTGGGGCAAAGGGTATTTATTCTTGATAGTCAATTTGTTCAACTGCCTATAATCAATGCACATTCTCATTGTACCGTCTTTCTTTTTCACAAACAGAATAGAAGCACCCCAATGTGAAAAACTCGGCCTTGCGAATCCTCTATTAGTCAATTCTTGCAACTGAGACTTTAATTCTTTTAATTTGGTCAGAGCCATTCTATACGGAGCTATCAAAATCGGAGTAGTGCCTGAGTAGTCCTGGGCACTAATTCAATGCCAAATTTAACTTCTCAAATCAGAGGTAATCCTGGAAGTTCCTCAGGAAACACATCAGGGAATTCACTGATGGTAGGCACTGATTTAACTTTCTTTTCTGACACTTTTGAATCAATCACATAGGCAAAGTAAGCTTCACAAAATTTTCTCACAATACTCAAAGCTTTCATCGAAGATATCACAGCAGGCAATCCATTCAAATCACTTGATTCAATTTGAACTATTTTATCATTCTTGCATCTCAAATCAATAGTTTTCTGTTTTCAATTCATAGTAGCATCGTGCAAAATTAGCCAATCCAAACCCAAAATTATATCAAACTCATCAAAAGGTAATAACATCATATTAGCCGGAAAAAAAATGTCTCGAAACATTAACGGACAGTTCTTGCACACTTTGTCGACTAAGACACTTTTACCTAGGGGGTTCGATACTTTAATCACAAATTTAGTAGACTCTTTAGGCAAAGTCTTACTGGATATTAAATTCATGCATATATATGAATATGTTGATCCAGGATCTATCAAAGCAATCACAGAAGTATCATAAAGTGTGAAAATGCCAGTTATCATATCAGGAGATGAAGCTTCCTCACGAGCTCGAATGGCGTAGGCTCTGTAACACCCCAAACTAGGCCTGGAAGTTTGGCTCGAATCTGGCGTGTCACATTGAAGTGTTTTTCGGAAACCATGTTTCCTTTAAAAACCCTTCTTAGTAATTAAAAACTTGTACCCTTTTTAAACCTTGTTAGAAAACCTCAGCTGAATATCATTCTTAACAACTTTGTAAAAAAAATACTGGCAGTTGCGTACACTTAATTTAAAAACAATTGCGGTTACGTGATGTTTTGAACAACAATAGTTGCTTTGGAAAACCGTGTTCTAATACTAGCAATTATAAGAACAATAAATAAAATTCCAAATTTGAAATCCAAAAAATTACAACGGCCTTACTACAACCTACATAAAAACATTTAAAAGCAATAATCAAAACTATAACATAAATAGTGTGTGTGGCTTCCTCCGAGCCCCTCGTAGCCCCGATCCGTCTAAGGCTGGAAATTACGAAAGGTTAATAAATGGGGTGAGTTTACGAAAACTCAGCAGAAATCCCTACTATAAAAAGGAACAAATCATATAAAAGAATTAAACGTCTGCCCAAGCCTTACTTACGCTTTTAGTACCAATTGGGCCTTAGCCCATTATAACGATGCATGCGGATGAGCTTTAACCCATTACGAATAAGAAACATTATCGAACTAGAATCGAAATCGAATCGAATTAGGTGATAGAATCGAATCGAATCGATCGTAATGTAATCAAAATCGAATGTGAATGCAATCCCAACCCAACCTATAACCAACCGCTACACTCCACCGTACCACCCTACACTCCATGTGGGAATAGCTCAACCCACCCAAATTTACACTCCACAGTTGTAGCAATGCTGCTCGAGATATCGAAGAAGTTGAGGCAAAGCCTCCAAGACGTGAACAAGCCACTTTCGATTTCCTCCATCAAGATAACCCATAACCCATGCAATGATATAAATGTCATGGCATACAACATACGAAATTAGAATATACGCCTATATTTGAATCAAGCAGTCCACATCAAGTCATTCATATCACCAACATATATTCACAATCAAATTCACAACCACACAAATCCAAGTCACCACTTGCCCACAAGGGCAAAATAGGTCATTTAACACCCTAGGGGCAAAATGGTAATTTTACCTCACAAGGTATCTCGGTAATTCTACCCTACGGGGTATTTCATAATTCTACCCTACATTGGTATTTGGTATTTCTACCCTACAAGGGTATTTGGTAATTCTACCCTACGAGGGTATTTCAAGAATTCTACCCTACGGTATTGCGATAATTCTACCCTATAGGGGTATTTCGGTAATTCTACCCTACGGGGTATTTCGGTAATTCTACCCTCTGTGGGTATTCCAAGAATTCTACCCTACAGGGGTATTTCGATATTATACAAATCGAGAGTATTTTGATAATTTCACAAATCAGGGGTATTTTGGTAATTTTACAAGTCAGGGGTATTTTAGTAATTTTACAAACCAGGGGTAATTTAACAATTTTACAAACCAGGGGCATTATGGTAATTTTACTGATCGAGGGTATTTTGGTAATTTTGTAAACTAAGGGTATTTCAATAATTTTGTAAATCGAGGATAAAACAAAGAATTTCGTAAATCGAGGTAAAAACGGTAATTCTATAAATCGAGGGTAAAATGATAATTCTATAAATCGAGGGTAAAACGGTAATTCTGTAAATCGAGGGTAAAATAGTAATTCTATAAATTGAGGGTAAAACAGTAATTCTGTAAATCGAGGGTAAATTGGTAATTCTATCTTATTTCAGTGATTTTACAAATCGAGGATATTTGGGTAATTTTATAAATCGGGGGTACTTTGGTAATTTTACAAGTCGAAGGTATTTCAGTAATTTGGTAAACTAAAGTATTCTAAACAGGGATAACAATACGAATGGGCCTAAAGCCCTTTCTCGACCCAAATGGGCCCACACATTCGTGTGGCCCTTTTAGCCCAAATCTAGCCACAGATATGAGTTTCACCTAGCCTAGTCCAACATTTACTACACAATCAAACAACTTATCCAATTGGGCCTGTAGGCCCATTGGGCCCACATGGCCCTTTTCGACCTATCGCGGCTCGAAGTAGCCATCCTACAGCTAGAGTAGCGAGAAGTACACACCTGATAGGAGACTGGAGTTAATCCGCACTCCGAGCACTCTTAGCCGACGCCCAACCCAAACGAGCACGCCATACAGCGAAAGGGATCAGCCAAGAAAGGTACCTTTACTCTCCTCATGGTTCTCTCTATTTAAAGCCGACCAGATCCACTCTTATGTTAGCTTTTCGATGTGGGATCCTCCATCATCTGAGTTTAAATTCAACACCAACTCTTGCCACCCCTTGTTAGCAAAATAAATGCTCTTTGCTTGCCATGAGTTTCGAACCCTGGACCTCCTTGCCACCTCTATAACGCAACCTTCCTGCCTCTTATGTGGCGCTACTTTGCCACTAGACCACAAGGCTTTTTGTGTCACAATTTCTCCAACAATATTCTTAAGGCCTACCTACTACACCCAGGGTTTGATTCACCTTAAACCAAATTTTTTGCTGGAGTCCAAGTTTAAACCCAAGACTTCTCCAACACTTCTCAACACACTTAACCACTAAAACAAGCCTTCATTAGCGAAATTTACACGCACAACAAAATATTATAAGCTGCCTTCAACCGCTCCAATGCTCAAGGCCCAAAACTTCTAGGCCCAAATTTAGGGTGTTACAGGCTCTGCCAGGTGCTCTAGCCTCGGATTGAACAGTGGTGTCTTTAGTCCCTCTTTGACTACCACTCATATTTCCCATATTTCTAGGAGGTCTATCTCGAGCTGAAGTGTTACTGGGTCTCGAATTTTGCACAATTTCTTGCTCAACAGACTCAGGGTAATCACGAATAAAGTGATCTAGTGATCCATATTTGAAACAAGCCCGATCGTACAGTCTACAATTGTCGAGATGTCTTTTACCATAGTGTTTACACTCGAGTCGATCAGATCAGACATTTCCAACCCTGGCAACAAATGTAGTTGGAGCTCTGAAGCTCGAATGTGATCTAGTACGATCTCTACTCGAATGTCCCACATTAGCCTTTGAATGGCTAAAATCATCTCGAAACTTCTTTGATGCAGATTGAAATGGCTTGTTCAATGATCTCTTTCGCACTTTTCTATCTTTTGAATTAGCTTTTCTTTTTTCTTTCCCGAGCTCTTCAGCTTTACATGCTCATTCAACAAGCACTACAAATTCTTTGATCGCTAGAATTCCGACTAACAAATGGATATCTTCATTCAGACCATCTTCAAATCTTTTTCACATTATTTCCTCAGTAGATACACATTCTCAAGCATACTGACTCTGTCTTACAAATTCTCGATCATATTCTGTAACAGACATACGGCCTTGTTTAAGCTCAAGAAACTCTTTACGTTTTTGGTCGATAAATCTCTGACTACCGTATTTTTTTTAGAATTCAGCTTGAAAAAAATCCCAGGTGACTCGCTCTCTCGGAACCACTGATATTAAAGTCTTCCACCAATGATATGCCGTATCTCTCAAAAGTGAAACGGTACATTTTATGCACTCATCCGGAGTCAAAGACAATTCATCAAATACTCTTATCATATTCTCTAACCAGAACTCGACTCTCTCAGCATCATCACTAGTGGTAGCTCGAAATTCTTCAGCCCCATATTTTCTAATTTTATCAACCGAAGGCTTAATCAACTGATTCAGATTAGCTTGTTACATAGCAGGAACTTGCGGAGGATTAACCGGGGTTAGGGTTGAATAGTCGGATTAGTTTTAAGGTATTGGGTGAACCAATCATTCATCATTTGATAGAAGACTTGTCTAGTCTCTCCATCACAACTACTCATAGCCAGTTTAGAATCGGATGGCATTGTCCCTTGCATAGGAGCAGGCGCATTATTCTCGACATCATCAGCTACGGCTCGTTCGGGATCCATTTTTTCTATAAAAAAACATTTTCATTGTCAGGATTCATCACACTATCCCAGTTCATAAATATGACATGTATAGATAGACTCACATATGCTATGGTAGTCCTAGAACAGACTAAATCATAGCTCTGATACCAACCAAATGTAACACCCCTAACCCGTACCCGTCGCCGGACTAAGGTTAAAGGTGTTACCAGACATATCAAAATATTTAGCATTTATGTCACATACATCATAACATCATAGGTCAAACATCAATACGAAGTCCTTTACATAGGTCAATGAGACCTTAAACATGCTTTAGAAAAGGGTCGGAACTAAACCAAACACATGCAAAATTTTTTGAAACCTAAACAAATTTTCAAAGTTACCGAGGTCACATACCCATGTGAACAGGCCATGTACCTTACACAGTATTAGACACACCTGTGTGTTAAGACCGTGTTAAATTAGGGCATACTTACTGACTTAATCACACGGCCACATGACATGCCCGTGTACTTGGTCGTGGTTGAAATTGACTTAAGTCACACGGCTAGCCACACGCTCGTGGGCCTTGGCCGTGCTCAAGACTAACTTAAAGTCATAAGGTACCCTAGAGGACACACGGTCGTAAAACCTGACCGTTTGTCACACATGGCTGAGACACGCCTGTGTCTCTGTCCATGTGGACAAAAATAGGCCATTTGAAAAGCCAATTTGGGTCAAACCTACAAGCATCAAACCAAACACATTTGCACTATAACTTTTTCCAATTTCAATACCAAAACATACATTATTCATGCCATATTAATATCAACCAAATTCAAGCTTATAAACTATACTCAATCATATCAATTCATAAGCCAAAGTCATATTAAATCATATGTTTCATAACTCCAATTCACCTCATTCATTCATATGCCAAAACATTACCAAATTGACCATTTCACTAGGCCATTGAACCACATTAAAATATACCATTTATGAACATAAGCTTATACCAAATTCATTCATAATCTCATCCATAACCAAGGTATATCACATGGCTAGATATACACATCACAAAACATAACCAAAATCCTCTAGCCTATACATGCCATACTTTTATATCCACAACATCAAAAGGTACCAAAATAAGGTTCGATAGTGTAGTGACGATCCTTGACGATCCTAGAGCTCCTGATAGCTAGGATATCTATAAAACAATTGAAAAACATACAAAGTAAGCTTTCAAAAGCTTAGTAAGCCATATACAAATAAACTTAACATTCAAAACATAAAAGCATTATCAAATTACATATACTCCATGCCTAAATACTATCTCAAACCACATAGTTCATATACATTTAACATATTCCCAATTCATTTACACATATAGCATATTTTCTCATACTTATAACATATATCATCATTTGTACATATACTTACCTTTTATTCTCAACATAGTATACATTTCAAACATACCTAAAATGGATACACATCACATATAATCATTACTTTTCAGAATGCCCTTTGAACCATTAAGAATCATAAGGATACACGGATAGCTCGGAAAGCTCATACAATGCCAATGTTCCAGACATGGTCTTACATGTAAACAAATATCGATGCCACTGTCCCAGACAGGTTCTTACACGAAATCAAATACGATGCCAACGTCCTAAACGTGATCTTACACGTACATCATAAGTCGATTCCAAAGTCCCAGATGTGGTCTTACACGATAACACATATTGGATCCTATGTCATGACATATGTATCCTAGCTATTCCTAGGGCTCGTACGAGGCTTTTCGGAAGTCAGAACTTTGTCGATACTTTCTCGGATATCTCATATTCAAAACATAAAGTCATTCATCATTATTCAATAACATATAAGCATAAATAAACCATTTCAAATACATTTATTTGTATATAGACTTACCTCGTACGAATTTGGATAGACGGAATCGGCTACTCGACGACTTTCGACTTTCCCCGATCTAATTTCATTTTCTTTAATTCTTGATCTATATAAATTAAAATTTAACTCTTTTATTCACCAAACCATTCAAATCAATCCAAAAACACACATTTAGGGCATTTTACAAACTAGCCCTCATATTTTCATATTTTGACATTTTAGTCCCTAATCATAAAAATCACAAAATACACAAAATTTTCATATACTTATGGTTAGCCAAATATTCATAACACTCATACAAGTGCACATATTTCATTTATTACACATTTTAGTCCCTCAATTTACAAATTTTACACATTAAACCAACATCAAGCTTCTATAAACTATCATCAAACTTCATAAAACTTATAATTTCATCAATGGCTCAACTCAAAATCATAAAAAAAAAATCAGAAATTGAGACATGGGCTTGACAGTATACAAAGCAACGATAGCAAAAAATTAAAAATTATCGAAAATGGATCAAAACACATACCTTAATCAAGGAAATCAATGGCCAAACCCTAGCTTGTATATTTCTTTCTTTTTTATTGTGTTTTTCTGTTATGGATGAACATAAATGACTTAATTTTCATGTTTTATTTAATTAATAACCATTAATTCATCATTTACCATTTTATCTTTATAAGAAAACATTATAAAATCACATATATTAAGGTCATTAATGTCCATTAACCAAGTTAATGGTCCAATTGCAACATAAGGACCTTTCATTTACAAAGACATATCAAATAGGCACTTTAATAAATAGATGGCCACTTTTACATTTTACGCGATTAGGTCCTTTTTACAAATTAAGCACACAAATGATCAAATTTTCATGTAAAACTTTCACACATACTAATTCACATATTATAAACACAGAAGATAATATTTAAATATTTTCTGACTCAGATCTGTGGTCCCAAAACCACTATTCCGACTAAGGTCTAAACTGGACTGTTACACGTGTAACTTTCTGACTTGCAATGCATGTACAAATTGATGTTACACAACCAAGTCACACGCTCGTGTCCTAGGCCATGTGGGTAATTAAATTTTCATTAAATAGGTGTAGACTTCACACGTTTGGGACACACACCTATGTCTGAGGTTGTGTCCCTCACACAACTAAGACACATGCTCGTGTCTCTTCACGTGTGTTCAATTTTGAGCATATTGTTTCTAAAAATTAAGGTGCAGGGGACATACAACCGGAACACATGCCCATGGGATAGGCCGTGTGTCACACAAGGCCTAGACACAAGCCCGTGTGTCTACTTGTGTAGACAAGATAGAGGCCATTTACAAAGCCATTTGCCCCCCCATTTACATCTAGACTTACACAAATTTAATGGCACAATTCATGGCATACTTAGCAACCAAAACATTCACAATTATAGCTAAAACATGTTAATACGATACCATCATCTACAATATACATCACATTTCATTATGCCAAATCAAACATACCAATTTCACATTCAAAGGCATCCACACACATACTTTCATCATGTATTGTAACACCCCAAACCTGGCCTAGACGTTATGGCCGAATTTGGTGCGTCACATCAAACCATTTTTCAAATTTGATCTTTCCGATGAAAATCCATTACTGAATCTAAATTTATTAAACCACAGTTCCCATCAAAACGTTTACCAATTTTTTTTGCCTTTGGTATATTACCTCATTTAAACTCGCGGAAGCATTTTGAAAACTTTGTTGTTGGAAGCTCGTATCCCTTAGAAAAGTCATGCCCTTTTGAAATCTCGAGTTTTCCTAGACTAGCAGTTTAGTATAAAAAATCACAATCCAAATTAAAACTTAAAAGCCATCAACGGCCTTATTACATAAAAAAAAACCAAAATGAAATCTAATTGCAATTAAAAGAAATAGAAATAGTAGTGTGGCCATCTCCGAGCCCCTCGTAGCTCCGATCCGTCTAAGGCTGAAAATTACCTGAAAGGTTAATAAACGGGGTGAGTTTACGAAAACTCAGTGTGTAATCCCAATAACAAACAGACAGTGAATAACACAGTATCAGTACAATCTGGCCAAAGCCCTATTCAGTCTCGACATATACTGGGCTGAAGCCTTTCATTTAACGGTTACTAGGCCGAAGCCTTTTCATAAATCATATCAATGGGCCAAAGCCTTTACTGTAAACGATATGGCCCATAGGCCCATTTCACTATCACATGAAATACCAATGAATGTATGCACGCCCATTTGGGGAGACTACTCAACCCACCATTCGCTACTCTCCACCGGTACCAACCAAGCTCTCCATGTGGGGAATAACTCAACCCACCCAACCAAACTCTCCACCGGCAACATAGTCTTTATCATATAACCGAGGCCTAGCCTCTTTTTAGTAACTGGGCAAATCCTTTTCGTAAATTGGGGCAAAGCCCTTTTAAAACTAGGCAAAGCCCTTTAGCACTTCCTCCATTTTATACAACCCAACCCATGCAACATGTCATGTATGCGAATGTCATGCCCATATTTGAATCAAACAATCACAGTCAAGTCATTCATATCACCAACATATATTCACAATCAAATCACAACCACACAAATTAAGTCGGTCACTTGCCCACAAGGGCAAAACAATCATTTAACACCCTAGGGGCAAAATGGTAATTTTACCCCACAAGGGTATCTCAGTAATTCTACCCTACAGGGGTATTTCAATAATTCTACCTTACAAGGATTTGAACTGATGACTTACGCCTTACCATGGCGTTACTCTACCACTGAGTTAAAAGGGCGGTTCGATTCAATTACTGAATGAATTAGTAGACGGATAAGATCATAACTCTGGTAAGAGCTGGTTCATCAAAATAGAAAAAAGAAAATTTCAGTAATTCTACCCTACAGGGGTATTTTAGTAATTCTACCCTACAGGGGTATTTCGGTAATTCTACCCTACAGGGGTATTTTAATAATTTTGTAAATCGAGGGTAAAATGGTAATTTTATAAATCGGGGTACTTTGGTAATTTTTACAAGTCGAGGGTATTTTAGTAATTTTACAAATCAAGGGTATTTCAATAATTTTGCAAACTGAGGGTATTTCAATAATTTCACAAATTATGGGTATTTTGGTAATTTTACAAACTAAGGGTATTTTGGTAATTTTGGAAACCAAGGGTATTTTGGTAATTTTACAAGTCGAGGGTATTTCAGTAATTTCACAAATCAGGGGTATTTTGGTAATTTTACAAGTCAAGGGTATTTTAGTAATTTCACAAATCAGGGGTATTTTGGTAATTTCACAAACTAGGGGTATTTTGGTAATTTTACAAACCAGGGGTATTTTAGTAATTTTACAAATTGAGGGCATTTTAGTAAGTTGGTAAACTAAAGTATTCTAAACAGGGATAACAATACGGGCCTAAAGCCTATTCTCGGCCCAAATGGGCCCACACGCTCGTATGGCCCTTTAGCCCAAATCTAGCCACAGATATGAGATTCACCTAGCCTAGTCCAATATTTACTATACAATCAAATAACTTATCCAATTGGGCCCGTAGGCCCATTAGGCCCACATGACCCCTTTCGGCCCATCGCGGCCTGAAGTAGCCATCCTACAGCTAGAGTAGCGAGAAAGTACACACCTGATAGGAGACTGGAGTTAATCCGCGCTCCGAGTACTCTTAGCTGACGCCTAACCCAAACGAGCACGCCATAAAGTGAAAGGGATCAGCCAAGAAAGGTACCTTTACTCTCCTCATGTTTTTCTCTATTTAAAGCCAGCTTCGCATCCACTCTTATGTTAGTTTCCCTATGTGGGATCCCTCCATCATCAGAGTTTAAATTCAACACCAACTCTTGCCGCCCCCTGTTAGCAAAATAAATGCTCTTTGCTTGCCATGAGTTTTGAACCCTGGACCTCCTTACCAACTCTCTAACGCCACCCTCCTGCCTCTTATGTGGCGCTACTTTGCCACTAGACCACAAGGCTTTTTGTGGCACAATTTCTCCAACAATATTCTTAAGGCCTACCTACTACACCCAGGGTTTGATTCACCTTAAACCAAAATTTTTGCTAGAGTCCAGGTTTGAACCCAAGACTTCTCCAACACTTCTCAGCATGCTTAACCATTAAAACAAGCCTTTATTAACGAAATTTACAAGCACAACAAAATTTTAAAGAAATTTCTAGGCCTAAATTCAGGGTGTTACAACTCTACCTCCCTTAAAGAAATTTCGTCCCCGAAATTTCCATCTAACAGGATAGTCGTGTAACATCTACCCCACTACGCTACCGCTGCACACTCTGATCCTACTATCACTACCACACTTCAACTAGAACTTGAAACATCTCATACATACAACACTTATTCACTGAAGCAGACACATATTTATCACACATATATACAATTTCTATATCCAAACATCACATCCACATAAAATAAATACAAATTTAAATTCAGACCAATATCTAAGGAATCCACAGTATTTCAATTTCTAAACAGACAAAAGTATTCAGAAGACTTACAGATTTAGGGTCGGAGACTCGGTGTGCCACACTTTTTAAGAGAAATACTTCAAACAGACCACGTGGTTAAAATAATTTTCTGAAATTCAACCTTTGAAAACCCAATCCACAGCCGAGTTGTTGCAACCTAGGCTCTGATACCACTAAATGTAAAAACCCAAACCTGACCAAGACGTTATGACCGAATCCGGCGTGTCACATTGAAATTTTAAAAACCTATGACTCATATTAGAGTTTTAAAAGATCGTCTTTTGCGAAGTTAACAAAGTGAATGGAAGCTGTGCACCAGGTAGGTATCCGAAACAGAGGAGGTGAGCCATGAAGGCTGCTTAAGTACCAGGCTCTTGATTGGATCCAATCCTAAACATGCCCACAACCATTGCCATACTTTGATAAACGAGTTGAAATTTATTTGAGTAGATATCCTTGATAAACCGGTTAATCGTGTCGTTGCGTTATTTTGAAAACGAGTATTATTTTGTAAACGCGCCCTAAGTCTAGCCCATTTGAATTATTATCAGAAATATTTAGAGTTATTAAAAATAAAATAATCCCAGAAAAAAAATATTTAAAATGGCCTTATTAAAACCCAAAAATAAATAGTATTTAAGATAAACTAAAGGAAACCGGTTACTTATTGTAAAGTCCAAGAGCGATCACCATGGCCACGCTGAATCCCCTCCGGCTCCAAGTCCCCACATCAAGGCTCACCTGCAAGGTTAAAGAAGGGGGTGAGTTTGGGAACTAAGTGTGCAACAGGCCCCTTTCAGAGCCCAACCAATATCAGCGTACTGGGCCTAAGCCCAAGTTCAGTTTGAATATATATTGGGCCGAAGCCTTTCATTTAACGGTTACTGGGCGAAAGCCTTTTCGTAAATCATATCACTAGGCCGAAGCCTTTATTGTAATCGGTATGGCCCATAGGCCCATTTCAATATCACATGCAATATTAATGGATGTAAGCAAGCCCGTTTGGGGAGACTACTCAACCCACCAACTACTACTCTCTACCCGTACCAACCAAGCTCTCCATCTAGGGAATAACTCAACCCACCCAACCAAACTCTCCACTGGTAGCATAGCTGCTTTATCATATAATTGGAGGCATAGCCTCTTTTAATAACTGGGGCAAAGCCCTTTTTGATAAACTGGGGCAAAGCCCTTTTCGATAAACTGGGGCAAAGCCCTTTTAGCACTTCCTCCATTCATATAAAACCCAACCCATGCATATGTGAATATATCATGGCATATCATGTGCATATCATGGCACATCATGTACAAAAGCAGTATCACATGCATATTAATTATAACATAACCCTAGGGGTATAATGGTCACTTTCACCTAAGGGAAAAAAAGGTCATTTTCACATTATAAGGGTAATTTCATTTCTCTATCAATTATTAGGGTTTTCCATGCTCATTATCAATTATCAACAATTTCAAGTGTTTAATCAGCGACAGTAGCCCATTCTAGCAAAACCGAGTTATTGGGCCAAAAACCCCTAATGGGCCCTGCATGGCCGATTTAGTCATCTAAACCCATTTAGCCTATATTCCATAACGGTATTAACTATCTTAATGTGCAATTTATCTAGATTCCATTTTCTACCAATTTACCCAAATGGGCCCGAAAGCCCATTGGGCCTGATTTCAGCCCCTCGAGGGCCAACTTACAGTGATGCAGCAAATCGTGCTCTTACCTGTTCCAATGATCCCGATCATCAAACTTAGCGTATCTAGCTAACCTATGAGCTTTCGCATGCTCACGAGTCCTCGAAATGCCAGAATTTTTGGCATTTCGGCTTTTCGGCATATATCGAGGTAAGCTACGAAAGAGGGTTCGTTACACACCTGTTTTGTGACGTTCACCAATGAAGTCTCCCACGACAACCTACAATTATTCACCACCATTCTTAGTCTACAGTTCATGCTAATCAACCTAAATCTTACCTTACCAAAATCGGCCAAAGAACCCCTAATGGCCATAGTTCACTTACCTTCATAGGGTCTGACGATATGATTTAAGCTTATCCAACACTGACACTCCAAGCCTTGCTATTGCTCCAAAGTTTATCTATTCCACTATACAAACCATAAAAATCAAATGAAGAAACCCAATGAGGCCTATATCTCAAACCGACAACCTCCTTAAACTATAGGGGGTTCGGCTTTTGTTAACAGTTATACTACTGAATCGATTGGAGTATGAATACTTACCACAGTCTTTCTTTTTTGTACCACTTAAAATTTAGCAGATGAAGGAATTGGCCACCAAAAAGTGAAGAGAAAAAGAAGGTTGCTGCTCAAAAAGAAATCGGCACAACCAAGCTTCACAAGTTTCGGCTTTTGTGGCTTTTCAGCAAAAGTGATGATGAGAAAGAGAGTAGTAGATGGGAAGAAAGGAATAGTTGGCTGGTTTTGGAGAAGAAAAGAAAGAAAGATGAATGGAAAGGATGACAGTTCCGGTTAAAGAAGAAAAAGGGAGAAAAGAATGGCTCTATGGTGCTCCAATAGAGGAAAATCGACACAACTATAGCCTAATGCTGAAATGCTACCCTCAAAATCCCTAAGCCGATTTCTCCTCCCTAATCCCCTCTATTCGGCCAACTCTAATCCCTCCTTCAAATCCCTAAAATCTCTCCCCTTATCACTCCTTAATTCAAGCATTCAACTGATTCAAACTCTCTCCAACAGAGTTCCATTCGGCTTCAACTTCTGCATGCTCAAGGCATAAAAATAACATCACATTTGCCATCAGTGAATCGAACCCTAGCTTTCCCCCAACCACTTACACGCCACCTTTTTAGCTCCTTAGTGGCGTCACTTAGCCACATTGCCAGCGGCTCTTTTGTGTTACTTTTTACCCACACCTTTTAATAAGGCCACCTATCTAAAACCCCTAACTCCTTAAGTCCAAAATTCAAAAATTCTACCGGGATTTGGCCATCACATGGGCCTTCCATAAGCCCAATTACATACTCCAATTATGAATTTCACAACCAAATACCAAATTTTTAAAAACTTTACCAAAATTTCGAGAATCACAAAAAACTCAAAAATCGGGATGATACATGTATAATTCTACCTAGATTTTGCTAACATACCAATGAGCCATATTTATCCATTCATCAACAACCCATTAAGCCACACTCAACCATTTGCCAAGCATTAATAAACTAAATCACCAACAAGGCATTGACACATGCATTCATATATATAATATATAAGCTTACAACCAATTCAACCAAAATTAGCCAAGTTACATGGCTAAGGGCCACATCAAACCTTTGACAATTACAAGCCAATACATTTGGCCAAATTCATAATGACACATATAACAAAATGACCAAGTCCCTATACATGCCATATACTCAAAATGCTAAATTTCATCAATACCCAAAATGATAGTTTTGATAGTGTGAGGCGAATCTCCGACAATCCCCAATCCGAGCTAGCTTGGCGACACTATAAAACATGGAAAAATAAATGGAGTAAGCTATATAGCTTAGTAAGTCTGCATGTAAGAAATAAGCAAACCTTACCATACTTTGATCATGCAAGTAACATAATATAAGATAACATAATCTACTATGAGTTTCACAATCATAATTCATTTCTTCACCAACTTACCTTGAATTCATCATTTTTCAAGATTCAATAAACCTAAGCTTTATGTACATACCTGTACCATCTCGAAATGAACTTACACGTATTCTCATCTTTGACATACGCGTGAACCACTCAGAATAATAATGTCGAATACTCGAGAATTTCGCACACTAAGTGCCACATATGTAGCCAATGCTACCTAAGTTTCATAACTCATAATTGCTCGCTCTCGAGCTATCAACGGGCCTACTCACACAAGCTGTCAGTCTAGACGTAGCTATACGGTGCTGCTCACACAAGCTATTAAGTAACTGTAACATATGCCGATATACTCAGCCACCGATAGGACGTACAGGACAAACACCCGGATCACATCATCACATAACACATGGTAACCCTAGTGACATGTCACTTGTATCTTACTTTATTCCTAAGGCTCAAACTGGATTTCTTACTTGTCAGATCGTCGTCGAACTCATTCGTAGAATTAAACTCTTCCACATAGTCAATCATATAGTTCATGCAATATTAAAGCATTTAAATACAATTATATTAAAGCTTATTTAACATATGTACTTACCTCGGTTACAAAAATGGCTATTAGTTTGATTTAGTCCATAACCTTGTTCTTTCCCCGATCTAAACTCGAACTTCATTTTTCTTGATCTATAATATCAAATTTAACTTATTTAATCATCACATTATTCAATTCAGCCCAAAAACACACTATGGAAAAATTACACTTTTGCCCTTAAACTTTTAACATTTTACATTTTAGTCCCTAGGCTCATAAAACAGTTTTCATCCAATTTCTTCATTACCCAAGCCTAGCCAAACCTTTTTCATGCTCATGACAGCCCACATTTTCCATTTATTCACATTTTACCACACATTTTACAACCTTTTGCAATTAGGTCCCTTTTGGACATTTTCATCAAAAGTCACTTTGTAAATGTTGTTTAACTAACAACAAACATGCATTTTCTAACATTAAACATCAAAATACAAGCTTATTCAACATGGGTAAAATTCTAGACTTTGATTTTCTTTCAAATTAGTCTTTAGAATAGCTAAATTAAGTTGAGACAACTTCAAAAACATAAAAATCATTTAAAATGGAGCAAGAATGGACTTACAATCAAGCTTGAAAGTGGTCAAAACCCTAGCTATGGACTCCCTTGAAATTTTGGCATAGGAGGATGAAGATGAATAAAAATTTTGACTTATTTTTAGCTTATTAAATCATTTAATTACTAGTTTACCAAAATGCCCTTAATGTAAAACTTTGGAATTTTATCTAACCATGTCTATATTTGTCCATTATGAAGTATAATGGTCTAATTACCATTTAAGGACCTCTAATTTAGAATTTCATAACAATTAGACACCTTTAACTTATAGAATTCAAGTTTTGCACCTATTGCAATTTAGTCCTTCTAGACATATTGAGCACCCAATCGATAAAATTTCTAAACGAAATTTTCACACAATTATTCTATCATGCTATAGACCTTAAAAAATAATAAAACAAATATTTATACTTAGGATTTATGTTCCTAAAGCCACTGTTTTGATTTGACCAAAAAAGGGGCTTACATTTACAATTAGTCCTTATTACACAAAATCACAAATTTATGCAAATTTCAAGACACCCATGCTTAGCCGAATTACTAATATGCCCCTAACAGCCCATATTATTCATTTATTTCACATTTCAACCATAAAGTTTCAACATTACTCAATTTAATCCCTATTTTATATTTTCACTAAAAATCACTTAACAAAACTTGTATATCTACAAACAAAATTTCATAATCTATCAAGAAACTTCAAAATACACATGTATTTATCAATAGCATCATTCAAAAGCTTTAACAATTTTGCAAAATAGTCCCTATGCTAGCTAGTGCTAGTTGCAATGATCACAAAAACATAGAAATCACTAAAAACCAAACAAAAATGGACTTACAATTGAGCTAAGCAATGATTGAACCCTAAATAGCTTCAACGACTTCTTTTTCATTTGATTTTCAGTTGTAGAAAGAAAGGTGGACACCATTTTATTATTTTGTTTTTGTTTATCTTATGTTTGTTAACATTTTACATAACTAACCTGTAACACCCCATACCCGAGACCGTTGCCGGAGTCGAACACAAGGTGCTGACGGACTTAATTCCTTACTTAAACAGCTCATACAATTCATTTTTAAAATTTCCATATGAGCTGGCTAACTGCATCACAGTCACTCTAAAATTCATATCTCGAGTTCCAAAACTCGAAATCCAATTCCGTAAATTTTTCCTGAAACTAGACTCATACATATATTTACTAATGTTTTTTATAAAATTTTTGGTTGGGCCAATTAGTACATTTTATTAGTTAAATTCTCCCCTGTTTCAGGGTTTGACTACTCTGACCTTCATGCATTACGACTTAGATATCTCCCTGTACAGGGCTTCAATACTTATGACGTTTCTTTCTAATGAAACTAGACTCAAAAAGGAATCTGTACATATAAATAATGACTTCTAATTATCTCTGGTTAATTTATGGTGAATTTACAAAGTCAGAACAGGGGATCCAGAAATAGCTCTGGCACTGTTTCACGAAAACTTAAACATCTCATAAAATACGACTCATATGGTCGTTTCGTTTCTTTCATATGAAAATAGACTCATCAAGATTCGATTACATAATTTATTCATTATTTTATTCCATTTCTAATATTTTTAGTGATTTTTCAAACCCACATCACTGTTGCTGTCAGCATCTATTTTAAGGTAAATTTCACCTATTTCATAGTTTTCCATGAATCAACTAGTGATTTGCAATACATTATTTCCAAGTATAATCATGATTAGCCATGACTTACGTAGCACCAATAGGACCATGATTGGCCATTCCAATGGCTAATCATTACCAAACATTTCCACACCACTTAATAACCATATCATAAGACCATATATACAAAATGATCATAATGTTATACTCAAAATATACAAGCCATTTTCGCATGGCTATACGAATATACATTACCAAAAGATACTTAATTAACAACAAGGGTCAGCCCTATACATGCCATTATCAAATTCAACTGAAGAGTACCAAAAGTGGCTTAGATAGTGTGGATGACTTGACTTTGACACCTCCGAGTCCGATGGTGACGAACAAAATCTATAAAACAGAGAATTTAAGCAAAAGATTAAGCACTTGATGCTTAGTAAGTTTTAAGTAATGAAATCATTTAAAAGAGTGGCATAATAATTTCAAAGTTTACTTGTTCTCAGAACGCCCCAAATTTTCGGGAATTCGTAAAAGTTATAAAATTTAAAATTACGTGTTACATTTTTGTTATGTGTAGGATTAATCATGTTGGTGGGCCTCTAGAAGGCCCAAGCTTAGATAAAACCAGTAGTTTTAATTAAATTTAATTCTATAAGAGAAAGGGTTACGATAAATTGGGCTTTTAGGAATTATTTGTGAAAAATGGATCACAAGGAAACAAGTGGTAAAGTGGCATGTGACGCCACTAGGAAGGATGTTAGTGGCGTGTGGAAGCGTGGGGAGGACCCAGGTTCAAGTCACAATGACAGCAAATTAAGTGATTAATTTTTATGTACAGGAAAGGGAAGTAATGGAACTGAAATAAAAGTCTGTCAAGAAGAGTTTAAGAAGGTAAGGGGATTGAATAAGGATAAAGATAAGGGAGGAAATCTAGGAGCTGATCAAGGAGAAAGAGGTGGCCGGCCAAGGGACTCTAGCATGGGAAATTTGGCTAGGTATTGTAGTAGTAGGAATTTCGGCATTTGGGGTGTGTTGTGCCGAAATTCTGATCATCTTTTCTTCTCCTCTTTTCTTTATTTCTTTTTCTCCATCTACCTTCTCCTCTTCCTTCTCCATAGCTGAACCCTTCTATCTCTTTACTCTTCATCACATCCTTAGTCTTTTTATTTTTAGCCTTATAAGCCGAACATCATAAAAAGCCAAAATCCTGAAAGCTTGATTCTTTTTGTGCCGATTTCTTATAACCAAAACCACATCTCTTCTCTTCATCATTTGTGGCCGATTCACCAGCCCTCTAAAACCTCAATTTTTGACGACAAGACCATAGCAAAACCCTCTCGTTTTACCTTTCTAAACACAAGTTGCAAAAAGCTGAAAAACCCCACATTAAAAGGGACTTGGCCGAATACTGAAGTCACTGAAATATCGACTTTTGTTATCATCTGAGGGCTTAGATCTACATCGGGATCGAGTGGGAAACACGTTGGAATCAGTCACTAAGGAAACAGTGGTAAGTCTTCACCAAAACTTAGTCTTCTTACATATTTTAGGAAAAGCCGAAATCCCTAAAAGTTAGGGAGGTTGTCAATTTGGACTTGTAACCCTGAGGGGTCGTAATAACTATTTTGTTTTGGTAATAGCGTGATTTAGAGGCGGTTGATCAAGGGCTTGGACAGGTGGAACGATCGGATCTTTGGAGTTAACCATCTTTCGGTAGTAAGGTAAGAGCAATAAGGGTTTTAGGCATGTTTGGCCAAATGTGGTAGGGGACTATATACTCAATCTTATTTTGATATTTGGAGTAATATTAAGTGATTCAATTGTAGGATGTTCGTGTGTAGATCTCGTTGAGGAAATCCCAAAACAGGTGTGTAACTGACACCCTCTCATAGGCTAGATCGGCAAAAGCCGAAAAGCCGAAATGCCGAAAAGCCGGTATTTTGGGCACTTGCGAGTGTGCGAATGCTTGTAAGATGTATGGGTAAATATTACTGGTAATCGAAAGTGATAAAAGCAAAGATGCTGCGATTTAAATGCGTTTTGATATTTTGGGCTTAATGGGCCAAAACTGGGTTAATGGGCCAACGGGCCCAATTCGGTAAGAACACTCGGTAAGTGTTTTTGGCTAAACGTAATGGCTACGATATGCATGAAAACCTTAGAAATAGTTTGATGTACTAGAATACCCCTATGCATGCAAAATTACCATTATACCCCTATGTATGCAAAATTACCATTATACCCCTATGTATGCAAAATGACCTCTATACCCCTAGGGTTAATTTTGTCTGAAAAGCATGATGAATTAAATCTTTATGATGTATGCCATGAATGTATATCTGTTGCATGGGGACATGGGTTATATTATGGAGGAAGCGTCCTGGTGGCTATGCCACAAATTATCTGTTCTGGTGGCCTGGCACATATATACGCTCCAGTGGCACCGCCACAAAATATCAGATCTGGTGACTCACACATTTTACAGATCTGGCAGCCATGCTGCATATTTCTGTGGCATGTAGCGGTTGGGTGGGTCGAGTAGTCTCCCCACATGGTGAAAGGATGGTATGGGGGTGCACATGGTTGGATATGGTTGGGTTTCTGCATAAGCATGATATATCTGTTACGATGCATTCGGGCCTATGGGCTTTATTCGAAATCATGCTCGGCTAAGGCCAACTTATTCATCTCTCGTGGTTTGAACCGATTTAGGCTATGGTTGGGTTGAATTACACACTGAGTTTCCCAAAACTCACCCCCTATTTTTTTTCCTCGCAGGTAATCCTCAACCATAGTGGGCTTGGAGCTGTGAGAGATTCGGACTGACCACCTGTTTTTATGAACCTGGTTTCTTTCTGGTGAACTGGACGTCCTTTTAATTTCATTTATGGTTTTGGGTTTTAAATGTAATAAGGCCGCTTAACTATTTTTATGGTTTTGTTTTACTTTTATTATTTTATTTTATTATGATGAAAAACTATGATAACTAAGGAAAATGGGTTAGCTTTAGGACGCGTTTTCAAAAACATTAAGTGATTTCAAAATAACACGATTACAAGTAAGATTTCCGCTAAGCAAACGTTTTCAAACTTAATCACTTTATTAGGATGGACTTAACCAAATGGTTTTATCACAATTATACGAGATGTTAGAGTGTGGCAATGGCGGTGTGCATGTCTAGGATTGGATCCGAAGGGAGCTTGGTACTTAAGTAGTCTGACAGACTCACCTCCTCTTTTTTCTGGTTTCCTACCTGGTGCACAGCTTCCATTCACTTTAACCTATATTAAAAGTATCTTTTACATCACCAATAAGGTTTTCCAAACTAAGTAATACAGAATGTTTTGTACGCATCAATGTGGCGCACCGGATCCAGTCATAACGTCTAGGCCAGGTTTGGGTGTTACATTTAGTGGTATCAGAGCTTAGGTTGCAACAACTCGGCTGTGGATTGGGTTTACAATAACAAAGTTTTTGAAAAAAAAAGTTTTTGGAGACTGTAAAACTCTGTTTTCAAAATCTGGAACAGTGAGTGGCATTCCAAATTCCGGCCCAAGTCTGTAAGTATTTTGAACTTTTTTTTTCTGAATATATATAATTTTTCTGTACTGAAATACTCTAGATAGGATGCTACTGAAACCCTAGAAAAGCTTGCTAAAAGACTGAAACTGTAGCTAGACGTCGATTCTACGGAAACCATCTCTGAATTACTGTCTGAATCATAAAACATCTGTAATAAACATTGGAATGATATTAATGCATAAAATTCGTAATCAGATAATACGATATGAGTACGCGAGCAGCTCGAGGTAGAGGCCGTGGACGAGGCCGAAGAAGAGCTAGAGCGGGATCTTCGTCTTCAGGACATGCCAGCGGCAGAAGCACTGGTACCTTCGGCAACGGAAGTGGAATCACATGATCATTGTGCCGGGGATGATGCCCTGTCGCAGGCTATGCTTCGAGTTCTGGAAAGGGTTGCCGGGGCAAGTTCGGGCAACGAAATTCGGGGATCGATTTCTGAACGACTCCAGGCTAACGGAGCGGAGATCTTTAGGGGTGTATCTGGTGTAGCCCCGAATGTGGCAGAATATTGGTTGGAGGCCACGGAACGAATTATGGATGACTTGGACTGTTTTGTGGAGCAGAAGCTGAAGGGGGCCGTATCGTTGCTGCGAGATGAGGCTTATTAGTGGTGGCTCACCGTGAGGGATGGAACCCCAGCTGATAGGGTTACTTGGGAGCTGTTTAAGACAGCCTTTAAAGGAAAGTACGTCGGGGCAAGTTATGTGGACTCCCGTAGGAAAGAATTCCTGAATCTGGTCCAAGGAGGCAAAACTGTTGCTGAGTACAAGGCTGAATTTCTGAGGCTGAGTAGGTATGCTGTGGGAATAGTTGCTACGGAGTATGAGCGTAGCATTCGCTTTGAGGATGGACTCAGAGATGACCTTAAGGTGCTGATTGCTCCGCAGAGGGAGCGTGACTTTGCGGTTCTGGTGGAAAAAGCTAAGATCACTAAGGAGGTAAAGCGTACTAAGAGGCAGAACCGTGAGAAAGATCAGAACCGTTTTTGGAGGGATTCTGGACCTTCGGGTGGAGCAAACAAGAATGTTAAAAGGGTGAGAGTGGAGGAGCCAGTTCGAGCCGTTTCGATGAATGTGGTTAGACTGCCAATCTGTGGGGACTGTGGTAAGGTACACCTGGGTGAGTGTAGGAAACGTTCGGTGCTTGTTTCCAATGCGGATCTATGGAGCACGAGTTAAGGATCATCCACGAGAGTCGATCGAGCTCAGTTGTTGTTGTCTGAGAGGGTTGTTCAACCCATGAGAGGTGGACCACAACCACCGAGAGGACGTAGACAAGGTAGGGGCGAAAATGGGAATGGAAATGGTCGAGGTCGAGGGGCGCCTGGCAGGGGAGCCAGAAATGCTGAGGCTCGACAGCCAGCGTTAGTGTATGCAGCTCGTCGTCGAGAGGAGGGTGACGCACCTGATGTCATAACTGGTACGTTTTTAGTTTCTAATATGCCGTATACTGCCTTGGTGGATATTGGATCTACTCATTCTTATGTTGCGTGTGCCATATCTGGGTCTTTGGGAGTGCATTCTGAGGAGATAGTAAGTGGGGTATCTGTGTTAAGTCCTCTGGGTCACTCGGTTAGGGTAGACAAGGTGTATAAGGATGTACCCTTAGAAACTCAAGGTAGGATCTTTCCTGGCGATCTAATGGAGTTGTCGTTTGGAGAATTTGACATCATTCTGGGAATGGACTGGCTTGTTAAGCATAAGGCGACTCTGGACTGTGCTGCTAAGCGAATGGTGCTAAGGACCACAGAAGGGGATGAGGTTATGGTGATAGGTGAGCGAAGGGAACTATCCTACTCATGATTTGGAGTTAGCAACAGTGATCTTTGCGCTTAAAATTTGGAGACACTACTTGTATGAGGAAAGGTGTATTATATACACAGATCATAAGAGTCTCAAGTATTTGCTGACTCAGAAGGAACTGAACCTTAGGCAAAGGAGATGGATCAAGTTGCTTAAGGATTATGATTGTTCAATCGAATATCACCCAGGCAAGGCTAATATGGTGGCCGATGCTCTAAGTCGTAGAGCTGTATCTGATCTGAGAGCAATGTTTGCTCGTCTAAGTCTGTTTGACGATGGAAGTCTGTTGGCTGAATTGCAAGTAAGGCCAACCTGGGTGGATCAGATTAAAGAGAAACAGTTGAAGGATGAGTCTTTGGTCCCTCGTTTTCAACAAGTTAAGGAAGGGGAAACTTCTGAGTTTGGGTTAAATGATGATGGGGTTCTGTGTTTTCGAGGTAGAATTTGTGTTCCGAAGGACTCTGACTTGAGACAGTCAATTTTGAAGGAAGCTCATGGGGGACTTTGTGCCATGCATCCTGGAGGGAATAAGTTGTACCATGACTTGCGAGAACTATATTGGTGGCCTGGACTTAAGCGAGAGGTAACTGAATTTGTGGGGAAATGTCTGACATGCCAGCAGGTGAAAGCTGAGCATCAGTTACCTTTTGGATTATTGCAGCTACTAAAAATACCACTTTGGAAGTGGGAGAGGGTAACCATGGACTTTTTGTGTAACACCCCGGACCCGAGACCATCACCGGTGTCGGACACGAGGGGTTAACAAGTCAAGTTCACATATTTTGCCCACCAATTTGACATTTCCAGTCAGGCTGGAAAACTGCATCACCGTCGCCTTAAAAATCATATCTCGAGTTTCAAAACTCAGAAACTGGTTTCGTAAATTTTCCCTGAATTTAGACTCATATATCCACCCATGAATTTATTTCTAGAATTTTTGGTCAGGCCAATTGGTACAGTTTATTAGTTAAAGTCACACATGTTACAGGGATCGACTGCTCTGACCTTCGCATGTTATAACTTGAATATCTCTCTGTGCAGGGCTTTAATACTAGTGCCGTTTGTTTCTAATGAAACTAGACTCAAAATGGAATCTGTAAATATAAGGCATGACTCCTAATTCTTTCTGGATAATTTATAGTAAATTTTTAAAGTTTCGATAGAGGACCCAGAAACCGTTCTGGCCCTGTCTCACGATAGCTTTAATATCTCATAACATGTAACTCCTATGACCATTTCGTTTCTTCCATATGAAAATAGACTCATCAAGGTTCATTTACATAGCTTATTCACTAATTAATACCATTCCTACAAATTTTGGTGATTTTTCACATTCACGTCACTGCAGCTGGCAGCATCTGTTTTTAAGGTAGGTCTTACCTATTTTGTAGTCTCCATGAACCAACTCTAACTTACATTCTGTTCATGCATCCTCGGGCAATTCTTCATAAAGTGGTCGGCCGATCCACACTTATAGTAGGAGCGATCACGAAACCAACAGCTCCCCGAATGCCATTTGCCACAATGTAGACACTCCGCCCTCTCTCGGCGATCATTTCCACCACTGGCGATCGAAGTGACTCGTGTGGTCACAGGGGGTCAATCGCGTCCTCGTCTAGAAAAGCCCGAAACGCCTCTAGACCGGCTCACATCATCTCGAAATCTCTTCGATGCCTGTTGAAGAGACTTTCCCGAGGACCTCTTTCGGAATTCTCCGGTTCCCACATCAACTTTTTGTTTCTCCTTTCTAAGCTCTTCGGCTTTACAAGCTCGCTCAACAAGTACTACGAACTCTCGTATTTCGAGAATGCCAACGAACATCCTTATATCATCATTTAGCCCATCCTCGAAGCGTTTACACATAATAGCTTCAGACGAAATGCATTCTCGCGCGTATCGGCTAAGCCTCACAAATTTTCGTTCGTAGTCGGTAACTGACATAGAACCTTGCTTAAGATCAAGAAATTCCCTTCGCTTTTGGTCGATGAATCTCTGACTGATATATTTTTTTCGGAACTCGGTTTGAAAGAATTCCCAAGTCACTTGCTCTCTAGGTACCACAGAAGTCAGAGTACTCCACCAATAGTAGGCGGACTCACGTAGCAAGGAGATGGTACACTTTAAGCACTCATCGGGTGTACAGGATAGCTCATCGAGCACCGGATAGTGTTATCCAACCAAAATTCAGCTCGCTTCGGCATCATCATCATCCGTAGCCTTAAATTCAGTGGCCCCATGTTTTGAATCCTATCGATGGGGCTTACTTGACCTTATTTGGTCAGTCACCGGAGGTATTGTAGGTGCGGGGTTGCATTTGTCGAGAATGGAGGTTGTGGAACAGCCGTGTTAGTTCGAATGTATTGATTAAACCATTCGCTTCATCACACTATAAAAGGCTTGCCTAGCCTCATCATTCGGATTGCTGGCCATAGGTTGAGAGTCCGCCGGCGCTGTCCCTTGGGCGGAGCAGCGCCACACTCTCCACATCATCAGCTATCGCTTCGGTTGGGATCGGGATCCATTGCTATAAACAAACACAAAGTCAAATTGTCGAAATCACCACACTATCGATTCATCATTTAATGGCATGTATAGCTAGACCCCAAACACATCACGGTAGTCCTAGAATCGACTAAACCGTGGCTCGATACCAATAAAATTGTAACACCCGGACCCGAGACCATCACCGTGTCGGACACGAGGGGTTAACAAGCCAAGTTCACATATTTTGCCCACCAATTTGACATTTCCAGTCAGGTGGAAAACTGCGTCACCGTCGCCTTAAAATCATATCTCGAGTTTCAAAACTCGGAAACTGGTTTCGTAAATTTTCCTGAATTTAGACTCATATATCCACCCATGTATTTATTTCTAGAATTTTGGTCAGGCCAATTGGTACAGTTTATTAGTTAAAGTCACCCATGTTACAGGATCGATTGCTTTCGACCTTCAGCGTTATAACTTGAATATCTCTCGTGCAGGGGCTTTAATACTAGTGCCGTTTGTTTCTAATGAAATTAGACTCAAAATGGAATCTGTAAATATAAGGCATGACTCCTAAGGCTCATCAAAGGGGCAAGACGACTGAGTCGAGCCCCCCCTAATAGTCAGTCGGCGGAACGGGAGGCTTTAGAGATTCTGTTCGAAGCCGCACCTCCCAAGATACCCCCAACATGCAGTGCAGTCGGAGGAGGAGGCGCTTTGATAGTAGGGGCGGGGGCAGCTGCTGAATACGATTAAGGGGACAATGAGTGAGTCGAGCTAATTCTTTCTGGATAATTTATAGTAAATTTTTAAAGTTGCGACAGGGGACCCAGAAACCGTTCTGGCCGTGTCTCACAATAGCTTTAATATCTCTTAACATGTAACTCCTATGACCATTTCGTTTCTTCCATATGAAAATAGACTCATCAAGGTTCATTTACATAGCTTATTCACTAATTAATACCATTCCTACAAATTTTGGTGATTTTTCACATTCACGTCACTGCAGCTGGCAGCATCTGTTTTTAAGGTAGGTCTTACCTATTTTGTAGTCTCCATGAACCAACTAGTCTTGCCATACATAGGTTCATATATGATCATTTTAACCATACCAATGGATGATCATGTGACCAACACTCCCATTTCCAATCCAATATCACATCATGACACCATATATATACATACAATCCACAAATAGTCTAAGTTCATGCTTCCTTTTACGAGCCATTTTCGCATGGCCGTATACATATACATCACCACATTTTTAAACCAACAAGGGGTAGTCCTATACATGCCATTTCAAAGTTCAACCAAAAATTTATACCAAAATAGAGGCGTTGATAGTGTGGATGACTTCGACTTTATTGATCCCGAATCCGATTGCTATCGAGCGAAATTTATAAAACAGAGAGCCAAAGCAACGGGGTAAGCATTTTTATGCTTAGTAAGTCTCAAGGAATATAATCAGCTTTAATTAAAGCAATACATTCACATAACCAAATGCATCATTCCATTAATACACATTCACATAGTCATTCTTACTTCACACTTCATCATTATATACTTTCACAAAGTATCGATCAATTCAATAGCTGAAATTGTTAGACGATTGACCGAATGTTGCTCAAACATGTCGACTTTCCAATGCACATATAAACGTACCTTATTCTTTGGGCTTTTCGAGCGTACTAATTGAATTCATTACAGCAACCAACACTCACCTCCAGCCCAAGATTCTTCGGAATATAACCGGATATAACCACGTGCACAAATGCCTTCGGGTCTTAGCCCGGATAGAATGACTCGCATACGAATGCCTTGGTCTTAGCTCGGATGTAGCCACTAGCACAATTGCCTTGGTCTTAACCCGGATATAATTTCCAACATTAACGTCTTCGGGGCTTAGCCCGGATATCATTCAATTTCTCATGCGCACATACATCAATAATCATTGGACATACATATTTCATTTTCGTTACTAAGGCTCAAACACAATTATGATCACTAGCATAATCGCCTTCGGGACTTAGCCCGGGTATCATTCAAATACTCATACACACATAATCAATAATCAATACACATCCATACATCATTTCACATAATTCAAGTAGGGTCACTTCTTGAGGACTTACCTCGGATGTTGTCGAACGGCTTTTACGGCTATTCGATCACTTTTTCCTTCCCCTTGTCCAATTGTGGCCCTCTTAGCTCTTGAGCTAATTCAAACAAATTCAATTTATTAAAACCTCATTGTGCTAGCTTATGGCCGAATATGACAAGGAGTTTAAATGGTCATATGGCCACTCTTTAGCTTGAATACACAATGGTCATGCACATTTTATACTACATCAAGCAATTCAATACAATTCATTCGAGCATCAAGGAAAAGCTAAGGCCATCAAATAGGCTACCTAAGGCCGAATATACATGTCCATGTTGAGGCCAATTATGCACTTAATACCACACAAAACAGCATGCATTTTACTAGTTAATGCTTTGCATATTGTAGCTCAAAACTTATAATATAACATCAAGCACTCATATGTGTGCTAGGCGAATGTGCTTACAATTTCACAATTATTCTTCAACATCTTCTTCTTTAAACAAACATATTCATCACTTACTTCATAACCAAAGCATCATGTGCAAACATATATATACATATATGAGCATGGCGAATTTCAAGGTGTCCATAGCCATCCAAAACACAAATTTTAACTAACATGCAAGAAGCATGAACCATGCTCATGAATGCATCATGGCCGAATATGACAATCATGCCCCTTTTCAACTTCAATCATGGTTAAACAAAAGAAAACTCAAAATCTTACTCAAGAGTAGACAATCCATCATTGCATGCATCATCATCAAGCTTCACACTTAGCATGCAATGGCTTTATCACCATAACAACTTTGGCCAAATACCATTTCCATGGCATAACAAGGATTTGAGCCATGGCTAACATGCACATCAAGTTAGCAACCAAAACATGCATGAAACTCCTAACACAACCTCATACATACCTTAATCTTGATGCAAATTTAGCCAAATCTCCTTCTAGATCTCTTCTAAACCAAGCATGAAGCAAAAATCCTCCCCCTTTTTCCTTAGTATTTTCGGCCAAGAAGTGAAAATAGATGAACAAATTTTTTTCTTTTCTTTCTTTAGGATATTCGGCTAAGGGCTATGGAGAAAGATGAACACTTTTTTTTTTTCCATACTCTTATTTTATTATTTCTAACATCCACCACTAGCAAAACATGTTTAAGACATGTTTTCTTTTGCCCATATTCATCACCATGGCCGGCCACTTCCCTCTCTTTGGGTAAATTGACATGCAAAACCATTCTTTTGCATGCATGTACTATTAGACCTTTGAAGATTGGCCTATCACCTTTCAACAATGTTTCATATAAGTCCATCTAAATAAATTCACATGGAAATGATCAAATTAATGCATGCAACTTTCACACATGCATTTGCTAACATCATAAACATAGAATATAACTTCTAATTACTTATAAGACTCGGTTTAACGGTCCCGACACCACTTCCCGACTAGGGTCAAATTAGGGACGTCACAACTCTCCCCCACTTAAGAAATTTTCGTCCCCGAAAATCTTACCGGTAAATAGGTTTGGATATCGCTCTTTCATAGAGTTCTCGGTCTCCCAAGTAGCTTCTTCTATCCCGTGCTTGAGCCATAACACTTTCACTAGCGGAACTCGTTTGTTTCGCAATTCTTTCACTTCCCGTGATAGGATACGAATCGGTTCTTCCTTATAACTCATATTAGCTTGAATTTCAATTTCTGATTGACTAATCACGTGCGATGGATCGGATCTATAGCGTCGAAGCATCGAAACATGAAAGACATTGTGAACCCTTTCGAGTTCAGGGGGCAAAATCAAACGATATGCCACTGGACCGACTCGCTCGGATATCTCATATGGCCCAATGAACCTCGGGCTCAGCTTGCCCTTACGGCCGAATCTGAGTATCTTTTGCAAGGCGATACCTTGAGAAACACTTTATCACCCACGATACTCGATAACCTTACGCCAGATCCGCGTCGACTTCGACGATCGGAGGCTATCTTCGACTTTCACGGATTACTTTCACTTTCTGCTCAGCATCTCTAACCAAATCCACCCCAAAAATCTTGCTTTCACCAAGCTCGGTCCAAAACAATGGTGTACGGCATTTACGACCGTACAAAGCCTCGTAGGTGCCATCTTAATACTTGATTGAAAGCTTTGTTGTTGTAGCGAATTCAATCAACGGCAAATACCGCTTCCCATGAACCACTAAACTCGAGGATGCAACATCTCAACATATCCTCAAGTATCTGAATTATCCGCCGGATTGACCATCGGTTTGGGGTGAAAGGCGGTGCTGAAATGCAACTTGGTACCCAAAGCTTCTTGCAACTTTTTCCAAAATCGCGAGGTAAATCTCGGATCTCTATCCGACACGATGGAAATAGGCACCCGTGTAATCTCACAACCGAGAAACGTACAATTCGGCTAGTTTGTCCGTTGAAAATCCGTCGTCTGGGGACAAAGTGGGCCGACTTAGTCAATCTATCTACCACGACCCAAACTACATCCTTCTTACTTGCGACAATGGCGGTCCGGATACAAAGTCCATTGTGACTCGATCCCATTTCCACTCGGGTATCGTGATTGGTCAAGTAATCCTCAAGGCACCGATGTTCCGCTTTCACTTGTTGACATATTAAACATCTCAAACAAAGTCGGAGATGTCTCGCTTCATACCATGCCACCAAAATCGACGTTTCAAATCATTGTACATCTTCGACTCCCGGGTGGATTGCCATTCGGCTACAATGGGCTTCATTCAGAATTATCGAAATGAGTTCAATTCTTTGGAACACACAGACGACTTTTGAACCTCAAACAATCGTCATCATCGATTTGAAATTACGAGTCCTTGTTCGAACACACTCAAATTCCGTTTTGCGACCAACTCGTCGTCGACTTTCTCGAGCTTCTCGAATTTGATGTATCAATAGTGGTTTGGCTTTCAATTCAGCTACTAACACACTATCGGATCGGACGGACAAGTGCACGTTCATCGCTCGTAAGCGAATAATGATTTACGACTCAAGGCATCCGCAACCACATTCGCCTTTCCGGTGATAGTCAATGACCAGCTCATAATCCTTTAACATTCGAGCCAACGTCTTTGTCGCAGATTTAAGTCTCTTTGGGTCATCAAATATTTGAGACTTTTGTGATCCGAGTACACATGGCACCTTTCACCAAATAAGTAATGTCGCCAAATCTTTAAGGCGAACACGATGGCGGCCAATTCGAGATCATGAGTCGGATAATTTTTCTCATGTGGCTTTAATTGCCTCGACGCATAGGCCACAACTCGACCTTCTTGCATCAATACACAACCTAACCCAAGTAGGGAGGCATCGCTATAGATGACAAACTCTTTGCCGGACTCGGGTTGCACTAGAATTGGGGCTTCAGTCAAATAAGTTTTCAGTTGATCGAAACTTTTTTGACATTTCTCCGTCCATTCGAACTTAACATCCTTTTGGAGTAGCTTCGTCATCGGCGTGGCTATCGTTGAGAAACCTTTACAAATCGTCGGTAATAACCGGCAAGCCCCAAAAGCTCGAACCTCAAGAATATTTCTGAGGCTTCCAATTAAGTATGGCTGAAATTTTATTCGGGTCGACTCGAATACCCGATGCAGATACCACATGACCCAAGAAGCTAACCTCTCTTAACCAGAACTCACACTTGCTGAACTTAGCATATAATTGCTTATCCCGTAAAATTTGCAAAGACTAACCGCAGGTGTTCAAGATGTTCGGTCTCATTTCTTGAATAGACCAAGATGTCATCAATGAACACGACTACGAATCGATCCAAATATGGTCTCGAAGATCCGATTCATTAAATGCATAAATACCGCAGGGCATTAGTAAGCCCAAACGGCATCACTAGGAACTCATAGTGACCATATCTCGCTCAAGGCGGTCTTGGGTGCGTTCAATCTCGGATTCGCAATTGATAATAGCCCGATCTCAAATCTATTTTCGAGAACACCGAGGCTCCCTTCAGTTGATCGAACAAGTCATCGATACGTGGTAACGGATATTTGTTCTTTATCGTCGCTTTATTAAGTCGACGATAGTCGATCTGCACAAACCGCATGGTTCCATCCTTCTTTTCACGAACAATCTTGGCGCACCCAAGGCGAGAAACTCAGGCGAGCAAAACCTCTATCCACCAATTCTTGCAACCGAGCTTTCAACTCCTTTAATTCCGTTGGTGCCATACGATACGGAGCTATCGAAATTGAGTGGTACCGGTACCAATTCGATGCCAAATTCTATTTCTCGAACAGTGGTAAACCCGCAATTCTTGGGAAAACATCCGGTATTCACAAACCACGAGCGCAGATTCGGGTTTCTTTTACGATTCCTTGTCATCGAACACGTCGCAAGGTACGCCGCACCCTTTTCTTACATATTTACGGGCCAACATCGCTGATATTACGGTGGCAACCCTTTAAGTCCGTAGACTCAACCCGAATTATCTTGTTATTCGCGCTCCTCAAATCGATAGTCTTGCTCTTGCAATTTACAACCGCATCGTGCATGGTCAACCAATCCAAACCAAGAATAACGTCGAACTCATCGAACGGCAAAAGCATCAAGTCCGCCGGAAAACAAGAACCTCGAACACTAGGGGACTTTTCTTGCACACTTTGTTGACAAGCACGTAATGACCCAAGGGTTTGACACCGAATTACAAACTCGAGAGACTCAATAGGCAAAGTCTTCTTGGATGCTAAGGTTTCACATATATATGAATGAGTAGAACCGGGGTCAATAAAAGCAATCACATTTGTATTGAAAAGAGTGAAAGTACGGTAATGACATCCGGAGAGGCAGATCATCCTCGCGTCAGCGTCGGCATAAGTCCTAGCAGAGCACGAGCCTCGGATCGATGGTAGCATCTCTAGATCCTCTCGACCGCCAATCGACAAGGCCCATATTTCTAGGTGGCCTACCTCGGCGTTGGTAGCACCGGGTTTCCACTCGACTTACATTCTGCTCATGCATCCTCGGGCAATCCTTCATAAAGTGGTCGGCCGATCCACACTTATAGTAGGAGCGATCACGAAACCAACAGCTCCCGAATGCCATTTGCCACAATGTAGACACTCCGCCCTCTCTCGCGATCATTTCCACCATCTGGCGATCAAGTGACTCGTGTGGTCACAGGGTCGATCGCGTCCTCGTCTAGAAAAGCCCAAACGCCTCTAGACCGGCTCACATCATCTCGAATCTCTTCGATGCTGTTGAAGAGACTTTCCGAGGACCCTTTCGAATTCTCCGGTTCCCACATCAACTTTTTGTTTCTCCTTTCTAAGCTCTTCGGCTTTACAAGCTCGCTCAACAAGTACTACGAACTCTCGTATTTCGAGAATGCCAACGAACATCCTTATATCATCATTTAGCCCATCCTCGAAGCGTTTACACATAATAGCTTCGGACGAAATGCATTCTCGCGCGTATCGGCTAAGCCTCACAAATTTTCGTTCGTAGTCGGTAACTGACATAGAACCTTGCTTAAGATCAAGAAATTCCCTTCGCTTTTGGTCGATGAATCTCTGACTGATATATTTTTTTCGGAACTCGGTTTGAAAGAATTCCCAAGTCACTTGCTCTCTAGGTACCACAGAAGTCAGAGTACTCCACCAATAGTAGGCGGACTCACGTAGCAAGGAGATGGTACACTTTAAGCACTCATCGGGTGTACAGGATAGCTCATCGAGCACCCGGATAGTGTTATCCAACCAAAATTCAGCTCGCTCGGCATCATCATCATCCGTAGCCTTAAATTCAGTGGCCCCATGTTTTCGAATCCTATCGATGGGGCTTACTTGACCTTATTTGGTCGATCACCGGAGGTATTGTAGGTGCGAGGTTGCATTTGTCGAGAATGGAGGTTGTGGAACAGTAGTGTTAGTTCGAATGTATTGATTAAACCATTCGTTCATCACACTATAAAAGGCTTGCCTAGCCTCATCATTCGGATTCTTGGCCATAGGTTGAGAGTCCGCCGGCCGCTGTCCCTTAGGCGGGAGCAGCGCCACACTCTCCACATCATCACTATCGCTTCGGTTGGGATCGGGATCCATTGCTATAAACAAACACAAAGTCAAATTGTCGAAATCACCACACTATCGATTCATCATTTAATGGCATGTATAGCTAGACCCCAAACACATCACGGTAGTCCTAGAATCGACTAAACCGTGGCTCGATACCAATAAATTGTAACACCCGGACCCGAGACCATCACCGTGTCGGACACGAGGGTTAACAAGCCAAGTTCACATATTTTGCCCACCAATTTGACATTTCCAATCAAATTTGGAAAAGCTGCGTCACCGTCGCCTTAAAATCATATCTCGAGTTTCAAAACTCGGAAACTGGTTTCAGAAATTTTCCATGAATTTAGACTCATATATCCATCCATGTATTTATTTCTAGAATTTTGGTCAGGCCAATTGGTACAGTTTATTAGTTAAAGTCACCCATGTTACGGGGATCGATTGCTTCGACCTTCGCGTTATAACTTGAATATCTCTTTGTGCGGGGCTTTAATACTAGTGCCGTTTGTTTCTAATGAAACTAGACTCAAAATGGAATCTGTAAATATAAGGCATGACTCCTAAGGCTCATCAAAGTGGCAAGACGAGTGAGTCGAGCCCCCTAATAGTCGGTCGGTGAACGGGAGGCTTTAGAGATTCATTGACCGCACCTCCCAAGATACCCCCAACATGCAAAGGCAAATCGGGAGGAGGCGCTTTGATAGTAGGGGCAGGGGCAGCTGTTGAATACGATTAAGGGGACAATGAGTGAGTCGAGCTAATTCTTTCGGATAATTTATAGTAAATTTTAAAGTTATGACGGGGACCCGAAACCGCTCTGGCCGTGTCTCACAATAGCTTTAATATCTCTTAACATGTAACTCCTATGACCATTTCGTTTCTTCCATATGAAAATAGACTCATCGAGGTTCATTTACATAGCTTATTCACTAATTAATACCATTCCTACAAATTTTGGTGATTTTTCACATTCACGTCACTGCAATGGCAAAGATCTGCTTTTAAGGTAGGTCTTACCTATTTTGTAGTCTCCATGAACCAACTAGTCTTGCCATACATAGGTTCATATACGATCATTTTAACCATACCAATGGCTGATCATGTGACCAACACTCCCATTTCCAATCTAATATCACATCATGACACCATATATATACATACAATCCACAAATAGTCTAAGTTCATGCTTCCTTTTACGAGCCATTTTCGCATGGCCGTATACATATACATCACCACATTTTAAACCAACAAGGGTAGTCCTATACATGCCATTTCAAAGTTCAACCAAAATTTATACCAAAATAGAGGCGTTGATAGTGTGGATGACTTCGACTTTATTGATCCCGAATCCGATTGCTATCGGCGAAATCTATAAAAGAGAGCCAAAGCAACGGGTAAGCATTTTTATGCTTAGTAAGTCTCAAGGAATATAATCAGCTTTAATTAAAGCAATACATTCACATAACCAAATGCATCATTCCATTAATACACATTCACATAGTCATTCTTACTTCACACTTCATCATTATATACTTTCACAAAGTATCGATCAATTCAATAGCTGAAATTGTTAGACGATTGAGCGAATGTTGCTCAAACATGTCGACTTTCCAATGCACATATAAACGTACCTTATTCTTTGGGCTTTTCGAGCGTACTAATTGAATTCATTACAGCAACCAACACTCACCTCCAGCCCAAGATTCTTGAATATAACCGGATATAACCATGTGCACAAATGCCTTGGTCTTAGCCCGGATAGAATGACTTCATACGAATGCCTTGGTCTTAGCCCGAATGTAGCAACTAGCACAATTGCCTTCGGGTCTTAACCCGGATATAATTTCCAGCATTAACGTCTTCGGGGCTTAGCCCGGATATCATTCAATTTCTCATGCGCACATACATCAATAATCATTGGACATACATATTTCATTTTCGTTACTAAGGCTCAAACACAATTATGATCACTAGCATAATCGCCTTCGGGACTTAGCCCGGGTATCATTCAAATACTCATACACACATAATCAATAATCAATACACATCCATACATCATTTCACATAATTCAAGTAGGGTCACTTCTTGAGGACTTACCTCGGATGTTGTCGAAGCTTTTACGGCTATTCGATCACTTTTTCCTTCCCCTTGTCCAATTGTGGCCCTCTTAGCTCTTGAGCTAATTCAAACAAATTCAATTTATTAAAACCTCATTGTGCTAGCTTATGGCCGAATATGACAAGGAGTTTAAATGGTCATATGGCCACTCTTTAGCTTGAATACACAATGGTCATGCACATTTTATACTACATCAAGCAATTCAATACAATTCATTCGAGCATCAAGGAAAGGCTAAGGCCATCAATAGGCTACCTAAGGCCGAATATACATGTCCATGTTGAGGCCAATTATGCACTTAATACCACACAAAAACAGCATGCATTTTACTAGTTAATGCTTTGCATATTGTAGCTCAAAACTTATAATATAGCATCAAGCACTCATATGTGTGCTAGGCCGAATGTGCTTACAATTTCACAATTATTCTTCAACATCTTCTTCTTTAAACAAACATATTCATCACTTACTTCATAACCAAAGCATCATGTGCAAACATATATATACATATATGAGCATGGCGAATTTCAAGGTGTCCATAGCCATCCAAAACACAAATTTTAACTAACATGCAAGAAGCATGAACCATGCTCATGAATGCATCATGGCGAATATGACAATCATGCCCTTTTCAACTTTAATCATGGTTAAACAAAAGAAAACTCAAAATCTTACTCAAGAGTAGACAATCCATCATTGCATGCATCATCATCAAGCTTCACACTTAGCATGCAATGGCTTTATCACCATAACAACTTTGGCCAAATACCATTTCCATGGCATAACAAGGATTTGAGCCATGGCTAACATGCACATCAAGTTAGCAACCAAAACATGCATGAAACTCCTAACACAACCTCATACATACCTTAATCTTGATGCAAATTTAGCCAAATCTCCTTCTAGATCTCTTCTAAACCAAGCATGAAGCAAAAATCCTCCCCCTTTTTCCTTAGTATTTTCGGCCAAGAAGTGAAAATAGATGAACAAATTTTTTTCTTTTCTTTCTTTAGGATATTCGGCTAAGGGCTATGGAGAAAGATGAACACTTTTTTTTTTTTCCATACTCTTATTTTATTATTTCTAACATCCACCACTAGCAAAACATGTTTAAGACATGTTTTCTTTTGCCCATATTCATCACCATGGCCGGCCACTTCCCTCTCTTTGGGTAAATTGACATGCAAAACCATTCTTTTGCATGCATGTACTATTAGACCTTTGAAGATTGGCCTATCACCTTTCAACAATGTTTCATATAAGTCCATCTAAATAAATTCACATGGAAATGATCAAATTAATGCATGCAACTTTCACACATGCATTTTCTAACATCATAAACATAGAATATAACTTCTAATTACTTATAAGACTCGGTTTAACGGTCCCAACACCACTTCCCGACTAGGGTCAAATTAGGGACGTCACATTGTGAGTCGGCTACCCTTGTCACCATCGAAGAAAGACTCGATATGGGTGATTGTGGATAGGTTGACCAAGTCGGCTCATTTTATACATGTTCGCACAGACTTTTCTCTTCAGAAGTTAGCCAAGTTGTATGTGGCGGAGATTGTGCGACTGCATGGAGTTCCAGTTTCGGTTATCTCTGATCGGGATCCTAGATTCACATCTCGGTTTTGGCAAAAGTTGCATGAGGCGTTAGGAACGCGATTGAACTTTAGTACGGCTTTCCATCCCCAAACTGATGGTCAGTCGGAAAGAGTTATTCAGATTCTGGAAAACATGTTGAGGGGATGTGTTATTGATTTCCGAGGTAGTTGGGAGGATTACTTGCTTTTGGCAGAGTTTGCATACAACAATAGTTATTAGTCGAGTATTCGAATGGCACCTTATGAAGCACTATATGGGCGAAGGTGTCGAACACCTAGTTGTTGGACTGAACTGGGGGAGCGACAAGTTCTTGGACCTGAGTTGGTGGCAGATACTGAGGATAAGGTCAAGTTAATTAGAGATCGGTTAAAAGAAGCGTTTGATAGGCAAAAGTCGTATACAGATCTGAAGCGTAAGGAGATTGAATACTTAGTGGGCGATATGGTCTTCTTGAAGGTTTCACCTTGGAAGAAGATACTAAGGTTTGGCAAGAAGGGCAAGTTGAGTCCGCAGTTCATTGGGCCTTATCGGATTTTGAAGCGAGTAGGCCCAGTGGCTTATCAGTTGGAATTGCCTTCAGAGTTAGACAGGATTCACGATGTTTTTCACGTCTCCATGTTAAGGCGCTATCGTTCTGACCCTACTCATGTCGTGCCGGTTGCAGAAATTGAGGTGCGCACTGATTTGACCTTTGAGGAGGAGCCTGTACAAATATTGGATAGAGACGTTAAAGTTTTGAGGAGGAAATCTGTACCATTAGTGAAAGTGCTTTGGCGTAACCATGGCAGAGAAGAAGCTACTTGGGAGCCAGAGGAGACAATGCAACAACAATACCATCATCTGTTCGGATCAGGTAAATTTCGAGGAGGAAATTTCTTTAAGGATGGTAGAGTTGTAACGCCCCAAATTTTCGGGAATTCTGTAAAAGTTGTAAAATTTAAAATTCTGTGTTCTGTTTGTTATGTGTAGGATTAATCATGTTGGTGGGCCTCTAGAAGGCCAAGCTTAGGATAAAACTCGGTAGTTTTAATTAAATTTAATTCTATAAGAGAAAGGGTTACGATAAATTGGGCTTTTAGGAATTATTTGTGAAAATGGATCACAAGGAAGCAAGTGGTAAAGTGGCATGTGGCGCCACCGGGAAGGATGTTAGTGGCGTGTGGAAGCACAGGGAGGACCAGTGTTCAAGTCACAATGACAACAAATTAAGTGATTAATTTTATATACAGAAAAGGAAGTAATGAAACTGAAATAAAAGTCATCAGAAGAGTTTAAGAAGGTAAGGGGATTGAATAAGGATAAAGATAAGGGAGGAAATCTAGGAGCTGATCAAGGAGCAAGAGGTGGCCGGCCAAGGGACTCTAGCATGGGAAATTTGGCTAGGTATTGTAGTAGTGGGAATTTCGGCATTTGGGGTGTGTTGTGCCGAAATTCTAATCATCTTTTCTTCTCCTCTTTTCTTTATTTCTTTTTCTCCATCTACCTTCTCCTCTTCCTTCTCCATAGCTGAACCCTTCTATCTCTTTACTCTTCATCACATCCTTAATCTTTTTATTTTTAGCCTTATAAGACGAACATCATAAAAAGCCGAAATCCTGAAAGCTTGATTCATTTTGTGCCGATTTCTTATAACCAAAACCACATCTCTTCTCTTCATCATTTGTGGCTGATTCACCAGCCCTCTAAAACCTCAATTTTTGACGACAAGACCATAGCAAAACCCTCTCGTTTTACCTTTCTAAACACAAGTTGCAAAAAGCGAAAAACCCCACATTAAAAGGGACTTGGCGAATCTGAAGTCATCAAAATATCGACTTTTGTTATCATCGAGGGCTTAGATCTACATCGGGATCGAGTGGGAAACTCGTTGGAATCATCACTAAGGAATCGGTGGTAAGTCTTCGCCAAAACTTAGTCTTCTTACATATTTTAGGAAAAGCCGAAATCCCTAAAAGTTAGGGAGGTTGTCGATTTGGACTTGTAACCCTGAGGGGTCGTAATAACTATTTTGGGTTTTGGTAATAGTGTGATTTAGAGGCGGTTGATCAAGGGCTTGGACAGGTGGAACGATCGGATCTTTGGAGTTAACCATCTTTCGGTAGTAAGGTAAGAGCAATAAGGGTTTTAGGCATGTTTGGCCGAATGTGGTAGGGGACTATATACTCAATCTTATTTCGATATTTGGAGTAATATTAAGTGATTCAATTGTAGTCAATTCATGTGTAGATCTCGTCGAGGAAATCCCAAAACAGGTGTGTAACTGACACCCTCTCATAGGCTAGATCGGCAAAAGCCGAAAAGCCGAAATCTTTGGCCGCTTATTTTGGGCACTTGCGAGTGTGCGAATGCTCGTAAGATGTATGGGTAAATATTACTGGTAATCGAAAGTGATAAAACTACAGTACGCACGATTTCGTGCGTTTTGATATTTTGGGCTTAATGGGCCAAAATTGGGTTAATAGGCCAACGGGCCCAATTCGATAAGAACACTCGGTAAGTGTTTCTGGCTAAACGTAATGGCTACGATATGCATGAAAACCTTAGAAATAGTTAGATGTACTAGAATACCCCTATGCATGCAAAATTACCATTATACCCCTATGTATGCAAAATTACCATTATACCCCTATGTATGCAAAATAACCTCTATACCCCTAGGGTTAATTTGTCTGAAAAGCATGATGAATTAAATCTTTATGATGTATGCCATGAATGTATATCTGTTGCATGGGGACATGGGTTATATTATGGAGGAAGCGTCCTGGTGGCTATGCCACAAATTATCTGTTCTGGTCGCCCTGGCACATATATCTGTTCTGGTGGTACTGCCACAAAATATCTATATCTAGTGACTCTGTCACATTTTCTGTATCTGGCAGCCATGCTGCATATTTCTGTGGCGTGTAGCGGTTGGGTGGGTCGAGTAGTCTCCCCACATGGTGAAAGGAGGGTATGGGAGTGCACATGGTTGGATATGGTTGGGTTTCTGCATAAGCATGATATATCTGTTCTGATCTGTTCTGGGCTAAGGCCAACTTATTCCGTCTCTGTGGTTTGAACTGATTTAGGCTATGGTTGGGTTGAATTACACGCTGAGTTTCCCAAAACTCACCCCCTATTTTTTTTCCTCGCAGGTAATCCTCAACCATAGTGGGCTTGGAGCTGTGAGAGATTCGGATCGACCACTGCTTTACTGAACTGGTTTCTTTACGGTGAACTGGCGTCCTTTTAATTTCATTTATGGTTTTGGGTTTTAAATGTAATAAGGCCGCTTAACTATTTTTATGGTTTTGTTTTACTTTTATTATTTTATTTTATTATGATGAAAAACTATGATAACTAAGGAAAATGGGTTAGCTTTAGGACGCGTTTTCAAAAACATTAAGTGATTTCAAAATAACACGATTACAAGTAAGATTTTCAATAAGCAAACGTTTTCAAACTTAATCACTTTATTAGGATGGACTTAACCAAATGGTTTTCTCACAATTATACGAGATGTTAGAGTGTGGCAATGGCGGTGTGCATGTCTAGGATTGGATCCGAAGGGAGCTTGGTACTTAGCGGTCAAGCGGACTCACCTTCTCTTTTTTCTGGTTTCCTACATGGTGCACAGCTCCCATTCACTTTAACCTATATTAAAAGTATCTTTTACATCACCAATAAGGTTTTCCAAACTAAGTAATACAGAATGTTTTGTACGCATCAATGTGGCACCCGGATCCGGTCATAACGTCTAGGCCGGGTTTGGGGTGTTACATGTTCCATCCTTTGGCCGAATATAAACCTAACTAAGGTATCATTTTTATCATTCATATCACAAAGGTAAAGTCAACATATCCAATTTAAATTCAATCTATAACCGAATCCTGTTCATCTCAAATTTCCATATCAATCTCATGCATATACACATATATCTCATATTTATGAAATTGAACTCTCTAATCTTGAACTCATGCATCATGATCAGATCATAAACATTTGAATGATTTAACAATGGTTTAAGCATACCTACCGAATTTCGTAGTCATAGTTTAAAATCAATTGTATTCTCAAAGAGAGTAAATTACTTACCTGGTTATCTTATGGTAAGTAGCACAGGTGTTTAAAATTGTTTCCACATGTATTATATGATTTCTCGTGTGAACACTTATGGGTTTTCAACCTCAAATATTATGCCGGCACAACCACCCTTCTGAATCAAGCACGATTCTTAACACCGGCTCAAAGCCCTTTGAGACCAAGCTCGGATTAGGCCATCGGCTCAAGGCCCTTGAACTAAGTCCGGTTATGACACCGCTCAAAAGCCCTTGAAACTAAGTTCGATTATTAGCACCGCTCAAAAGCCCTTGAACCCAAGCTCGGATTTACACCCGATTAACATTCACACATATATGCATACATATCTATATATCATATCACATTTGAATATCATTCCTGATACTCGAATGCTATTACAGTATGTTTACTAACCATACATCATTCGATTCATTAGTCCTAAACAAATAACATGATCCCGTTTCGTTAATCCACAAGATTTCTATAACCAAACGGCTACAAGTAAATACTTTACTTATTTATTTTGTCATGTAATTCAAGTAGAATCATTAGGTCACAAGTTAATTATTATGCTCATAGATAAATAATTGCCTTAAAAAATCATAAACTAAGTTTCATTACTCAATGACTTACCTCGGTATATTCGAACGGTTGCGGATAGGCTACTCGATTGCTTTCTCTTTTCCTTTATCTGATTTAGACCCTCTATGCTCTTGAGCTTAATAAAACAAATAAATTTATTCAATTACTTGTCCAACTTTACTATATACGAATACCTATTTATTAAGATTCATTTCAAAGTAAATAATAGGCAACCGATCATATATTTTTCCTATAGTGATATTCAAATATTATAGCCAAAGAATCACAACTATCAAATGTTTAACTATGATCGGACATGTGATATTACCCGAATGTCCTAAGCTAATTACCGAACCCATTGCCTCAATTCATGGACATATCGAATAGAGTAATCCTTACTTGAACTATTAGCCAACTTTATCAAATGAACAATTATACTTAAAATACCACATATATATATATATATCTACATAGGTGCATAGATACGGATACCATGTTACCAACAATTATTTTCTAGCTTAGTAGCCGAACCAATATATAAACTCATAAGCTAAGCAGTTCGTCAATATTATCTATATATATCCAATTCATTTCTTATCCAATCAACTAGGTAAGTTAAAGTCATGACATATTATCAATAACCTTACTGTTACCAAGCATGCTTATTATTTACTATATCCAAACCAATTTACAAGCTAATTCATACAGTCAAACGAATCAATAATAAACTACAACCTAGTCATATCTACCCGTCACATTTACTCTACTTAAACTGAATAAGCATGTACATAAAGTCCTTGGCCGAACTTCACTAAACACAAGTCAACCATAATCTTAATATTTATCTTATGCATAACCTTATTTACCATCCAATAATCATTAAAAAAAATATATCAAACTCTTAATATTTATGTACAAAGCCGAATCTTAATATGATCCAACCTCAAACTCATTCATTTCAATCACTCACACGGTATTTGTTCAATTCATTAAACAAATCTATGTTTGGCTATTATACTCATGAGTGTTAAAATTTATAATTTGACTAACTTAAACCCTTCTCTTCAACAATTTTTCATACAACATAAAGATCATAACCCAAGCTCATCCTTTAATAACCAAACCAATGCTCAAACCATCACCAAAATTTCAAATTTTGACATGGGCTATGTAAGAAATTTGCTAATTAACTAGAAACAAGCTTAAAATTTTAAAATCTAACACAATTAACTAACCTGCCTTGAGCTTAAAGTGACCGAAATCTTTCCTTCTTTCTTTCTTCAATTCGGCCAAGAAGAACCAAAAAGAATGAAGCTTTGTTTTTATCACCTTTTTTTCTTATTATTATTATTACTTAACAAAATTCAATTATAGAACCATTAACTAATTATTTACATCTATTTTAACATAAATTCCTCATCATGGCCGGCCACTATATCCAAAAAGGGTTATTTGACATGCAAGTACAATTATTTTATAACGTGCATAAATAGGCCACTTTACATTTGCCTAGCACATTTCTAAATTTTCTCACATAAGTCCTTTCTAATAAATTTCACATACAATTAAAGAAATTAAAGTATGAAACTTTCACACATGCACTTTCAAATATATTAAGCATTAAATATGACGATTAATTATTTTTTTACAACTCGGTTTTATGGTCTCGAAACCACTTTCCGACTAAGGTTAAATTAGGGCTGTCACAACTCTCCCCCACTTAAGACATTTTCGTCCCCGAAAATCTTACCAGTAAATAGATTTGGGTATCGTTCTTTTATAGAGTTCTCAGGTTCCCAAGTAGCTTCTTCAATTCCATGCTTGAGCCATAACACCTTCACTAATGGAACTGTTTTGTTTCGCAACTCTTTCACCTCGCGAGCTAGGATACAAATCGGTTCTTCTTCATAACTCAAATCAGATTGTATTTCAACCTCTGATGGGTTAATTTTGTGCGATGGATCGGATCTATAACGTCTGAGCATCGAAACATGAAAAACATTGTGAATCTTTTCGAGTTCAGGGGGTAAAATCAATCTATATGTAACTGGACCAACTTGTTCGGATATTTCATACGGCCCAATGAACCTCGGACTCAACTTGCCCTTACGGCCAAATCTGAGTATCTTTTTCCAAGGTGAAACTTTAAGAAACACTTTGTCTCCCACCTGATACTCAATGTTTTTTCGTTTCAAATCCGTGTATGACTTCTGAAGATCTGAAGCTGCCTTTAAACTTTCACGAATTATTTTTACTTTATGCTCAGCATCTTTGATCAAATCAACTCCGAGAATTCTACTTTCACTGAGCTCGGTCCAAAACAATGGTGTACGGCATTTACGATCGTACAAAGCCTCGTAAGGTGCCATTTTAATGCTTGATTGAAAACTATTATTGTAAGCAAACTCAATCAAAGGTAAATACCGTTCCCATGAACCACTAAACTCGAGGATGCAACATCTCAACATATCTTCGAGTATCTGAATTATCCGTTCAGATTGACCATCAGTCTGAGGATGAAAAGCGGTGCTAAAATGCAACTTGGTACCCAAAGCTTCTTGTAATTTCTTCCAAAATCACGATGTGAATCTCGGATCTCTATCTGACACAATAGAAATATGTACTCCATGTAACCTTACAATCTGAGATACATACATTTCAGCTAACTTGTCAAGGGAGTAATCCGTACGTACAGGAATAAAATGAGACGACTTTGTGACAGCCTTAAAACGACCCTAGTCGAAATGTGGTTTCGGGACCACAAAACCGAGGCATAAAAATAATTTAATATTTATTTTATTGCCTATAATGTGTGTTAACCCATGTGTGACATTTTTTATGCTTTGATTTAGAGTTATAAATGTGAATTTCACTAGAAAGGACCTAGTAGTAAACTTTGAAAGTATGATGGGGAAATGTGTGATGACTAATTAAAGCATGCATGCAAAACAATGGACTTGCATGTCAAATCCCCCAATAGCTAGTGGCCGGCCATGACAAGGAATTATGGGCAAAAATCATGTCATGAAACATGTTTGGTAAGTGGGTTATGTTGGAATAAATAAAATAAGGAGTATGGAATAAAAAAAAATGTGTGTGTGTGAAGGCTTCTCCTCCCCATTGCCGTGTAGGTAGGAAAGAAAACAAAATTTTTGTTCATCCATTTTCACTCTCTTTTGGCCGAAAATACTAAGGATAAGGAGGAGTTTTGCTTCATACTTGGTTTGGAAGAGGATTAGGAAGAGGTTGGCTATACTTGCATCAAGATTAAGGTATGTTTGAGGTTGTGCCATGAGATTCATGCATGTTTTTAGTTGCTAGCTTGATGTTCTTGTTAGCCCATGGTTCAAATCTTTGTTATGTCATGGGAATGAAATTCGCCAAAGTGAATATGGTGTTAATGCCATTGCATGCTAAATATCAAGCTTGATAATGATACATGTGATGGAGGATTGAGGATTCTTAGATTTTCTTTTAGCATTTTTTGAATGAGATACTAAGTTCTTTGTTTTACCATGACCAAATTGAAATGGTATGGTGTTGTGGTATTCGCCATGTTATATCCATAAGTATGATTCATGCATGTTGCATGGTAAGTAAGATTTAAGCTTTGGATATGTGTATATATTTGGATATAAGCCACTTGAGAATTGGCTCTAGCATATATATATGTATATATGTTCTTTACGATGTATTGGTATGACATATATGCTATTTCAAGGTGTATATTTGCTTGTGATGATGTCTCGATTATGAAGTAAATGAGAGATGTGCAATGAGTTACGATATGTAATCGTTAGTAGTAAAATGTATGCTATTTTTGTGTGGTATTAAGTGTATAATTGGCCTCAAATTGGACATGTATATTCGCCACATGAGGGGAAATTGGTGTGCATGCATTCGGTTAGAGGCAAGCATATTGATGCCTATTCTTGGCTTAGAAAATTCGCTAAGAGGAATATTAACTAATGTGTTGAGTTCGATTCATGATTTCGTACATATGCGACTTTGATGCCTAATGAGTATATATATTGGCTAAGTATCTTGAATTCCTCTTCGATGCTCACATGATAAAACCAATTTATTTGTTAAATTAAGCTCAAGAGCAAAGGGAGCTAAATCCGATAAGGGAAGGAAAAAGTCGTGGAATAGCCGTCAAATCGTTCGACCACGTCCGAGGTAAGTTCTTGAGCAATAGAGCTTAAATTCGAATTGATTAGATCATGTTTAAAGCAAATTAAAATCATGCTCTTTGTGTGTGGCTATTGAGCGAAATTACAAATGTGATAAGTGACTTGTGTCTGAATTTTGCTAATGAAAATGAAATGTGAATGTGTTATGGTTTATTGATGAATGTACATGGTTATTCGAATGATATCCGGGCTAAGTCCCAAGGCTTTGTGCTAAGTGACTAAATCCGGACTAAGATCCGACGGCATACGTATGGAGTTACTAAATCCGGACTAAGATCCGAAGGCTTTCGAGCAAGCTACTAAATCCGAGTTGAGTCCCAAGGCATTCGTGCGAAGATTCAGAATCGGGCTATGTCCCAAGGCATTTGAATGTGTAGCCATATCCGGTTAAACTCCGAAGATACGTGATTCAAGAATGAATGAACCTGCTGTAAAATTTCAGCTGTAAAATTTCAGCTAATACGCTTGAAAATTCCAGCAACGAGGTATGTTCGTATGTGCTTTGGAATAGTTGATTCCCTTCGAATAATATTCGCTCAATCGAGAAATGAGCTTTCGGCATTTGGCTAAGATGAACCCTTATGTATGAATATAGGGGTTGGAATGTGAAATAAGTATGATATTGAGAATTTGTGCATATGAAATTATCCGTTAGCTATATGAATGTTATGCTTTTGTTGTGCTGGAATCCCTTGCTCTAACTCACTAAGCATAAATTGCTTACTCCGTTTCTCTGTTTCTCTGTTTCTCTGTCTATAGATTTTGGCTCGTCACTATCGGACTCGGATTTCTGGAAGTCAAGTCTCCCACACTATCAAAGTCCCTTTCGGTATATATTTTGGTTGGATTTTGAAATGGCATGTATAGGACTACCCTTTTGTTGCGTTTTAAGTACTTTTGTGATGTATGTGTGTACGACCATGCGAAAATGGCTCGTAAAAGTGGAGTATGGCATTAGACCATTTGTGCTTATGTATATATGTATGGTTTTATGATGTTACTACGGACTGAATGGAAGTGTGAGCAAATGATCAGCCATTGGAATGGCTAAAAATGATTATATGTGGACCTATGTATGACAAAACTTTAGTTGGTCCATAGAAACCACGAAATAGGTAAGGTTTACCTGAAAAACAGATGCTGACAGCAGCAGTGGTGTGGATTTGAAAAATCACTAAAAATTGTACGAATGGAATTAAATAGTGAATAAATTATGTAAATGAACCTTGATGAATCTACTTTCATATGGAAGAAACGAAACGGTTATATGAATTATATGTTAAGAAATATTAAAGTTCTCGTGAAACAGGCCCAGAACGGTTTCTGGATCCCCTGTTCCGACTTTAGAAATTCATTGTAAATTAACCAGAGATAATTAGGAGTCATGCCATATATGTATAGATTCCTCTCTGAGTCTAATTTCTATAGAAATAAACGGCATCAGCATTTAAGCCCTGTACAGGGAGATATCCAATTCGTAACACACGAAGGTCAGTGTAGTCGATCCCTATAACAGGGGAGAGTTTAACTAATAAACTGTACTAATTGGCCCAACCAAAAATTATAGAAAACAATATTTTGATGGACTTATGAGTCTAGTTTCAGGGGAAAATTACGAAACTGATTTTCGAGCTTTAAAACTCAAGATATGATTTTTGAAGCGACAGTGATGCAGTAACCAGCTAGTCTGGAAAATTTTTATGGACTGTGAAAACAATTTAGGCTGAGTTTGTGTGCACCTTGTGTTTGACTCCCATAACGGGCTCAAAGTGCACGGGTGTTACAATTTTATTGGTATCAGAGCTACGGTTTAGTCGATTCTAGGACTACCGTAATGTGTTGGGTCTAGCTATACATGCCATTTTATGTGATTATTTGATAGTGTGGTGATTTCTGACAATTGAAATGTGTTTATTTATTGTAATGGATCCCGATCCCGACCGAAGCGGTGGTGATGATCTTGAGAGTAGCGCGCTGCTCCGACAAGGGACAGCTCCGGCGGACTCTCAACCTAATGCTAGTAATCCTAATGATGAAGCTAGACAAGCTTTCTATAGCGTGATGAATGATTGGTTTAACCAATACATTCGAACAAATACGGCTATTCCACAACCTCCTTTCCCAACAAATACAACCCCCGCACCTACAATGCCTCCGGTAACTGACCAAATAAGGTCAAGTAAGCCCCCAGTTGATAGAATCCGGAAACACGGGGCTACTGAATTTAAGGCTACAGATAGCGACGATGCCTAGCAAGCTGAATTTTGGTTGGACAACACTCTCCGGGTACTCGATGAGCTATCTTGTACACCTGATGAATGCCTAAAGTGTACTATCTCCTTGCTACGCGATTCTGCCTACTATTGGTGGAGTACTCTGACTTCTGTTGTGTCCCGAGAGCAAGTAACTTGGGAGTTTTTCCAAACTGAGTTTCAGAAGAAGTATATCAGTCAGAGATTTGTTGATCAAAAACGGAAGGAATTTCTTGAGCTTAAGCAAGGTTCTATGTCGATTCGACTACGAGCGAAAATTTGTTAGACTTAGTAGATACGCCGGGAATGTGTTTCGTCCGAGGCTATCATGTGTAAACGCTTCGAGGATGGGCTGAATGAAGATATAAAAATGTTCGTTGGTGTAACACCCCGTACCCGAGACCGTTGCCGGAGTCGGACACGAGGGGTTCACAGACTAAATTCACTGATTGAGCATTTACCGATTAACTTTCACAATCCATTTTAACATTCCCAGACAAGCTGGCTAACTGCGTCACTGTCACCTTAAAAATCATATCTCGAGTTCCAGAACTTGAAAACCAGTTCCGTAAATTTTTCCTGAAACTAGACTCATAATTCCATCTACACATTTTTTTCTAGAATTTTTGGTCAAGCCAATTAGTACAGTTTTTTAGTTAAAGTCACCCCTGTTTCAGGGTTCGACTACACTGACCTTTGCGCATTACGACTTGGATATCTTCCTGTACAGGGCTCGAACACTTATGCCGTTTGTTTCTAATGAAACTAGACTCACAACGGAATCTGTACATATAGAGAATAAATTCTAATTCTCTCTGGTTAATTTATAGTGAATTTTCAAAGTCGGAAAAGGGGATCCAGAAACCGTTCTGGCCCTGTTTCGCGAGAACTTGAATATCTCTAAAAATCCGATTCATATGGCCGTTTCGTTTCTTCTATATGAAAGTAGGTTCATCAAGGTTCAATTACATAATTTATTCACTATTTTATTTCCATTTCTACTATTATGAGTGAATTTTCACATCCACATCACTGCTGCTGCCAGCATCTATTTTAAGGGTAAACTTTACCTATCCCATGATCCTCCATGGATCAACTAAGGTTTATCATACATATACCAAAAGTGATCATGCATAACCATTCCCATGGCTAACCGTTACCAACATTTCCATGCCTCTCGACGGGCAACTTACAAAATGATTATAATGCTATGATCAAAGTATACTTAAGCCATTTTCGCATGGCTATCCAAATTTACACAGAACCGAAAGGTACATGACATACAACAAAAGGGTAGTCCTATACATTAACCAAAATATTCTCTCACTACTAGCCTATTCTATACATGCCATAAGATATTCCAAAACGTAGCAGTACCAAACAAAGGATGGTGATAGTGTGACTAGTTGCTTGACGATCCCGAGCACAGAGCTTCGCAATGAGACCTATAAGACAGAGGAAACAGAATAAATGGAGTAAGCATTACAATGCTTAGTAAGTTTTAAGCAGTGTCAACAGATAACAATCAAATTATAACATAGTTGTTCATAATTTCATTTCACTCTTCCTTCGGGCATACCATCCCTTTACCGAATATGCACATCTAATCATATACAATAGGCAGATAAACTCTCACATAAAAGTGAGCTCATGTGACATAGATATATCGTATGATTTCACATAACCTCTCACACTAATCCGATGTCACATAATCATAGGAATAGTCCCATAGATTGCTCTCGTATGCATCATATATAAACTTGAAGTACATACCTGTTTAACCTTTTGCATTGAATATATTTATAAGCAATTCTTATTACGAAGTCTTACCCGGACATAATCTCTACACGTAGTCATCGGGTCTTACCCGGACATAATCTCCACACGTAGTCATCGGGTCTTACCCGGAATATATTTCCAAGTTTCATGTACATTTAATCGCATGTTACAACATTCACATTAGCCATTCGGCTTTACCACATATTCATATCACACATATATTTCACATTAGCCATTCGGCTTTACCACATATACATATCACACATGTATTTCACATTAGCCATTCGGCTTTACCACATATACATAACACACATGTATTTCACATTAGCCATTCGGCTTTACCACATATACATATCACACATGTATTTCACATTAGCCATTCGGCTTTACCACATATACATATCACACATGTATTTCACATTAGCCATTCGGCTTTACCACATAATTACACTTTCACATTCATCACATCGGCCATTAGGCCTTATCACATATATACACTATGAGCTGTTTTTCCTGAGCAATTGTCACTAAATTATTTATAACCGGAGCTACAAGGCTCCGAATCACTTGCCGTTAATTTTCCCTGAATATAGACTCGTATATCTTTCATCCATAAATTTTTCAGAATTTTAGGTTTGGCCAATCAATACCAGATTTTTCTTAAAGTTTCCCCTGTTTCACTGTTTGACTAATCTGACCACTGTTCACTACGAACCAAATTTCTCATTGTACAGAATTCAAAACGTGTTCTATTTGATTTCATTTGAAACTAGACTCATTAAGGAGTCTAAGCATATAAATTTTATCTTATAACCATTTTTGTACAAATTATAATGATTTTCTAAAAACAGAACAGAGGATTACAGTATCATTCTGCACTGTCTCACACAACTTCAAATATCTCATTATCGGAAATTCCTTTGCTTACACAGTTTCTTTTATAAGAAACTAGACTCATTAAGATTTAATTTCATGTTTTGTTTAGCCTCTAATTCAAGTCCATCAATTTATGGTGATTTTGTAAATTCATGTTACTGCTGCTGTCCTAAGCAGGTTTATCACAAATTTACTCTTCTGACATATCCTTTTAGCACTTCATAATATCATAACCATTTGGCAACATATCATATCAATAACTTACCTATACTTCATAATAGCCATTAGGCTATATGCATAAAAACTTACAATAAAGTTATGATTCTTTTAATATGTGCTTAACATATCATACTCAATCACAATATAGGTTTTAATACTTAAAACTTACCTCGATCGCTAATGTACGTCAATTCCACTATTCGATCAATTTCCCTTTTTCCACGATCCGCCTTTGTTTCCTTGAGTTCTTGAGCTAATGAACCAAATTTAAACTTATCACATCACTATTGTGTAAAACCACATTCGATTATATTATAATTCGGTTAGCAAGAAATACACTTATTCCTTATAACATTTAGCTTTAATTTCTACAATAATTAACTAAAGCCGAAATAACATGTAAGGGTTCCAAATATGTGACATTTGTCTTATTTACAAGTATCTATGTCAAAGACCCTTATTAATAACTTACAAACCGTTTTATTAGTATCATTATTCACAATCATGTTCGGTAATACGCATGTAAACATATAAGCATGTCTCTCATCTTTCCTCGAGTAGCCGAATGCCCAAAATCTTTTATAACCACAAACATAATTTTCTTACTTCTCATCATGGCCGAATACTAACCATGCCTTAAGCTCTTTCTCTTTCCAGTTTTAGTACTTTATAACTCATCTAACAACCATTTCAAAGCTAAAACTCCAACATCCAAAATTTAACACATAAAATCCTCAATTAGTACATGGTTCTATTAATTGTAAGCTCTATTTCAATATATAAGCATAAATTACAAATTTTGGACATCATTTCATAATTCCAAGCAAGTTGCCGAATGCAACCTCACTAAATTTTCATGGATTCAAATCATGGATTCAATATACCATTACCATGAAATCAACAACCAGAAATTTATAGACAATTTAGGAAAAATCACATTACAAATCTCAAGTTCAAGCAAAGACCATGGCCGAAATGCACATATAGCCACACACACAAAAAAAATTGAACCTTTGGTTGCCTAACTAGCTTAACATCCATCCCAAAAACATCAAATTTCCATCAAATTTTAATCAAGAAACTCACCTCATGAAGAATATCAAAGTGCCGAATGGTTTTAGACTTTTTCTCCCTTCTCTTCTTCAAGGTTCGGCTACTAAGGGAGAAGATGAAACAACATTTGGTTTTTCTTTTGTTTTTCTCTCCTAGAACCGGCCAAGAAGAAACAAGAACAAGGACTTTGTTTCTTTCACCCATTTTCTCACTTATTTCTTCATTCAATAATATTATAAAAATTATAAAACCATTTAGTTGCCTTAAAACTAGTAAATAATACATATATATTGTCATAAACATCAACATGGCCGGCCACTATCATGAAAAATGGGGACTTTGACATGCAAGTCCCCATATTTAATCCATGCAACAATTTGGCCCTTTTAAAAATTAACCAACACATTTTCAATGTTTCTCACATAAGCCCTTTTTGATTAAATTCGCATTAAATTGACAAAATCAAAGCATCAAAATTTCACACACAATTTGTAACATAATATAGACATGAAATTTAACAATCAATTTCTTGTGTGACTCGGTTTTAGGGTCTCGAAACCACTTCCCGACTAGAGTCAAATTAGGGATGTCACAGTTGGCATTCTTGAAATACGAGAATTCGTAGTACTTGTCGAGCGAGCTTGTAAAGCTGAGGAGCTTAGAAAAGAAAAACAAAAAGTTGATGTGGGAACTGGAGAGTTTCGTAAAAGATCCTCGGGAAAGTCTCTTCAACAGGCATCGAAGAAATTTCGAGATGATGTGTGCCGGTCTAGAGGCACTTCGGCCTTTTAGACGAGATCGTGATCGACCCCACAATGGTACACGAGGCACTTCGGTTGCCGTGTTGGGAATGAACGTCGAGGTAGAACGAGTGTCGACATTGTGGCAAATGGCATTCGGAAGTTGTAGATTCCGTGACCGCTCTGTTACAAGTGCGGATCGATTGACCACTTCATTAAAGATTGCCCGAGGTTGTCCGAATGAATGTAGATCGAGTGGGAAACCGGCGCTACCATCGCCGAGGTAGACCATCTAGAAATATGGGCAATGCTAGTGGTGGTCGAGAGGATCTAGAGATGCTACGACCAGATCGGAGGCTCGCGCTCTGCTAGAGCTTATGCTATACGTGCCGCGAGGATGCTTCATCGCCGATGTTATTACGGTACTTTCACTCTCTTTGATACTAATGTGATTGCTTTGATTGACCCCGGTTCCACTCATTCTTATATATGCGAAACCTTAGCATCCAAGAAGACTTTACCTATTGAGTCTCTCGAGTTCGTAATTCGGTGTCAAATCCTTTGGGTCGTTACGTCTTTGGTCGACAAAGTGTGTAAGAAATGCCCCTAGTAATTCGAGGTTCTGCTTTCCGGCGGACTTGATGCTTTTGCCGTTCGATGAATTTGATGTTATTCTTGGGTTGGATTGGTTGACCGTGCATGATGCGGTTGTGAATTGCAAAAGCAAGACTATTGATTTGAGATGCACAAATAACGAGATGATCCGAGTTGAGTCTACGGACTTGAGGGGTTGCCACCGTAATATCATCAATGTTGGCCCGAAATATGTAAGAAAAGGGTGCGAAGCATACCTTGCGTATGTACTTGATGATAAGGAGTTAGAAATAAAACCGAATCTGCGCGGTGGTTTGTGAATACCGGATGTTTTTCCCAAGAATTGCCGGGTTTGCCACTGTTCGGAGATAGAGTTTGGTATTGAGCTTGTACAGGACCACACCGATTTCGATAGCTCCGTATCGTATGGCACCAACGAATTAAAGGAGTTGAAAGCTCGATTGCAAGAGTTGGTGGATAGAGGTTTTGCTCGCCTGAGTTTTTCACCTTGGGGTGCACCGGTGTTGTTTGTGAAAAAGAAGGACGGAACCATGAGGTTGTGCATCGACTATCGTCAGCTTAATAAAGTGACAATAAAGAAAAAATATCCGTTACCGCGTATCGATGATTTGTTCGATCAACTGAAGGGAGCCTCAGTGTTCTCAAAAATAGATTTGAGATCGGGCTATTATCAGTTGCGAATCCAAGATTCGGACATACCCAAAACTGCCTTCAGAACGAGATATGGTCACTACGAGTTCTTAGTGATGCCATTTGGGCTCACTAATGCCTCTGCGGTATTTATGGATTTGATGAATCGGATCTTCAGATCATATTTGGATCGGTTCGTAGTTGTGTTCATTGACGACATCTTGGTCTATTCAAAAGATGAGACCGAACATGCGAAGCACCTGAGATTAGTGTTGCAAATTTTACGGGATAAGCAGTTATATGCTAAGTTCAGCAAGTGTGAGTTCTGGTTAAGAGAGGTTAGCTTCTTGGGTCATGTGGTATCTCAGATCGGTATTCGAGTCGACCCGAGCAAAATTTCAGCCATACTTAATCGGAAACCTCCAAGAAATATTACTTGAGGTTCGGAGCTTTTTGGGACTTGCTTTACTACCGACGGTTTGTAAAAGGATTCTCGATGATAGCCACACCCATGACGAAACCGCTTGAAAGATGTCAAGTTTGAATGGACGAGAAAAGTGTCGAAAAAGTTTCGACCAATTGAAAACTCATTTGACTAAGCTCCAAGATTAGTACGGCCGAATCGGCAAAGAGTTTGTCATCTATAGTGACGCCTCCCTACTTGGGTTAGGTTGCGTATTGATGCAAGAAGGTCGAGTTGTGGCCTATGCGTCGAGACAATTAAAGCCACATGAGAAAAATTATCCGACCCATGATCTCGAATTGGTCGCCATCTTATTCGCCTTAAAGATATGGCGACATTACTTATTTGGTGAGAAGTGCCATGTGTATTCGGATCACAAAAGTCTCAAATATTTGATGACTCAAAGAGACTTAAATCTGCGACAAAGACGTTGGCTCGAGTTGTTAAAAGATTATGAGCTTGTCATTGATTATCACCCGAAAGGCTAATGTGGTTGCGGACGCCTTAAGCGAAAATCACTGCTTGCTTTACGAGCTATGAATGTATACTTGTCCATTCTCGCCTGACAATGTGTTAGTAGCGAATTAAAGGCCAAACCATTGTTGACTCATCAAATTCGTGAAGCTCGAAAAGTTGATGAGGAGTTGCTTGCAAAACGGGTGAGTGTTTTCTCGAACAAGGAATCGGAGTTTCAAATTGATGATGACGATTGTTTGAGGTTCGAAGTCGCTTGTGTGTTCCAAAGAATTGAACTTATTTCGATAATTCGAACGAAGCCCATTGTAGCCGAATGGCAATCCACCCGGGAGTACGAAGATGTACAACGATTTGAAACGTCGGTTTTGGTGGCACGGTATGAAACGAGACACCTCGACTTTGTTTCGAGATGTTTAATATGTCAACAAGTGAAAGCGGAACATCAAGTGCCTTGAGGTTACTTGACCGATCACGATACCCGAGTGGAAATGGGATCGAGTCACAATGGACTTTGTGTCCGGACCGCCATTGTCGACAAGTAAGAAGGATACGATTTGGGTTGTCGTTGATAGATTGACTAAGTCACTCACTTTATCCTCGTATGCGTCGGATTTTCATTGGATAAACTAGCTGAATTGTACATTTCTCGACAGAGATTACACGGGTACCGATTTCTATTGTGTCGGATAGAGATCCGAGGTTCACCTCGCGATTTTGGAAGAAATTGCAAGAAGCTTTGGGTACCAAGTTGCATTTCAAAGACCGCCTTTCACCCCAAACCGATGGTCAATCCGAGCGGATAATTCAGATACTTGAGGATATGTTGAGATGTTGCATCCTCGAGTTCGATGGTTCATGGGAGCGGTACCTACCTTTGATTGAATTCGCACAACAATAGTTTTCAATCAAGTATTAAGATGGCGCCTTCGAGGCTTTGTACGGCGTAAATCTTGTACACCATTGTTTTGGACCGAGCTCGGTGAAAACAAAATTTTGAGTGGATTTGATTAAAGATGCTGAATGAAGGTAAAGGTAATCCATGAAAGTCTAAAGGCGGCCACAGATCGTCGAAATCGTGACGCGATTTGAAACGAAAGGACATTGAGTATCGGTGGGAGATAAAGTGCTTCTTAAAGTTTCGCCGTGGAAAAAGATACTCGATTCGCCATAAGGGCAAGTCGAGCCGAGATTCATTGGGCCATCTGAAATCTCCGAACGAGTTGGCCCGATTATGTATCGTTTGATTTTGCCCCGAACTCGAAAAGATTCACAACGTCTTCCATGTTTCAATGCTTCAACGCTATAGATCTGATCCGTCGCATGCGTAATTAGTCCATCGAGGTTGAAATTCAAGCCGATATGAGTTATGAAGAAGAACCGATTCGTATCCTAGCTCGTGAAGTGAAAGAGTTGCGAAACAAAAGGGTTCCGCTAGTGAAAGTGTTATGGCTCAAACACGGATAGAAGAAGCTACTTGGGAACCCGAGAACTCTATGGAAGAGCGATATCCAAACCTATTTACGGTAAGATTTTCGGGACGAAAATTTCTAAAGTGGGGAGAGTTGTGACGACCTTAAAACGACCCTAGTCAAAATGTGGTTTCGAGACCACAAAACCGAGGCATAAAAATAATTTAATATTTATTTTATTGCCTATAATGTGTGTTAACCCATGTGTGACATTTTTTATGCTTTGATTTAGAGTTATAAATGTGAATTTCACTAGAAAGGACCTAGTAGTAAACTTTGAAAGTATGATGGGGAAATGTGTGATGACTAATTAAAGCATGCATGCAAAACAATGGACTTGCATGTCAAATCCCCCCCCCAAATAGCTAGTGGCCGGCCATGACAAGGAATTACGGGCAAAAATCATGTCATGAAACATGTTTGGTAAGTGGGTTATGTTAGAATAAATAAAATAAGGAGTATGGAATAAAAAAAAAAAGTGTGTGTGTGAAGGCTTCTCCCTCCCTATTGCCGTGTAGGTAGGAAAGAAAACAAAAAATTTTGTTCATCCATTTTCACTCTCTTTTTGGCCGAAAATACTAAGGATAAGGAGGGAGTTTTGCTTCATACTTGGTTTGGAAGAGGATTAGGAAGAGGTTGGCTATACTTGCATCAAGATTAAGGTATGTTTGAGGTTGTGCCATGAGATTCATGCATGTTTTTAGTTGCTAGCTTGATGTTCTTGTTAGCCCATGGTTCAAATCTTTGTTATGTCATGCGAATGAAATTCGCCAAAGTGAATATGGTGTTAATGCCATTGCATGCTAAATATCAAGCTTGATAATGATACATGTGATGGAGGATTGAGGATTCTTAGATTTTCTTTTAGCATTTTTTTGAATGAGATACTAAGTTCTTTGTTTTACCATGACCAAATTGAAATGGTATGGTGTTGTGGTATTCGGCCATGTTATATCCATAAGTATGATTCATGCATGTTGCATGGTAAGTAAGATTTAAGCTTTGGATATGTGTATATATTTGGATATAAGGCACTTGAGAATTGGCTCTAGCATATATATATGTATATATGTTACTTTACGATGTATTGGTATGACATATATGCTATTTCAAGGTGTATATTTGCTTGTGATGATGTCTCGATTATGAAGTAAATGAGAGATGTGCAATGAGTTACGATATGTAATGCGTTAGTAGTAAAATGTATGCTGTTTTTGTGTGGTATTAAGTGCATAATTGGCCTCAAATTGGACATGTATATTCGGCCACATGAGGGGAAATTGGTGTGCATGCATTCGGTTAGAGGCAAGCATATTGATGCCTATTCTTGGCTTAGAAAATTCGGCTAAGAGGAATATTAACTAATGTGTTGAGTTCGATTCATGATTTCGTACATATGCGACTTTGATGCCTAATGAGTATATATATTGGCTAAGTATCTTGAATTCCTCTTTCGATGCTCACATGATAAAACCAATTTATTTGTTAAATTAAGCTCAAGAGCAAAGGGGAGCTAAATCCGATAAGGGGAAGGAAAAAGTCGTGGAATAGCCGTCGAAATCGTTCGACCACGTCCGAGGTAAGTTCTTGAGCAATAGAGCTTAAATTCTGAATTGATTAGATCATGTTTAAAGCAAATTAAAATCATGCTCTTTGTGTGTGGCTATTGAGCGAAATTACAAATGTGATAAGTGACTTGTGTCTGAATTTTGCTAATGAAAATGAAATGTGAATGTGTTATGGTTTATCGATAAATGTACATGGTTATTCGAATGATATCCGGGCTAAGTCCCGAAGGCTTTGTGCTAAGTGACTAAATCCGGACTAAGATCCGACGGCATACGTGCGAGTTACTAAATCCGGACTAAGATCCGAAGGCTTTCGAGCAAGCTACTAAATCCGGGTTGAGTCCCAAGGCATTCGTGCGAAGTTCTCAGAACGGGCTATGTCCCAAGGCATTTGAATGTGTAGCCATATCCGGTTAAACTCCGAAGATACGTGATTCAAGAATGAATGAACCTGCTGTAAAATTTCAGCTAATACGCTTGAAAATTCCAGCAACGAGGTATGTTCGTATGTGCTTTGGAATAGTTGATTCCTTGAATAATATTCGCTCAATCGAGAAATGAGCTTTGCATTTGGCTAAGATGAACCCTTATGTATGAATATAGGGGTTGGAATGTGAAATAAGTATGATATTGAGAATTTGTGCATATGAAATTATCCGTTAGCTATATGAATGTTATGCTTTTGTTGTGCTGGAATCCCTTGCTCTAACTCACTAAGCATAAATTGCTTACTCCGTTTCTCTGTTTCTCTGTTTCTCTGTCTATAGATTTTGGCTCGTCAGCTATCGGACTCGGGATTTCTAGAAGTTGAAGTCTCCCACACTATCAAAGTCCCTTTCGGTAAATATTTTGGTTGGATTTTGAAATGGCATGTATAGGACTACCCTTTTGTTGCGTTTTAAGTACTTTTGTGATGTATGTGTGTACGACCATGCGAAAATGGCTCGTAAAAGTGGAGTATGGCATTAGACCATTTGTGCTTATGTATATATGTATGGTTTTATGATGTTACTACAGACTGAATGGAAGTGTGAGCAAATGATCAGCCATTGGAATGGCTAAAAATGATTATATGTGGACCTATGTATGACAAAACTTTAGTTGGTCCATAGAAACCACGAAATAGGTAAGGTTTACCTGAAAAACAGATGCTGACAGCAGCAGTGGTGTGGATTTGAAAAATCATTAAAAATTGTACGAATGGAATTAAATAGTGAATAAATTATGTAAATGAACCTTGATGAATCTACTTTCATATGGAAGAAACGAAACGGTTATATGAATTATATGTTAAGAAATATTAAAGTTCTCGCGAAACAGGGCCAGAACGGTTTCTGGATCCCCTGTTCCGACTTTAGAAATTCATTGTAAATTAACCAGAGATAATTAGGAGTCATGCCATATATGTATAGATTCCTCTATGAGTCTAGTTTCTATAGAAATAAACGGCATCAGCATTTAATCCCTGTACAGGGAGATATCCAATTCGTAACACACGAAGGTCAGTGTAGTCGATCCCTGCAACAGGGGAGACTTTAACTAATAAACTGTACTAATTGGCCCGACCAAAAATTCTAGAAAAAAATATGTTGATGGACTTATGAGTCTAGTTTCAGGGAAAAATTACGAAACTGATTTTCGAGCTTTAAAACTCAAGATATGATTTTTGAAGGGACAGTGATGCAGTAACCAGCTAGTCTGGAAAATTTTTATGGACTGTGAAAACAATTTAGCTGAGTTTGTGTGCACCTTGTGTTCGACTCCGGTAACGGGCTCGGGTACGGGGTGTTACAGACTTTGTCAGTCTATCAACAATAACCCAGATCACATCCTTCTTGCTTGATGACAGTGGCAACCCAAATACAAAATCCATCGTGACTCGATCCCACTTCCGTTCAGGTATCATGATCGACTGAAGTAATCTCGAAGGCACTTGGTGTTCCGCTTTCACTTGTTGACATATTAAACACTTCGAAACAAAATCAGAAATGTCTCGTTTCATACCATGCCACCAAAACTGACATCTCAGGTCGTTGTACATCTTCGTACTCCCCAGGTGAATTGACGTACGGCTACAATGAGCTTCGTTCAGAATCATCGAAATAAGTTTTGAATTTCTTGGAACACATAATCGACTTCTGAATCTCAAACAATCGCTATCATCTATTTGAAACTCTGACTCCAAATTCGAAACACATTCAGCCCGTTTGCAACCAATTCATCATCGACTTTCTGAGCTTTACAAATTATGAATCAATAATGGTTCGGCCTTTAATTCTACTACTACCACATTATCGGATAAAATGGACAAGTGTACATTCAACGCTCGTAAAGCAAACAATGATTTACGACTTAAAGCATCAGCAATCACATTAGCCTTTCCCGGGTGATAGTCAATGACAAGCTCATAATCCTTTAACAACTCAAGCCAACGTCTTTGTCGCAGATTCAAATCTCTTTGAGTCATCAAATATTTGAGACTTTTATGATCCGAATATACGTGGCACCTTTCACCAAACAAGTAGTGACGCCAAATTTTTAAAGCGAAAACAATGGCAGCTAATTCAAGATCATGAGTCGGATAGTTTTTCTCATGCGGCTTCAATTGCCTCGATGCATAAGCTACAACTCGGCCTTCTTGCATCAACACACAACCCAGTCCAAGTAAGGAGGCATCACAGAGATGACAAACTCTTTCCGGATTCGGCGCACTAATCTGGAGCTTCGGTTAAATAAGTTTTCAATTGATCGAAACTTTTCTGACATTTCTCTGACCATTCAAATTTAACATCTTTCTGTAATAGTTTTGTCATTGGTATGGCTATCATCGAGAAACACTTTACAAAGCGTCTGTAATACCCGGCAAGTCCCAAAAAGCTCCGGACTTCAGTAATATTCCTTGGAGGCTTCTAGTTAAGTATGGCTGAAATTTTACTCGGATCAACCCGAATACCCGATGCAGATACCACATGACCCAAAAAGCTAACTTCTCTCAACCAGAACTCACATTTACTGAACTTAGCATATAACTGCTTATCCCGTAAAATCTGTAACACTAATCTCAGGTGCTCAGCATGTTCGGTTTCATCTCTCGAATAGACCAAAATGTCATCGATAAACACAACTACAAACCAATCCAAATACGGTCTAAAGATCTGATTCATCAAATCCATAAATACTGCAGGGGCATTAGTGAGCCCAAACGGCATCACTAAGAACTTGTAGTGACCGTATCTCGTTCTGAAAGCAGTTTTGGGTATATCTGAGTCTCGAACTCGCAATTGGTAATAACCCGATCTCAAATCTATCTTCGAAAATACAGAGGCTCCTTTCAGTTGATCGAACAAATCATCAATACACAGTAACGAATATTTATTCTTTATTGTTACTTTATTCAACTGACGATAGTCGATGCAAAGTCTCATGGTTCCGTCCTTCTTTTTCACAAACAATACTGGTGTACCCCAAGGTGAAAAACTCGGTCGAGCAAAACCTCTATTCGTCAACTCTTGCAACTAAGTTTTCAATTCTTTCAATTCCGTTGGTGCCATACGATACGGAGCTATTGAAATTGAAGTGGTACCAGGTACTAGTTCGATGCCGAATTCAACCTCTCGAACGGATGGTAATCCTAGTAACTCCTTAGGGAAAACATCTGAATACTCACAAACCACTGGTACTGACTCAAGTCTCTTTTCTGACTCTTTGCTATCAAGTACGTACATAAGATATGCTTCACATCCCTTTCTCACATATTTCTGAGCCAACATCAAAGATATTATTGCTGGCAATGCATTCAAGTTAGTAGACTCAACTCGAATTATCTCATTATTTACAAATCTCAAATCAATAGTTTTTTTTTTTCAATTCACCACTGCATCATGTATAGTCAACCAATCCATACCAAGGATAACATCAAATTCATCAAACGGTAAAAGCATCAAATCGGCCTGAAAATAAGAACCTCGGATTACTAGGGGACATTTCTTACACACCTTATCAACAAGCACATAATGACCCAAGGGATTCAACACTCTAATAACAAACTCAGTAGACTCAACAGGTAATGTCTTACTGGATGCTAAAGTCTCACATATATAAGAATGAGTAGAACCAGGGTCAATCAAAGCAATCACATCAGTATCAAAGAAAGTGAATGTACCAGTAATAACATCAGGCGAAGAAGCATCCTCGCGTGCACGTATAGCATAAGCTCTAGCAGGAGCACGAGCCTCAGATCTAGTGGTAACATCTTTAGATCCTCTCTGACCGCCACTAGCATTCCCCGCATTTTTAGATGGTCTACCTCGAGCAGTAGTAGCACCCGGTTTCCCACTCTGATTTACATTCTGTTCAGACAGTCTCGGGCAATCCTTGATAAAATGGTCAGCTGATCCGCACTTATAGTAGGAGCGGTCATGGAATCTACAACTCCCCGAATGCCATTTACCGCAATACTAGCACTCCGTCCTATCCCGACGATCATTTCCAACACTGGCAACCGAAGTGACTCGCGTACTCACAGGGGGTCGATCACGATCTCGCTTGGAAATGCCCAAAGTGTCTTTAGATCGGCCTGGATCACTTTTAAATTTCTTCGATGATTGTTGAAAGGGCTTTCCCGAAGACCTCTTACGAAATTCTCTTACTTCCACTTCAGCTTTTCTTTTCTCCTTATTGAGCTCTTCGGCTTTGCAAGCTCGTTCGAAAAGTACTACAAATTCTCTAATTTCAAGAATGCCAATATACAGTTTTATATCTTCGTTCAACCCATCCTCAAAGCGTTTACACATGATAGCCTTGGATGAAACACATTCCCGAGGGTATTTACTAAGTCTGACAAACTTTCACTCATAATCAGTAACTGACATAGAACCCTGCTTAAGCTCAAGAAATTCTTTCCGTTTCTGATCGATGAATCTTTGATCGATATATTTCTTGCGAACTTCGGTTTGAAAGAATTCCCAAGTAACCCGTTCTCTCGACGACGGAAACCAAAGTATTCCACCAATAGTAGGCGTAATCACGTAATGTAGATATAGCACATTTTAAACATTCATCGTGTGCACGATAATTCATCGAACACACGAATGGTATTATCAAGCCAAAACTCACCGCTCAAAGCATCATCACTGTCAAGAGCCTTGAACTCGGTAGCCCCATGCTTCCGAATCCTATCAACCGGGGGCTTGTTCAACCTCGACGGGTCAACTCGAGGAGATATTACAGGTGCAGGGTTTGTATTAGTCGGGGGTGGGGGTTGTGGGACAGCCGTATTAGTTTGAATATACTGATTGAACCAATCATTCATCACGCTATAAAAGCACGCTTAGCTTCATCATTCTGATTACTAGCAATAGGTTGAGAGTCCACCGACGCCGTCCCATGTGCGAGAGCAGGCGCTACACTCTCAACATCATCAGCTATCGCTCGGTTGGGATCAGGATCCATTACTATAAATAAGCACATTTTTAACTATCAGAAATCACCACACTATCAGATAAACACATAATGGCATGTATAGCTATTCCCCCACGTATTACGGTAGTCCTAGAATAGACTAAACCGTAGCTCTGATACCAATTAAATGTAACACCCCATACCCGAGACCGTTTCCGGAGTCGAACACGAGGTGCTGACGGACTTAATTCCTTACTTAAACAGCTCATACAATTCATCTTTCAAATTTCCAGACTAGCTAGCTAACTGCATCACAGTCACTCTAAAATTCATATCTCGAGTTCCAAAACTCGAAATCCAATTCCATAAATTTTTCCTGAAACTAGACTCATACATATATTTACTAATTTTTTTCTAGAATTTTTGGTTGGGCCAATTAGTACAGTTTATTAGTTAAAGTCTCCCCTGTTTCAGGGTTTGACGACTCTGACCTCCATGCATTACGACTTAGATATCTCCCTGTACAGGGCTTCAATACTTATGCCATTTGTTTCTAATGAAACTAAACTCAAAAAGGAATCTGTACATATAAAGCATGACTTCTAATTATCTCTGGTTAATTTATGGTGAATTTCCAAAGTCAGAACAGGGATCCAGAAATCGCTCTGGCCCTATTTCATGAAAACTTAAACATCTCATAAAATACGGCTCATATGGTCTTTTCGTTTCTCTCATATGAAAGTAGAATCATCAAGATTCGATTACATAATTTATTCATTATTTGATTTCATTTCTACTATTTTTAGAGATTTTTCAAACTCACATCACTGCTGCTGTCAGCATCTATTTTAAGGTAAATTTCACCTATTTCATAGTTTTCCATGAATCAACTAGTAAATTGACATACATTATTTCCAAGTATAATCACGATTAGCCATGACTTATGTAGCACCAATAGGACCATGATTGGCCATTCCAATGGATAATCATTACCAAACATTTCCACACCACTTAATAACCATATCATAAGACCATATATACAAAATGATCATAATGTTATACTCAAAATATACAAGCCATTTTCGCATGTCTATACGAATATACATTACCAAAAGATACTTAATTAACAACAAGGGTCAGCCCTATACACGCCATTATCAAATTCAACTGAAGAGTACCAAAAAGTGGCTTAGATAGTGTGGATGACTTCGACTTTGACACCTCCGAGTTCGATAGCTGACGAACAAAATCTATAAAACAGAGAATTTAAGCAAAAGATTAAGCACTTCGATGCTTAGTAAGTTTTAAGTAATGAAATCATTTAAAAGAGTGGCATAATAATTTCAAAGTTTACTTGTTCCATCCTTTGGCCGAATATAAACCTAACTAAGGTATCATTTTTATCATTCATATCACAAAGGTAAAGTCAATATATCCAATTTAAATTCAATCTATAGCCAAATCCTGTTCATCTCAAATTTCCATATCAATCTCATGCATATACACATATATCTCATATTTATGAAATTGAACTCTCTAATCTTGAACTCATGCATCATGATCAGATCATAAACATTTGAATGATTTAACAATGGTCTAAGCATACCTACCGAATTTCGTAGTCATAGTTTAAAATCAATTGTATTCTCAACGAGAGTAAATTACTTACCTGGTTATCATACGGTAAGTAGCATAGGTGTTTAAAATTGTTTCCACATGTATTATATGATTTCTCATGCGAACACTTATGGGTTTTCAACCTCAAATATTATGCCGGCACAACCACCCTTCGGAATCAAGCACGATTCTTAACACTGGCTCAAAGCCCTTCGAGACCAAGCTCGGATTAGGCCACTGGCTCGAAGGCCCTTCAGAACTAAGTCCGGTTATGACACTGGCTCAAAAGCCCTTGAAACTAAGTTCGGTTATTAGCACCGCTAAAAGCCCTTGAACCCAAGCTCGGATTTACACCCGATTAACATTCACACATATATGCATACATATCTATATATCATATCACATTTGAATATCATTCCTGATACTCGAATGCGATTACAGTATGTTTACTAACCATACATCGTTCGATTCATTAGTCCTAAACAAATAACGTGATCCCGTTTCGTTAATCCACAAGATTTCTATAACCAAACGGCTACAAGTAAATACTTTACTTATTTATTTTGTCATGTAATTCAAGTAGAATCATTAGGTCACAAGTTAATTATTATGCTCATAGATAAATAATTGCCTTATCAAATCATAAACTAAGTTTCATTACTCAACGACTTACCTCGGTATATTCGAACGGTTGCGGATAGGCTACTCGACTGCTTTCTCTTTTCCTTTATCTGATTTAGACCCTCTATGCTCTTGAGCTTAATAAAACAAATAAATTTATTCAATTACTTGTCCAACTTTACTATATACGAATACCTATTTATTAAGATTCATTTCAAAGTAAATAATAGGCAACCGATCATATATTTTTCCTATAGTGATATTCAAATATTATAGCCAAAGAATCACAACTATCGAATGTTTAACTATGATCGGACATGTGATATTACCCGAATGTCCTAAGCTAATTACCGAACCCATTGCCTCAATTCATGGACATATCGAATAGAGTAATCCTTACTTGAACTATTAGCCAACTTTATCAAATGAACAATTATACTTAAAATACCACATATATATATCTACATAGGTGCTTAGATACGGATACCATGTTACCGATAATTATTTTCTAGCTTAGTAGCCGAACCAATATATAAACTCATAAGCTAAGCAATTCGTCAATATTATCTATATATATCCAATCCATTTCTTATCCAATCAACTAGTTAAGTTAAAGTAATGACATATTATCAATAACCTTACCGTTACCAAGAATGCTTATTATTTACTATATCCAAACCAATTTACAAGCTAATTCATACAGTCAAACGAATCAATAATAAACTACAACCTAGTCATATCTACCCGTCACATTTACTCTACTTAAACCGAATAAGCATGTACATAAAGTCCTTGGCCGAACTTCACTAAACACAAGTCAACCATAATCTTAATATTTATCTTATGCATAACCTTATTTACCATCCAATAATCATTAAAAAAAATATATCAAACTCTTAATATTTATGTACAAAGCCGAATCTTAATATGATCCAACCTCAAACTCATTCATTTCAATCACTCACACGGTATTTGTTCAATTCATTAAACAAATCTATGTTTGGCTATTATACCCATGAGTGTTAAAATTTATAATTTGACTAACTTAAACCCTTCTCTTCAACAATTTTTCATACAACATAAAGATCATAACCCAAGCTCATCCTTTAATAATTGAAACCGAATGCTCAAACCATCACCAAAATTTCAAATTTTGACGTGGGCTATGTAAGAAATTTGCTAATTAACTAGAAACAAGCTTAAACTTTTAAAATCTAAAACAATTAACTAACCTTCCTTGAGCTTAAAGTGACCGAAATCTTTCCTTCTTTCTTTCTTCAATTCGGCCAAGAAGAACCAAAAAGAATGAAGCTTTGTTTTTATCACCTTTTTTTTCTTTTTATTATTATTATTACTTAACAAAATTCAATTATACAACCATTAACTAATTATTTACATCTATTTTAATATAAATTCCTCATCATGGCTAGCCACTATAACCAAAAAGGGTTATTTGATATGCAAGTACAATTATTTTATAACGTGCATAAATAGGCCACTTTACATTTGCCTAGCACATTTCTAAATTTTCTCACATAAGTCCTTTCTAATAAATTTCACATACAATTAAAGAAATTAAAGTATGAAACTTTCACACATGCACTTTCAAATATATTAAGCATTAAATATGACGATTAATTATTTTTTTACAACTCGGTTTTGTGGTCTCGAAACCACTTTCCAACTAAGGTCAAATTAGGGCTGTCACATAACCTTAGTTAATAAACATTAAAATCACATATTACATGTCCAATATTGTCTAATTACCAAAAAATTGGTCTAATTTCAACATAAGGATCTTAACTTTAAGGTTCTATAGCTATTAGATATTTTTAGCCAATAGAACTCTACTTTCACACTTTACACGATTTAGTCCTTTTTACCGAACTAAGCATTCAAACGATAAAATTAATTCACGAAACTTTCGCATATACATGCTATCATTATGTAAACACTTAAAATAATATTAAAATAATTCTTCAATCTCAAATTTGTGGTTTCAAAACCACTTTTTTGATTTGACGAAAAATAGGTTGTTACACATGTGTCTAGGCCGTGTGAAACCTGCACCTTAATGTTTTGCAAGTCAGAGAGTTACATGGGTTGGGGATAGAACCGTGTGACCTATTTCATACACCACATAGCCTAAGACATGGGTGTGTCACTTGACCGTGTGAGCCACACGACCTATCCACACGGGTGTGTAACCCCTGTATATTGGAGAAATTGTGAAATTTTGTGAAAATTTTCCTAAGTTCCTAATTTATTCTCGACTTGATTCCAACATTTATAATGGGCCTCGAGGGTCCATTCTAGGGACAATATGATTAGTTTCAGAAACAAACAATATTTAACATGAATTATTTGTAATTATTTTGTAAACTTCGGTAATACTCTGTAACCCTATTTCGGCGATGGATACGGGTTAGGGGTGTTAGATTTATTGGTATCAGAGCTATGGTTTAGTCGGTTCTTTGACTCAACGTAGCATATGTGGATTCTAGAAATACATGTCATTATATAACCTATAATAGTGTGATATCTCCCGACTCTGATGAAAATTATTTTTCTAAAAGACAAAGATGCTTTCCAACCGAGCTAATTCTAATAATGCTAAAAGTGATACTCACATTTCCAAGTAAAAATGTTGCTTACGATGAAATGGGACTTATAAAGGTATGAAATAAATGTTTTATAGTGGACATGTTGATAATAAATGTTAAGTGATGTGTGTATTTATGAAAGTTAAGTTTTGAGGCTTTACGATCTCCACCCCCTCACCAGTACAGTTTTATATAATGAAATTCATAAGATTTTTATTGATTAAGTTCATAAGTGTGAAACTGAAGAGTTCATGGATGAATAATTAAGAATACAGTCAGATTTGAGAATAGGTTAGTAAGTAAAGACAGTATTAAAACATATATTAGATTTTTCTGAAGATTATTCTTAATATGTAATGTTACCATTAAGGAAGATTATTCTTAATATGTAATGATACCGTTAAGGAAGAAATTATTTATGAGTAATTGACTTATTCAGATGTGATATCTACAGAATGGATTAGCTGAAAAATTCTTATGAATTGGCTCTTTTAGTGAATTGAATAATGTAAAATTATTGATGACTTTATCAGTCAAAGGAATAGTAATAAAATTGCAAAGATATTTGAATGCAGCTGTTATAATCGGGTATATTACAACAATCTCTTCTGGGTATTTTATATGTTCAGTTATTCCCAGAGACATGAGATTGTCCATGTTCAGATACAATATTTATCATATTGGAAGGCTAGCTAATTATAACAGACGGAATTATTGTAAGCCTTGTTGATTCATAAGCGGTATTGCTTTATCTTTCTTGGGTTATCAGATTCATCATGATTGATAGAAGACTTGATGAAAAGATTCATATGATACTATTTTTTACTTCTACTAATTGAAGCCCTGAATTGAGAATATGCAAATCATATTGTCTTTATTACAGTTGTTTCTATTGCGATATTACTTTTCAAGATTTTGTTGAGATATCATTAATGTCTTTATTATACAAACATGGTTTATTTGTGAAAGATATTTATTGGTAGAAGGTAATTACATTTAGCATTGTTATAAATATTGATTTGATCATGAAGTTTGGTGACAGGGATCACAGATTATAGAAATTGTATTACTGCAGTGGTTATTATTAGGGCCACTTTTGGTTTTCCTCTTTAAATTTGAGGTGCATTATTGATGTTGAAGTATTGTTTTATCTATACGGCTGAAATGTCGGTCATATTAAAGCACTATGGTTTTTAAATCTATCTGATGGTTGTGGTCTCGAAAAAATTCAATGCTTCAATGTTAATAATTGAAATAGCTACACTGGTAATGCGATTATTACAGAAAATATGTAAGATTTGAATGGACCGATAAATATCAGTAAAGTTTTGACCAGTTGGAAACTCTGTTGACTGAAGTATTAATTCTAGTTCAGCTTGAATTGGGTAAGGAAATTGTTATTGCAGTGATGTATTATGGAATGGAATTAGACTATGTTTTGATGCAGTAAGGTAAAGTAATAGCCTATACTTTCAGACAATTAAAAACCACATGGAAAAAAATTACCCGATACATGATCTAGAATTGACAGGTATTGTTTTTGTATTGAAATCTGACAACATTACTTGTTTGGTGAAAAACGTCATATATTCACCGATCATAAAAGTTTGAATTATCTAATGTTACAAAAAGATTTCAATCTAAGATAGTGTATATGGCTTGAATTGTTAAAAGACTATGATTTGATAATTGATTTTTATTTGGGAAAAGCTAGTGTAACTGCTGACGCTTTGAGAAGAAAATTCCTATTTGTCTTACAAGTAATGAATACTCAATTGTTATTGTCTGAGAATGGCTCAATTTTAGCTGAGTATAAAGCTAAACCGATGTTTCTACAATAGAATTCTGAAGCTCAAAAAAATGATAATGAGTTGCAAGTTAAACAAGTACAACATGAATTAACTCTTAATGCAAAATCTTAGATTAGATTTGATGACTATCTGCTATTCAGAGACAGATTTTGTGTACTAAAGAATTTGGAGTTTATACAAAAAATTTTACATGAATAATCACAGTGGTACTATGTCTGTTTATCTAGGGAATGATAAAATGCATAACGATTTGAAAAAGATGTATTAGTAGCCTAGAATGAAATGTGGTATTTCTAAATTTTTATTTAAATGTTGGATGTGTCAGCAAGATAAAGATGATACTTTCAAGATGGTTATAGCCAGCGACGATACCGAAATGGAAATGGGACAAAGTTACTATGAATTTTATATTGGGATTATCCCTGTCTATGAAAAAGAAAGATACTATTTAAGTAATTTTCGATTATTTGATGAAGCTTGCACATTTGATCCTGGTATGAATGGATATCTCACTTAATAGATTGCCTGAATTATCTATTTTTGAGATTGTCAAATTATTGATGTGCTAGTTTCTGTTATTTCTAATAGTAGTCTATAGTTCATATTTCGATTCTGAAACAAGTTACAAGAAGCTCTGGGTATACAGTTACATTGTAGTACTGCATATCATTCTTATATGGATGATCAATCTGAACATATGATTCATATTTTTGAGGATATGTATCAGCACTGTATTTTAGAATTTGAAGGCAATTGAAAAAGAAATATTTGTCGTTAGTTGAATTCGTATATAATAATAGTTAATAGTCAAGTATAAAATTATATCGTACGAGGCTTTATATGGTCACAAATGTAAAACTCCGGTGTTTTGGACTAAACTCAGTGAGAAAAAATACATGTAGTTGGTTTAATTCTTTGAAATCGATGAAAGGAAAAAGTGATCTAAAATAGTTTAAAAGCAATATTTGGTCGTCAGAAATCCGATTTGAATCAAAAATGAAAAGAAATAGATTTTCAAATTGGGGACAAAACATTTTTAAAAGTGTCGCCATGGAAGAAGTTATCTAGTTTGGCCGTAAAGGCAAATCAAATCTGTGGTTTATCGGGTTATAAAAGATTATTGAAAAGAATTGGACCTGTTGTGTATCAATTGTATTATTACCAGAGCTCTACAGAATTCAAAATGTTTTTTTTATGTGTATATGTGTTACAACAGTATCGGACCCATCATCTGTTGTTACTTTGATAAATGTTAAATTCAGCCTGACATGACTTATAGTGAGAGATTGATTGAAATTCTGGCACTTGAAGAGAAAAATTGAGAAATAAAAAAGTAGCTTTAGGAAAAAGTTTTCTAACAATGACAAATATAGTAGGAGCTACCTAGGAACCGGAGGAAACTATGAGAAAGCAATATTTGAATCGCTTTACTGGTAAAATTTTTTAGGACGAAAATTCTTTAAGGGAGGGAGAGCTGTAACAGCCTATTTTTTTATAAAATCAAAACAGTGGTTTCGGAACCACAGATCCAAGTCCTGAAAGAAAAATTATTTTAATACTATTTTATGATTTGAAAAATTATTTTAATACTATTTTATGATTTACAAGATGATAATAATATTGTGTGAAAAATTAGTAAAGAAATTTTATTGATTACATGTTTAATTTGATAAAGGATCAAATTGTAAAAAGTGAAAAAGTTAAGCTCTAATAGCTAAACGGATTAAATAGCTATAGAACTTTAAATTGGAGTCCTTATATGGTAATTAGACCATTAATGAAAAGGTAGTAGATATTTTTGGATGATTCATCCATGAAAATTAGAAAAAGGCTAAGGACTAAACTGGAAAGTGATAAAATTAAAAGATGATAAATAATTAAATAGAAATAAAAATCATTTTATATCATCTTCTTCCCCAAATATTCCATGGAAACCCTAGGAAAGAGAAAGCAAGCTTTCTTGTCCAAATTAGGTGAGTATTCAAGTCTCGTTTTTAGTAATTTTTATATTCTTGAAATCAGGATAGTTTAATCCATCTATTTGGGGGATTAATTTGATAAGTTATCAAAGTATAAAAGTTATGCCATGGATGAATATGCTGAAAATATGAAATTTATGATAGAATATGAAAGGTTGTTGATAGATAAACAACTTTTACAAAGTGAATTTTGGTAAAAACATGATTTAGGTACTAAATTGTAAAGTTGTGAAAATTGAAGAAAAATTCTAAATTTTATAGAATACATGTGCTATAAATTTTTTATTGAAATATTGGTTAGGCTTGGAATAAGGAGTAAATTGCACGAATTTCATTTTCCGAGCCTAGGGTCGGAATCGTCATTAATTAAAAGTTTAGAGGCAAAATGGTAATTTTACTTAAGATGTAAATTGGACAGAGTTGAGTTTAAATTGTATTAAATTGATGTTAAATTTATTCGTATAGATCTGGATAGACCAAATTTGGAGTTAGAACGAGGAAAAGAGGAAAAGGTTGGATTAGTAGATTTTACGTACATGAACATTTCTTGAGGTAAGTTCGTGTAACTAAATTGTATATTTATATGTGTTAAATATGACTCCTATTTTCAGTCAAATTTGAGAAATAATATTTTAGTTAAACTCTGTCTACTTGTTTCAATCAAACACTGATTAGTTTAGATTATTTTATTATTATTTAACTTATGAATTTAGCCTATAAATAGGCTCTTTTACAACCTTAGAATACACACCCATTAGAGATTAGAACTCATAAAACATTTAGAGTATTTTGTGTTTACGTTTTGTGGGTTCTTTGTTTTCGAGTTTTCGGGGGGTAACACCCCTAACCCATACCCGTTGCCGGAGGGTTAAGGAGTATTACCATACAAGCACGAAATTCCATTTAACTTTATTCGAATAACTCCCGTTGGCATACTTATAAAAACCGAATTCCAACTTGTTTTTTTTTTCCAATTATACAATATACAAAAGAGTCATCTCAAGTTAATGGGTACATTGATTCATTCTTAAGTTCAATTCACATCAAAACATGGAAAACATTAATCGAATATCAACCACACATTCACATTAACTATGTGGAACACATATAGTAACTTAACAAGCCATTTTCGCATGGCTATACATATATACATCATCAAAAAGATACTTATTTAACATCAAAAAGTCAAGCCTATACATGCCATTATCAAATTTTAGCTACTAGAGTACTGAATGGGCTTAGATAGTGTGGACGACTTCGACTTTGAGATTCCCGAGACCGTAGCTAACGAACGAGATCTATAAAACAGAGAATTAAGGACAACAGAGTAAGCATTTCTATGCTTAGTAAGTTTTAAGCAATGAAATCATTTAAAATTAAAGCATAGCATTCATAAGGCTTATCATCTTTTCTTTGACCGAATGTAACCATGACTAAATATACCACTATTGTTCATGCATGTCATTTTAAATTTTTCCTTAAACACAAATTCATATCACGTAGATAACTTCTTTTTATCCAACCGACTTCATCATTTGGCCGAATACATCTAATTCAATTACAAGGCTAAATAAATACATATAGGCATATTCACATATTCATGTTACTTCACACTTCAACCAATATACTCACATGCTCAGAGCCAATCTTAACATATTTCCACTTGAATCAAAATTCATGTATCCTGAATAAGCTATAGACTTCATACAACCCTAAGCAATGGTCGGAAGAGCACTATCCAAATGAATAATCACAATTTAAACCGACTCAAATATTACAATGTATATACGGTAAATACCTGACCATCTTAGGGTTTTGAGCACATTAATTGGAATTATTACAGCAAGATCACACATTTCCAACACAAATGCCTTCTGGACTTAGCCCGGATATAACACCAGCACGAATACCTTTGGGACTTAGCCCGGATATAACACCAGCACGAATACCTTCGGGACTTAGCCCGGATATAACACCAGCACAAATACCTTCGGGACTTAGCCCAAATATAACACCAGTATGAATGCCTTCAGGACTTAGCTCGGATATAACACCAGCACGAATGCCTTCGGGACTTAGCCCGGACATAACACCAGAACGAATGCCTTCGGGACTTAACCCGGATATAACACCAGCACGAATGCCTTCGGGACTTATCCCGGACATAACACTAGCACAAATGCCTTCGGCACTTAGCCCGGATATAACACTAGCACCAATGCCTTCGGGACTTATCCCGGACATAACACCAGCACGAATACCTTCGGGACTTAGCCCGGATATAGCACCAGCACGAATGCCTTCAGGACTTAGCCCGGATATAAATCTCACACAAGGCCTGCGGGTCTTAGCCCGGTTATAATCCTCAATTATCATGCACATATATATATCATAACACATTAGCATTTCATTTACATTACTAGAACATAAGCACAACATGCTTATCAACCATTCCACTTTCGGCTCAATAGCCACATACAAAGAACACGATTTCGTTTCGCTATCCAACATGATTTCTATAACCATTCGGCTACAAGTCATATGCACAAATTATTTATCTCACTACGTAATTCAAGTAGAACCATTAGGTCACCATTTATTTATTATGCTTATATATATCATGATTTTATCAAATCATATGTAATATCCTGATTTTGGGCCTAGTCGGAATAGTGGTTTTGTGACCAAAAAATCCGAGATAGAAATAATTATTTTATGATTATTTTGGGGTCTATGATATGATTGCATGATTGTGTGAAAATTTCGTGAAGAAATTTTATGCATAAAGTGCTTAAATTGAAATTAGAGACTAAATCAAATAATTTGCAAAACTTGCATTCTAGAAGGTTCTAGTATGAAATTGTTTTGAAATATTAATTAGGAGGTCTTAAATAGCAATTTTACCAATTTCTAAGTCTATGAACAAAAATTGGACATGGATGGAATTTTTGGAAAGTTTAGTAGTAAGGGCATTTTGGTCATTTAGGGGCAAAATGAATTAAAATACAAAATTAAAAGCCAATTTTGATCATCTTCAACCCCATGGCCGAATATAGCAAGGAGAAACCATGGATAGGGTTTTTCAAGCTTCCAAGCTCGATTGTAAGTCCGTTCTAGCCTCGTTTTTAATGATTTTTACGTTTTTGGAGTCCCAGTAGCTCGATTTAGCTTATGCTAGCAATAATTTAACCTATGGCTTATATTTGGAAAAATACCCATAGGTGAAATTTGTGTATTTTGGTGTTTTATGATAGAATATGAGGTTTTAAATTATGTTAGACAACTTGTGCTACTCGGTTTTAAGCGAAAACTAGCAAAAGGGCTTAATCGGTAAAAATACCTAATAGTCATAAGTACATGTTAGAGTAAGAATTTGATGTTGCCATAGAAGGGAAAAATGATCAGCATGTCATAAAACATAAGAAAATAGGCTGAAGTTTAATTTACGAGCTTTGGGGCAAAAGTGTAAATATGTGAAAGTTTAGGGCAAAATCGTAATTACGCCAAAATATGATTTTGGGTCAATTTGAATAATGTGAGTCCTAATTAGACTATATTTTAAATGATAGAGCAAGGAAAACTGAAATTGGACTAAAATGGGGAAAATACCAAGTTGTGGACGAAATGGTAAAAGTAGCCATTTTCATACGAGGTAAGTTCATATGTAAATGTTGGTAACATAGTTATTATTTTAAATGTTTTTATGTTATTTAAATGATATGATAATTATTATGAAATATTATACTCGTGATAATTGTTTGATAATATGTCAAATTATGTGATATACTTGGAAAATGTGAAATACTACCGAAAATTTGGATCGACATTCCGTAGGAGATGGTTGAGACACATGATTGGGAAAAAGGTCCCATTGAACCTTAGGAATGGATTAGGATACAAGTGACATGTCACTAGGATGTTTGGGCATCCGAACTCATTGAGTTGAGTCCGAGTTCACTTATGGATGTGAATGTCCGAACTCGTTGAGTTGAGTCTGAGTTCGAGAGATGTAACTAGGCATCCGAGCTCGTTGAGTTGAGTCCGAGTTCACTTATGGGCTGGTTACATGGTAGCTTGGCTAGATATGTAGCACTTATGTGCAAACTTTCCATGTATCCGAATTATATTCCGATGTGTTCAACGGGTAAAATTCTACTCAAGCGGAGGAATACTCGAGATGAAAGGGACGTATTGGTAAGTGTTGTGAAATGAATAATTTGAACAGGTATGTACTTAACCCTCGCGTTGAAAACTCGATATAACAACAATATGGTAAGATGATAAATGAAAATGTGATATGAATGTCTCGGTGATGATTATGCAAATGATGTTTTATGTTTGCTTATATAGTTATGTTACTTGCTATTTGCATGTGAACTTACTAAGCATTTATGCTTACTCCTCCTTTTCATTCCTTGTAGTGTTGACAAGCCAGCTCGGAAATCGGAAGCGGTTGGGAGGCATGCTCACACTATCCGTATACCATCTTGGCATAATGGCTTGTATATTTTGAGTATGGCATGTATAGCATTATAATCATTTTGTGTATATGGTCTTATGATATGGTTATTGAGTGGTATGGAAATGCTTGGTAATGATTAGCCATTGTAATGGCTAATCATGATCATATTTGGTGTTACGTATGCTAAATTCTAGCTAATCCATGGAAACCATGAAATAGGTAAAATTTACCATAAAATAGATTCAGACAGCAGCAGTGATGTGAGTTTGAAAAATCACTAAAAATAGTAGAGATACAATTAGATGATGAATAAATATAGAATTTAAGAATTATGAGTCTATTTTCATATGGATAGAACAAAACAGTATATGAGTTATATTTTATGAGATGTTTAAATTTTTGTGAAACAGGGCGAGCTATTTCTGGATCCCTGTTCGACTTTGGAAATTCACCATAAATTGTTCAAAGATAATTAGAAGTCATGATTTATATGTACAGATTCCGTATTGAGTATAGTTTTATTAGAAACAAACGTAATAGTCATTGAAACTCTGTACAGGGAGATATCTGATTCCTAATACACAGAGGTCAGAGCAGTCAAACTCTGAAACGGGGGAAACTTTAACTAATAAAATGTATTAATTTACTCGATGAAAAATTATATAAAAAAATTAGTAAATATATATATGAGTCTAGCTTTAGGGAAAATTTACGGAATTGGATTTGAAGTTTTGTAACTCGAGATGTAACTCGAGATATGAATTTTTAAGCGACTATGACGCAGATTGTTAGCTTAACTAAAAATTTTAAAAATAAATTGTTTGAGCTGTTTAAGTAATGAATTAAGTCTATTAACACCTCGTGTTCGACTCCAGCGACGGTCTCGGGTACGGGGCGTTACATCATAAGCTAAGTTCCATTACTCAAAGACTTACCTTGTATCTTTCTGAACAAATTTCGGGTTGGCTATTCCGTGACTTTAGCTTTCCCTTATCCGATGTTGCCCCACTATGCTCTTGAGCTATGTTAAACAAGTTTAATTATATTAAACCTTATTCATACCTCTCATTCAATAAGTACACTTTCATTCCAATATGACACACACACACACACACAATTTTCCTTTACATACACATTCGGCCAAATACAACTATGTTACAAGTCACAACTAAATTATTGATTTGATTAAGTTTACATAATCTTTTAATCAAACTCATTATTCATGACATAATAATCATCAAGAGCCGAATATGTGATCACTTAGTAAGATTAAATTCATGTGAACTTAAGTGTTAAAAATGTCTATGAAATATTTATTCACTATATTCTATCTTTAACTCAATTTCCTAGCTCCCAATCGGCACACTAGGACCATCTTAATTCATTTCTCATCTTGATAACATAAACATGGCAAAGCTAATTCCCATAAACAATTATCATCAATTCATTCATTCTCTAGGGACAAAGCTGAATGTTCAATAAGCAAATAAGGCACACAAAGCATGACTTCTTCAATTAAACCTACCATTCTCTATTTCATTGATTTTAACATCAATTTTACTTAGCAACTTCTCACTTTATAATTCGGCAACCATGAAAGCTTCTTTTTAAGAATATTGACTAAATTCTCAATTATCCAAATCTTAACAAAATCTAGCTAATGGCTAAATATAAATACTTTGCCCCATACCCACGAATTCACCTATTCTAAGCTCAATTTTCCAATTAAGTAAATAACACTAATGTTGAGCATTATTTGACAATTTGTCTTAAGTAGCCGACTAAATTCATGTTCCTAATTCATAATTTCAAGTATTTCATTCACAAGTTACACAAATTATGCTCAAAACCTCAAACTCAATTTCGGTAAGCACAAACATGTTAGCCAAAATTCCCCAAAGCACCTAAACCACTACTATGCATATCTAACAAGTTTAAACCTCACTTATCCACTTTTACTCATAAGAGCATAAAACAACCACATTTCTTACCATCTATATCATGGTCGAATGCCCAAATCACCATAGAATTCAAAATTTCAAAATGGGCTAAGTCAAATACTTAGCTATCAACCACACTTAAAAAACAAAGGAAATAACATGAAATTTTTACCTTAATCAAGCAAAAATCAAAGAGTGACCGAAAGCCTAGCTTTCCCTCCTATATTCGGCAAATGAAGAACAAAAGATGAACTAAGCCTTGTTCTTTTCACCTTTCACTATTTTTATTTATTTTATTTTAACACCAATAACATATATAATTATAATTATATTATAATACAAATATTTGTATAAAATACATACATTTCAATGATTATTCCACATGGCCAGCAACTATAAAAAAACATGTCAATTTGACATGCAAGTCCTTGTGTTTTAAAGTCACATAATACAAGGCCATTTCAAAATTTACCTAACACATTCTCAAAATTTTCACACAAGTCCATTTTCAATTAATTTCACATCAATTTGCAAAAATTAAAGCATTTAAAAATTCACACATGCATAAACACATATTTTAGACATAAAATATTATATTTAAATATTTCAGTGACTCGGTTTAGCGGTCCCGAAACCACTTCCCGACTAGGGTCAAAAATAGGACTGTTACACGGGGTTTAGTTTTTATCTCCATCTTTTGTACTCTTCATTCTTTTGACATTATAGTAGAATTATCTTTGCCTGTGGTTTTTTATCCTCTTAGGAGGGGTTTTTCCACGTTAAATTTGTGTGTTTAATTTCTTAATTTATTTCGCTATTTTCTTATTCGTTGCTTAACGGGTCGAAATCCTAACAATATGCTTGAATTAGATTTTTTGTATGTAATTTATATAAATATCATATATATATGACATTGAAAATATAACCAAAAAATCTGATCAATGATAATGCCCGATAAAAGATAAAAGATAAAAATGTTACTTTTATGCTTGAAATGAATGTGGAATGTGTTTATTTGAATTATATGAATGTTATAGACATATGAAATAATCTCATACTTGATAATGCTTAAACAACTGTTAAATACCGTTTGAATAAATGAAAATCGATGGATAAAGGTGATTTCCCTTATTAAATGAAGTTCTGCATTTGTTGCTGACAAGATTTAGCTCGGACGAGTAATCCTATTACCTCATTACAGAAAGGATTTAGCCCGGACGAGTAATCCTGATTTAGCTCTTGTGAGCATATGTTGAAAATAGGATTTAGCTTGGACAAGTAATCCTGTTATATGATATATGGCTCGAGAGTGTGCTGTCTAATTAAGTTCCCTAATGGGTACCCCTGAATATGGATTGACAGATCCTGATTTGTACACCTCGTGTGTACTACCTGTGTATCCATTGATATTTCGAATAAATTCAATGGGTAAAAGTGCTGACATGAGAATATATGAATAAGAAATGACTTATTACACATATCTGCTTAAAATACATGAAAATGATGATACATGATAACTGATATATGGAAACATGAGATGATGATATTTGTACATGGAATTTATTTGATGAATATGTTCATCCTTAATTATATATTTGTACACCTTGAGTGTACTACTCGTGTGACATTGATATTTCAAATAATAGGAGTGTAACAGCCCGATTTAGACCCTATTCGGAACGGTGGTTTCGGGACCACGAATCTGAGTGAGAAAAATATTTAAAATTATTTTCTATGTTTATTATGTGTGAATTTATGTGTGTGAAAATTTCATTTGAAAATTTTATCGTTTGCGTGCTCGATTTAATAAAAGGGCTTAATCGCGTAAAATGAAAATTTGATGGTTTAATGTATAAGGGCCGAATTGAATGTGTCTTTATATTTTGAAGTATTTATAATGCAATTTGACCATGAGAATATGATATGGATGGTTGTGGCCTTATTTTATAATGGTTTTATATTAATTAATAATGGTTATATATGTAAAATGATTAATAATGTTATATAATATAAAACATAAAGTAATTAAAAGCCATGCATGTTTATATTTTGACAGCTAAAATTAGCTATAGGAAAAGAAAAAAAAGAAAGCCATATTCGGCCATTGTTAAGATTAATGAAGGTAACTAGCTCGGTTTTTGATAATTTTTACATTTTTGAGATCCTTGCAGTGTAATGTACAAAGCCCATGTTTGAATTTCTAATTTTTATGAATATTTTGAGTTATGCTATTGATTAATAATTGAGCTTTGTGATGTTAGTTGATGAATTATGAAAGATATGTTTTGGATTAATATATTTTGTATTGGAATTTTTGATGATTTTGAGTAATTAGGGCTAAATTGAAAAAATAATAAATTGAGGTACTAAAATGTAAAATAAATGAAATTCATGGACTTGTATGAGCATAAGGAAGATTCGGCCTAAGCATGGTGTGTGCAAATTTTACATGTTTTGTGTTTTGTGCAATTAGGGTAAAATGATAATTTGCCCATTTATGTGTTTTTGGACTAAATTGAATGAAATTATGTTTGAATGAGTTTAATTTTAATATGTTTAGATCAAGAACCAAAGAAATCGGATTTGGAATGGGGGAAAACCAAAGTTGTTGACTAGTCATTCCGTACTAATTATCATTGTCTGAGGTAAGTTTATAAGCAAATAGATATTATTTATTTGATTAAATACGAACTATATATGTTGAAATGAATAAATGTGATATTATTTATGTGGAAGCTGAATATGTATAAGCTTAAAAGCTATGTGTATGAGTTCGATTCGATCGAGTTACGACGTCCAAAAGCCCCGTACGAACCTTAGGAGTAGCTAGGATACATATGTCATGACATAGGATTTTCGATATGTGTTCTCATGTAAGACCACGTCTGGGACGTTGGCATCGATATGTGATTACGTGTAAGACCAAGTTTGGGACATTTGCATCGTATTAGATTCGTGTAAGACCCTGTCTAGGACAGTGGCATCGATATGTGATTGCATGTAAGACCACGTCTGGGACGTTGGCATTGTACGATATGCGTGATTATCTAAGTATCCTATTCAATTCCAAATGGTTCAACGGGCAACAATAAGTTAAGACCGAATGAAAAATCGAGTTAAAAGGTTCAAGTATGTATTCATACTAAGTTGTGAAATTATGGTAAGTTAGATGTTTGGATTAAAGATATAAATGTTACTTGTTAATGTGAACTTCATGTATTCATATGTGAAAATATACATTTGGTTTAATGGCGTATTCATGATGCAAATGAAAGTATATGTGTATATGAAAATCTATAATTGGCCAAATGTTTAGTATATGTGACCTTGTAATTATGATTGATGTGTATTCATATATGAATGAGTATATTCGCCAAGGGTATATATATGTGATCTTAGAAGTGAAAATTAATTATGATATTAACTACATGTGTATTCGATCTAATTAGATTTGATGCATAGTTATATGTTTGATAAATGCATTTTTGCAAGTTTGAAAATGTATATGAATATGATATAATGATTTGATTTTGTTATAATGAATTATAAATGTTACTGAGTTATTTATTTGCTTATGACTTACTAAGCTATGATAGCTTACTGTGTGTGCATGTTTACCTCTGTTTTATAGATTTTGGAATCTAGTTACGAGCTCGGGGATCGTCAGCAAAGTCTATCACACGTTCTACTGTTTTTGGTACTTTATAAGTTTGAACTTGAACCTATGGCATGTATAGGCTAAATTATTTGGCTAAGTTTGAAGTTGTGTATATATATTAAGCCATACGAAAATGGCTAATATGTTATGTAAGTATATGAAATTTTAGTTAAGTTTATATGTGTCATTGCACTGAAAATGGTTGGTGATTTTGGATATGGTTTGTTTGAATCGGCCATGGTATATACATAAGTATGAAATATGCTTATTATGTTACTCATGGTTAAAATGATTCGGTTTTGTCTTGTATTTGATAGTAATGGTTTAATTTGGTTGATGAGTGTATTCGGCTAAATTTTGATTTTAGGTAATGAATAAATTTGATTGATGATTCGATACTTGCATATATATATATTTAGGCATATGATGTATTGGTTTGATATATATTATCTCAAGGTATATATGTTTGAGGTGTTGGCTATATGTTTCAGTAATGAGAAACGTTAAGTATGATTTTATAATTTGGCTTAGTAAGAGGTAAAATAATGAGTATATATATATTGTATGTGAAATGGCTATATAGATTCGTTTGTTAATTAACAATTAATGAATGTGTACAAGTTAATTTTGCTAGTCAAATAGATAAGAGAAGAATTGGTCTTGTATATTATATTTTTGTAGGATGTATAACATGTGAATTCGGTATGTTTTGATTTGGCATTAATATTTATAAATTTGGTTTATTAAGTCATATAGAAATGGTATGAATCATTTGTATCTGTATTAATGACCTAATAGATGATGTTTGAATGGTTAGTATTATGCATATAAATTTTAGTTTGTTTTGATTTGGTAATTATGTTAAAAATGGTCCACATTAATATGGTAATATGCACGTGAATTTTCAATGTAAAAGAAATATATTTGGCCATGTTGTAAAGCTAGCTATTATCTTTTATGGTAATGAATATTATGCCATGATATAAGGTGATATGGTATAATATATGGATGTATATTGATTATGTTTTCAAAAGCCAATGCTGCATATATTATTATTAAATAAATTTTGTTATATGATATGTTTGGTTATTAAGCACATGTATATCATTGAGATATTAAATGATTAAATTATGTGTTTAATGTTTAAATAGATTTATGTTTTAGTTATGTGAATATAACATATTGTACATGTGAATGTTCCAAATTTTGTGTCTTGTCCTGTAATACCTCGTAACCCCATTCTGGCAACAGATACGGGTTAGGGGTGTTACGATGAGCAATGTTCTGACATGAAAGAAGAGAATAGATTCCCCGTTTTTATACCACATATCCTATTTTGTTTTGATTTTGACACCAAGAAATAAAGTGATTTCTAGAATTTCTAGAAATCCAAAAGAATTTTCAGAAATTCACTTGTAACAAGAGTTGAGTTTTTCATTACAAAAAATTCTTTCATACCAACAATTATATATTGTATGGACTCTAATCTAAATAGGGTTCTTCGCGAAAAGGGTCGAATGAGGAAATGGGATGATCCCGATTTATCAGGGCTATCTAAGAATTTCAATCTTTGAATTGAGGGTTCGTTCATAGTGTAAGACTTATCTGATCTTTTCAATTGTTAGAATTTTTTTCTTGAATCACTCATGAATTATATATTTTGAACTCGAGATGAATTATTATGAAAATATATTTGTAATATAAAGATATGATATATACATATTAAATGAATATGTGGTGTGGAAAGCATATGTGTCTTGAAATCTGATTGTTGTGGATCCCATATATGTTTCTTGATGATATAGTGGAATGTATGACTAACAAGGACAATAAGGATACGTGTAGGGCTTGAGATCAGATTGATTGAATGTGTCTTACATGTTTATCTTGAAATAGAATGAATTGTAAGTTAAGTACTATGTTATACGAACTTACTAAGCATTATATGTTTACTTAGTTTTATTTCCCTGTTTTATAGTAAACCAAAAGCTCCTTGTATTGGAAGCTTGGCGGAGATCACTCACACTATCCATCGGCTTATTTCGGTACATATGGTAAATCAATTATGGTTATAATGGCATGTATAGGTTACTTGGCCATATTGGCACGTAAATGGTTTATTGTAATCTAACCATTGGAATGGCTAGTGATGGTTATGTTTTGGTATATATATATTAAGATTATTTCATAGTTATAACATAAGTGTTTATTATTGATTGATCAAGATAGCTTAAACGAGTATTCCTATAGAAGGTAAGATTAAAAGCATGAATGTATTTAATGATGTACCATGTTAGATGTTAGAATTAACTCGGTTATGATGCCATGTAAAACCTGCACCTTAATGTTTTGCAAGTCAGAGAGTTACACGGGCTGGGGACATGGCCGTGTGACTTATTTCATACACCACACGACCTAAGACATGGGTGTGTCACTTGACTGTGTGAGCCACACGGCCTATCACACGAGCGCTCCTGTATATAAGAGAAATTGTGAAATTTTGCAAAAAATTTCCTGAGTTCCTAATTTAGTCCCGACTTGATTCCAACATTTATAATGGGCCTCGAGGGTCGATTCAAGGGACAATATGACTAGTTTCAAAAATGAACAATATTTAACATAAATTACCTGTAATTATTTTGTAAACTTTAGTAACCCTGTTCCAGCGATGGATACGGGTTAGGGGTGTTACAGTGGCTCTATTTTACCTCTTAGTCTCAAATTTACCAAAACTAGACAAATTAGTCTTGATTATCTCTCGATCTCACGAACTAATCCAAGACTAATGAATTGGTGCTCGAAAACATTACCTCTCTGTCTCACTTGCCTAGATTTTCCCTTAGAGGCATCTATCCTAAGTTTTTATGTGTATTCAATTTAGTCCAACTTATTGCAACTCAATCCCTTTTCCAAAAATCAGCTTACCCACATCTCCATCAACTAACCCCTTTTAAAGTTTAGTTACCTATATTAAGAACTAAGCTAATGAACATGAAATGAGAAGCCATTGCAACCATTGACATAAAACTTGAGAAAAAGATAAAAGTTTGGATTTTTAATCTAGGAAAGTAAATATGAGCATTCAACAACCAGATAAAGAACAAGAAAAATAAAATTGGAAGTCTTTAATAGACTAAACTAAAAGAAATTGAAATAACATTAAGCAAAAGATTAAATGTCATTACAAGCAAATGAAATGGACTAAACGTTCAAATAATCTCTAGCTATAGTGTTAACTAACTTAACTAACTTGCATATTATTTAGAACAAGAAGAAAATTGTAGAAATCTTAAATTTAAAGCTAAGGAAGAAGAAAAATATATATGAAACCCTAGAAAAGATGAAGGGAAAACTAAAGAGAAAACCTAAAGAAAACTATTTAAACTAAGCCTAAAGTGTTGTGTCCTTCTCTCCTTAACCAAACATGGCTACTTTTAGCTGTAAAATTTTACCCAACTTGTTGGCCAAAATACCCTTGAACATGCCTTATCTGATTGGTGCTTCGGTTGGACAAAGACTATCAAGGCATCATTTTTTGTCCGCTTCATGATATGGACTCGCTATACCACTGTAAGTGGTCTTGATCTTGGGCCTATGGGGGTGTCATGATATCCATGCCTCCATGTCGTGATACCCCTTTCTTCAGTGATGTTTCCACACAAGTTTAGGCCATTGTGAAGTACCAACATCACTCAATAAGATGTTATGGCCCTCAATGGCACAATTGGCCAATTTGGGTCTTACAATGAGTAAAAAGAGACATTTACACTTATTTAATTGCAAATCTAAAAATTACGCTAAACTACAGAAAATACGCTACTTTGCTAAAAAACAAGCTCCTTAAGTATACCGGGAAAGCCTAATTTGACATATCAAATTATGATAAATCAATCACATATAGAATGAGAAAGATCACCTTTCTATCTCCAATATGTTTATGAACACAAGGTTCATCAACATCTTTCTAAAACCCAAAAGTTTTCACTGCTTGATAAATTTTTTTGTTCAATGAGCGAGATGTTTGCTTAAATCCATACATAGATCTAAACAGTTTACAAACTTTATTCTCATTTCCTTTGTCTATATATCTGGTAGGTTGCATCATATAAATGTTGTCTTCAAGATAGTCATTCAAGAATATTGTTTTGACATCCATTTTTCAAATCTTGTAGTCGAGAGTCACCACAATGGATAACAATATGTGTATTGACTTGAGCATGGAAAATGAAGAACTTCGTTCGAAATATACCCCTTTGCTTCAAGTCCAGCCTTATAGGTTTCTAATTTTCCATCCACATATATTTTCTTCTTGTAGATCCAATTACATCCTATGGGTTTTATACCTTTTCGTAAGTGTACAAGTTCCTACACTGAGTTGGATTACATAGAATCCACCTCAACTTTCATAACTATTTCCTAGAGCTTGGAATCAACACTCTGCATCGCTTCATAAAATGTGAGTTAGTTATCATCCTCATGTTCGATAGACTCAATATTAAAAAAAATCTTGCCAAACTAAAAGAAGTCAGATCTACAAGTGACCCTTCTATTGTGACAAAGCTCCCTATGTTATTGATCGCTTGAAGGTTTAATTTTAGGAGTTGAATATGGAATCATTCTTGGAGAGCTTTGTGTATTTCTCAAAATTTCCTTGAATACTTCTTTACTTTGAGGTTTGGAGCCATTCTTATAACTCTCCTTAATGAAGGTTGCATTAGTCGAAACTATAATTGTTTATCTTTTCGATTTATAAAACAAACCACCCTTCATTATTTTAGGATACCCTACAAACATGCATAATTTTGTCCATGAATCCAACTTCCTCACATCTTTTTCCAATACGTAGACTTCTTGTTGTGCCAACATTCGAATAGAGTTTTAGGTACGGCCTTAGTTGGTACACCAATTAGAATGTAGTGAGTTGTTTGTAAAGCATATCCCCAAAAGGAAATCGACAACTACGAATAACTTAACATCAATCGAACCATGTTTGACAAAGTTTGATTCCTTCTCTAAGCCATGCGATTCTATTATAAAGTTCTCGATATGGTTAATTGGGATAGTATCTCATTCTCTATAAGGTAACTTAAGAACCTATCCGATAAGTATTCTCTACCTTGATTAGATCGAAGTATCTTTATGTGTAAACCTAATTATTTCTCCACTTCTGCACAGAACTTTTTGAATTTATCAATGGCTTCACTTTTGTGGTGCATTAAGTACACATATCCATATTTGAAATTTTCATCTATAAAGGTTACATAATAATTGTAACCATCTCGTGCACTGGCATTCATGGGGCCACACACATTAGTGTACACAATTTTAAAGGTTTAATGGATTTTGCATTAAAAGATCACTTAGTCATGTTATCTTCCAAGACTGACGTGGGTATCACGATACCACTATCGAGTGGAGACAAAAGATTACTGTAGGGGTAGTCCTTGTCCAACCTCAACACCAATAAAAATTAAATAATCAGGGGCATTTTGGTCCCATTTTTTATTCTGTATTCTGATATTTTAAAACATTTTTGGCTAGACACCTTCACTCTTATTGCTTGAACATCTTTTTAGCCTAGTTTTTGTTGTCATCTTATTCTAAATTTTTAAGGTTTGGTGTTTTTCTAGTTTCTTTATTGCTTTAGTTAGTTAGTTAGTTAGTTAGTTAGTTATAAGTCGTTGTAGCATAGTTTCATTTAAGCATTTGGTGTTTCAAACTCTTTGTATTTTCAATTCAATTCATATACTTAATATATCTCAACTTTTTTTTAATTCATCTGATAAACATTTTACCTTGTGTTCTTTTTCTTTACCACCGTTGTTGGCATTGTTGTTTACTTCAAGCCTTTTCAAGAAAGGCCAAATGTTTTCTCATCTTTTTCTTGTGCTTCACTTTGATGAATATGTTGCTTGCATGTTGGATAATTCCTTGTTTGGAAAATGAGCATGAATAACTAAATTTATGGTGGTTGGATGATGAAAATGTTGGCTAGTTAATTTATGGTACAAGGACTAAATCGTAGAAACTAGACTTAATCGAGTAGGCTTCAAAACTTAGGATTGATGCCCTCAAGGAAAATTGAGATCAAGAGGAGATCTTTTTGGGCACTAATTTGATAGTCCAGGTTTATTTGGGTGAGGTCGATAGATAAACCAGACTTATTTGTCTAACTTGGTGAAAACAAGATCGAGAGGTAAAATTAAGCCAATTTAGGAGTTTAAGTGATTAAGTTCCTTAATTCAAATATTTACTAGCCACATGAAAGTTAATCAACTGTTGTTTATCATTGATTTGTTAATTTTGTAAGTTTGCCTATCTTGTGGCATGCCAATTATAACCCACCTTACCCAAATAGTTAATAAGGAAGTTTCTCATATTCATTTAAAACCGATTATCAATTTCAATATCGTAATCTACATCAACCAATTCAAGAATTCCATATATATATCATAGCTCATCGCCACATTAGAGTAATTCCATTTTTCCAATAATATTTAATATTTTCAAATCTACTCAATTCAGTTCATTTCACATAGAACTAATTTAAATCTAATCAACTCAGCTTATTTTATCAAATCAACACTTTATCACATAACATGCCAAAGCTATCATTCTCTGGTCTCAGATCCAAAGTGGTGATAAAGAAACCAGTGAGACCTGTAAGTGGTAAGGAAGGAGAAAAGGACATTAGCACCTGCACTGCTAGTGTTGGAGCTAGGTTTGATAAGAGTGTTGAGAAGAAAAGTGAGCCAAAGCCATCTAAGCCTAAGAGGAGACAATCCACACAACCTAGCCAAGTACCTGTACCATTCCCAACTTATTTAGAGGAGAGGAAGAAAAAAGAGAGTAAGGAGTTCCTAAGTTTCCTCAATATGTTCAAGGTATTGAAGGTTAACCTTCCTTTACTTGAACCTTTAGAAAAGATGCCTAAATATGTTAAATTCCTTCAGAAAGCAATGTCTAGGAGGAAGAAATTTGGAAAGTAATGTAGTGTTGTAGTGTCTAAGAAACTCTCGAGAAGCTCAAAGACCCTAGATGTTTCACCATATCGATAGAAATAGGAGAGGCAAACTTTAGGAAAGCCCTTTGTGACCTTGGAACTAGTATTAACCTTATGCCTTTGTCAATATATTGTAGGTTAGGGTTAGGGGACCTCTAAAAGACCTTGATTACTCCACAACTAGCTGACCGATCATCAATCCTTCCCAAGGGAGTTCTTGAGGATGTATTAGTTAGAATTTGACAGTTATTCTTCTAGTAAACTTCATAGAGCTGGATTTTGAGGAGGACTTAGAGATTCCGATCCTATTAGGGAGGTTATTCTCAATAAATTTTAGGGCTACCATCAATTTTGTTAAAAGAGAGTTGACAATAGATATTGATGAGGAAGTTGAAGTCTTTAGATGTATCAATCCCAAACATATCTTTAAGGAGATGTTACCCTTTCAGGGTACGAGTGTCAAGCCATTAATCAATCTTTCAATCGTGTTACTAACCTTACAAATTGTGTGAAATTGTAGGGCTGAAATCAACACCAATGAGGATCTGAAATCCAAAGAAAGTAACAATATCTTGGCGATCCTCAAGTGACCTCAGCCGAGCAACGAACAAGAGCCACATTCAAGTGTCAAAGATGCTAAGTAAACACCACTTCGGCGGCATAAGATCGCCCCAAAGATAATTTGTAACTTTTTTGTTCGGCAATTAAAATTGAATTTGTAAATAATTGAATGATCTAAGCATAAACTCCATTTAGTTTTCCTATTTAGTTTAAGTTTCAAATTTTTTGAATTCTAAATTTTAGGATTTTGTAGGTTAATATTTTCGTGTAGTTAGGACTTAGGATGAAAATTTAGGAAATTTTTGGGTACCATACAGTGGTATTGCGATGCCCAAGAGTCAGTATTGTGATACCTCAAGCAGTTTCAACGGGAGGCCAAAACACTCTTTGATATCGCAATACCGACCTGTAGTATCCTAATATCCTGAGCAATTTCAAAATAAAATTTTGGCCTGACCATATAGTGGTATCATGATATCGGTTCCTTGGTATCATGATATCCTAAATAGTTTCAATCTTGGGGGACCAAAAATTTTAGGGGTATCACGATAACTTTGTCAGGCTTTGCAAAATACCTATTCTGGGTATTGTGACCCGTATGTTTTCAAGCTTAAAACCCCCTACAACTCCCAAAGTTCCCAAATTTTCCTCATTTTCAAACCCTAACTCCGTCTAAACATCTTTTTTATTTTTCTCTTAATTTTATCTCTAATCTCTTCATCTCTAGCATTGATTTTATTTATTTTTACTTCTTATTTTCAGGTTTCTTCCCTTGGTTTGGGAGCGACGACGCCACAACAAAGCAAACTGAGTAGTCTCCAACGTCAACAATTTACTACAGTTTAAAGTTTCTACTCTCTTGTTCTTTCAATTTTTTGTTATTTTTGCAAAAAAATTAACTTATTGCATGTTAGAGTAGTTGAGGGAATTGTTCGTTTCACTTGTTAGGATTGTTGTGCTGAGGCTAGTTGGTTAGAATTTTTGTTGAATTCTTAATTGAAAGTAGAGGAAAATCTCGTTTACCGTTCCTCCTAGACAACCTAAAAGAACTAGATCCCAACCAGAACATCCTCCTCCATCGGAGGTCAATTTGAACATTTAACTCAAAAGAAGCTGAATTTTTTTCTTAATGCTTCAAGGATGAACATTCATCCTCGAACGCAGCTTTAAACTAGCCTCTTCCAATTGTAAGAAATTTAGGATCCATTTTGATACCATAGGTGGCAAAATTTTTTCCTTGTGTTGGAATTAGCCACGGTTATACCCGTTGATTTTATAATTTTATGCAAATTTGAAATTTACTAAGGGTAACTAGGTGATTGTTAAGTGACAAGCAATTGATATCTCCCCTGAATCTATTTGTGACTGTAGCAGCCCATTTTTGGGTCAATCGAAACAGTGATTTTAGTACCATAAATCTGAAGTTAAAATATTTATTTTATTATTTCTTTAATGTCTACAACATGATAGAATAATTGTGTGAAAATTTCGTTAAGAAATTTTATGATTGAGTGCTCAATTTGACTAGAAGGACTAAATTGTAATAGGTGAAAATTTGAGTTCTATAAGTTAAAGGTGTCTAATTGCTATGAAATTTTAAATTGGAGGTCCTTAAATGGTAATTAGACCATTATACTTTTGGGTGGACAAAAATAGACATGGTTAGGTGAAATTTTAAAGTTATGCATTAAGGGCATTTTAGTAATTTGGTAAATAAGGACAAAATTAACTAAATAAAAGTGTCCATCTTCTCAATTTTGTCCCCCCATAGCCTAAATTTACAAGAAGCCATAGCTAGGGTTTTGGCCAAGCTTTCAAGCTCGATTGTAAGTCTATTCTTGTCCAATTTTTAATGATTTTTATATTTTTGAGATCGTTGTAGCTTGATCTAGCTATTTCAAGGACTAATTTGAAACAAAGTTAAAGTCTAAAATTTTACCCATGCTGAATATGTTTGTATTTTGAGGTTTGATGGTAGAAAATGCATGTTTGTTGTTAGTTAAACAACATTTGTAAAGTGATTTTTGATAAAAACGTCAAATAGGGACTTATTTGTAAAATGCCATAAAATATGCAAAAAAGTGTGAATAAATGAAAAATATGGGCTATTATGAGTACAAGTGATATTCAACTAGGCTCGGGTTGTGACGAAATTGAAAGAAATTAATTTTACGAGCCTAAGGACTAAATTATAAAATGTTGAAATGTTAGGGGCAAAAATGTAATTTTTGTCATAATGTGATTTTGGATTGAATTGAATAGCTTGATGATTAAATAAGCTAAATGTGGTATTATAGATCAAGAAAAATGAAGTTTGGATCTAGATCGGGGGAAAAACAAAGTAATTGACAAATAGATCATTTTCGCTTTTTTGTAACCGAGGTAAGTTCGTAGTAGATAAGCTTTATTATAATCGTATTTTTTAATGCTTGAATTTTGTATGAATCATGTAAATGACTCTATGGATACGTTCAATGAATTTTTGGTAAGCGAGAAATCCCAATCGAACATTAGGAATAGATTAGAATACAAGTGACATGTCACTAGGGTTTTATGTTATGTGATTCGGGTGCTGGTGTTGTACGTCTTACCAGTGGCTGAGTATACCAGCATATGTTGCGATTACTTGACAGCTTCTGTGAGTAGCACAGTGTAGCTTCGTCTTGACTGATAGCTTGTGTGAGCAGGCCTGTTGATGGCTCGAGAGCGAGCATTTATGTGTTATGAGATAGAGGTAGCAATGGCTACATATGTGACACCTTATGTGTAAGGTTTCCTGAGTATCCGCTATTATTATTCCGAGTGGTTCATTGGGGATGTCAACGATGAGAATAAGTATGAAATTATTTCGAGACGGTACAGGTATGTACATAAAGCTTATGATTATTAAATTCATGAAATAATGATTTCAAGGTAAGTTTGTGATGGAATGAATTTTAGTCTTGAGATTATGGTAAATTACATTATCTTATGTTATATTACTTGAATGTTAAATGTCTAGTAAGAAAATCTTATTTCCTTCATACAGGCTTACTAAGCTATATAGCTTACTCCGTTTTACTTTCCATGTTTTGTAGTGTCACCAAGCTAGCTCGGATTGGAGATCGTTGGAAATCGCATCACACTTTCAAACTGTCATTTTGGGTATTGATGATTTTAAACATTTTGAGTATATGGCATGTATAGGGACTTGGTCATTTTGTTATATGTGTCATCATGATTTTGGCCAAATGTAATGGGTTGTAATAGTCAAAGGCTTAATTTGGTATTTGGCCATGTAAATTGGCTCATTTTGGTTAAATTGATTGTAAGCTTATATATATATATATTTATACATATATGCATGCATGTGCCAATGCCCTTGATAATATGGTTTATATTGATTTGCTAAATGTTGATTGTGGCTTAATGATTTGTTGTGAAATGGATGAGTTTGGTTCATTGATAGGCTAGAGTATCTTGATAGGTAAGTGCAAGTTGAAAGTAGTCTTAGCGGTGTTTTTGAATATGAAATTTGTACATTTGATTTGGCATAATGAAATATCATGAGTATGATAGATGATGGTAATGCATTAACATATATTGGCCATGATTGTGGATGTTTTGGATGCCTAAGTATACTATGATTTTTGCCATTGAATTTATGTATGTGTATGTGTAAATGAGGGTGAAAAATGGCTTGGTAAATGGCCTTTATTTTGTCCACACGGTTAGACACACGGGCATGTCTCTAGGCCGTGTGTCACACACGACCTATTCCATGGGCATGTGTTTTGGTCGTGTGTCCCCTACACCTTAATTTTGAGAAACAAAATGCTCAGAATTGAGCACACAAGAAGAGACACGGGCGTGTGTCTCAACCGTGTGAGGGACACAGCCCTAGACTTGGGCGTGTGTCCTGGTCGTGTGAAGTCTACACCTATTTTATGAAAATTAATTAATCACACGGCCTAGCACACGGGCATGTTGCTTGGCCATGTGACTTCAATTTGTTCATGCCTTGTAAAACAAAAAGTTACACGGGTTAGGGACACAGGCGTGTGTGACCACACGGCCTGACCACACAAGCATGTCCCAAACCACACGGGCATGTGACCCCTGTTTATAGCAAAAATTTTCTAAGTTTTATAAAAATTCCTTGAGTTATCAGTTCAGTCTCGAACCACTTTCGAAGCATGTTTTGGGCCTCGTAGACTCGTTTTAGGGATTTTATGAATGAATACAAATGGTTTTAATTTGGATGCAAATTTATGACTCGATTTGTATGTTCACTTGCAATGTAAGTCCGATAATGCCTCGTATCCTATTCCAATGTTGAGTATGGGTAAGGGGTGTTACATTCAGTGGTATCAGATCTACAGTTTAATGTATTCTTGGACTAACATAGAATCTATTAGAGTCTAGCTATACATTTCATATATAAATTGTGATAGTGTGATGACTCCTAGCAATTTAAAATTGTGCTTTCATATAGTAAATTGATCCCAACCGAGATGTAGTTGATGATGTTGAAAGTAATGCACCAGCTCCAGCCCAAGGGACAGCACCATCTGAAAGTAGACCAGTAACGGCTAGTAAGGGAGGAGAGGCTAGGGAAGCCTTCTTCCAAAGGATGAATGAGTGGTTTGCCAAGTTTGTTCGAACAAATCCAGCTACCCAACATCCTCCACCCCTACCTAACCCCCAACCAGTTCTCATAGCTCCTCAAGGTGTGGAATTGTTAAGACTGAACAAGCCTCCTGTTGATAAGATTAGACAAAAAAAAGGGGTTGAAGAATTTATAGCTAATGTTGACAATGATCCCGAAAGAGCAGAGTTTTGGCTTGAGAACTCTATTAGGGTATTTGATGAGCTTTCTTGCATACCGGATGAGTACTTGATTTATATTATATCACTTTTGAGGGACTCGGTATATCAGTGGTGGAATACTTTCGTATCCATGGTACCAAGAGAAAGAGTTACCTGGGAATTCTTTCAAGATGAGTTCAGAAAGAAATAAATCAGTCAACGGTTCATTGATCAGAAACGCAAAGACTTTTTAGAGCTAAAACAGGGTCGTATGTCTATGACTAAATATGAGCGAGAGTTTGTTAGTCTTAGTAAGTATGCTCCGGAGTGTGTTTCCATCGAGGCCATCATGTGTAAAAGATTTAAAGATGGGTTGAATGAGGATATCAGACTGTTAGTTGGGATTTTAGAGTTGAAAGAATTTGTTGTGCTAGTCGATCGAGCTTGCAAAGCTGAAGAGTTGAGCAAAGAAAAGAGAAAAGCTGAGTTTGAGACTAGAGATTTGAGAAAAAGGTCGCTGAATAAGTCATTTCAATCTTCATCAAAGAAATTGAGAGATTTGTATAATCTTTGGAATGTTTTAGCTGGGTATCCCAACAAAGATTGTGGGAAGCAATATTCAGGTTCTAAGGCCTAAACTACGTCAATCGCGAGCATTGGTAATGCTAAGTCTAATAGACCTAAATGTCAACACTGTGGTAAATGACATTCCGGTGAATGCAGAATGAATAACTGGGCTTGCTTTAAATGTGGCTCCCCAGATCATTTTATTCGGGATTGCCCTGAAATGAATGAGAAGGATAATTTTCATAATGCAAGACCGAGCAACACTGCCACTAGAGGGAGGCCACCAAGAAATACTAGAAATGGGAATAGTAGCAGAGGTGTAACGAAAGATTTAACTGCGAGATCAAAGGTTAGAGCATCTACTAGAACCTACGCTATTCGCGCTCGCGAAGATGCGTCATCCCCTGATGTTATCAATGGTACATTTTCTCTCTATGATACTAATGTAGTTGCACTAATTGATCTCAGATCGACTCATTCTTATATTTGCATGAATTTGGTATCTAGTAAGAATTTTCCTATTGAGTCTATTGAGTATGTAATTAAAGTGTCGAACCCCTTAGGCAAATATGTTTTAGTTGATAAAGTTTGCAAGAGTTGCCCTTTAATGATTCGGGGTCACTGTTTTCTAGCTAATTAATGCTTTTACTGTTTGACGAGTTCGATGTAATTCTTGGAATGGATTGGTTGACTTTACATGATGTCGTAGTGAATTGTAGACGAAAGATTATTGAATTGAAATGCCAAAATAATGAAATTCTTCGAATTGAACCGGATGAGTCGGGTGAGTTGCCTATTATGATTTCATCAATGTCAGCTCAGAGGAATGTACGAAATGGGTATAAAGCTTATCATGCGTATGTACTGAGTATGAAAGTGTCTGAATTGAAGATTGAATCTGTGCTAGTAGTTTATGAATATCTGGTAGTTTGCAAAATTATGACTCGATCTGTATGTTTGCTTACGATGTAAGTCTGGTAATGTCTCGTATCCTGTTCCAACGTCGAATACGGGTAAGGGGTGTTACAGTGACTATTATGGCATCCCATACTTTGAAATTGATGACATTGAGCAAATAAATTTACAATTTTACTGTAATGTCGACATGGACGCCATTTTAGCTTATTTAACCGAGAATAGAGGAGAATGGAAACGGGAACCATATAAGAATTTCCCTTTGTCTTTCAATCAAGCCATTACATTTCCCCTAGAAAAAATGTGGATGCAATTTATTTGTACCTATGTTAGCCTTGTTCTTAACACTAGCATGATTGACATCTTCCGAGCTGTATTGTTGTTTTCTATTTTGCAGCGTAGGCGAGTCTGCTGAGGGGCATGGATTAACAAAGAAATTAGGAAATGAGTGGGGGTAGCAAGGTTAGTATCTATTTTTCCCATCTAATTACAGATTTATGTCATAAAGTAGGGGTGGTTATGGAGCAGACCAAGCAACTTCATCTCCCCAGGTGGAGCATAATTGGTGACCTCATGCTCCTTCAGTTTTGAGAGCTACAAAGAAAGAAAATTTAGGAGTTGATGCGATCCCGGTTGTATCATGTTATGATCCAACTCCACAGCACCGAGATTAACCTAAACACGAGGGGCCTAAGTGCAAAATGAAATCTAATTTTAGTTTTCTAATTTGTGTGCAGGTTTTAATTGACTGAATTTAGGGTAACAATCAAAGAAGTTCGATTCAAGTGTTCCATGCAATTTGCTGGAATATTTAATTTGGTTTCAGTTCAGTTTTAGTTTTATTTAGTTTATGTGTTTTGAGATAAATAATTGTTGGATTAAACTTTTAATATGTTTAGTTTAATTAATTTATTTTTTAATTACTTAAATACTTAGTTTAATTAATTAAGTTGTTTTGAATGTTCTTTAGTTGCTTAAATAATTTTGGCATTAAATATGTTCCAGCTTAATTAATTTGCTACAGCCATTTATCTTGTTTAATTGTGCTTATAGGTGAATTAATCATTGAATTAGTTGTTACATGGATTGACATTAAAGGAAGAAATGAATTCAGCTATTATGAAGATGAATTGAAGGCCAGCAACTGTTATGTGCTTATTCAAGTAACTGTTTGGAGATTTTAATGGACAAGGAGTTGATTACACAAGCCATTCAGCTTCCAAATGTTTTTTATGCGATGGTGGCTGTTCAATTTCATTCATTTACACATTGCATCAGTTTTCTTGAAGCATTCATACAAAGAGGCTGTTCGTGATCCAAATTTAAGCCAATTGTTACTGCTGTTGGTTTAGCTGGTCAAAGGAGAATTAATGGGCTGTTCAACTTATTAGAGCTCATTATTAACTGATTTAGAAGATTAAATAAGTTGTCCATTGCTGTTACATAAGCTAGAGTTCATCAAAGGTCTTTTAGTTTTAATTAGCTTAATTAAGTCCATCAGTAACTCATTTAAGCTGATTAGTTTGTGTCCATTAGGCTGGAACATGTTCAACCTATAAATAGTTTGTTTTGTAATTGTTTGAAAGACTTTTGCCAAATTATATGAACAAGTGTTCTTTTGTGAGATTTCCAATTCTCATAGTTCTTTTCGAGTTTGACTTGACTTACCAAGCATAGCTTGTGGCATCAATCTTTCCTTTGTAAACCAAACTTATCACCTTTTGGTGTGGCGTTCATTATACCTATGATTCCTACCTCTTTAGGTAATGGGTCAAGGTCCATCTATCTTCATCATTTTTCACCTTACGCAAATATAAGTCCCGGGCCAATACTCTTTATAGTATTGAATTGTTCTTGAAGCTTGAGTTCTATTTTCCATTCCACCCAATCTATCAACTATCCTTTTAATTCTTTTGTTAGTCGAATTCCCTATCTATTGCTTAATTATCTTTCTTTTCAACCTTGTTTACAGCCATTGTCTATCTTTTCCATTCCTTTTGAAATAAACCAAGTCTTACTCAAATTCACGATTGGGCAATCTAAACAACTCGAATCATCACCGAAACGAGTTCGTATCAGGAGTGGAATCAGCACCATAAATACAAGTTGGAGATGCCTTCAATCTTTTTGAAGAAGGCCATTTCAAAGAAGGCTTCCGGAGGTATACAAATACAACTCGACGAGTTGCTAGAAATGATGCACTACAACACTCAGATGGTAGAGGTTATGAAACCATATGTGGACCATTACACTGCTAGGCATGGGCTAGTAGAACCATATTGGCTAGTGAAGTTGAGATTTGCATCTACCCAAGAAGATGACGGGAATAAAGAAGGAGAATAAGATTAGGAGAACCAAACGGAATATGATGACCATGAGCCATACCAAGATGATTACGAGGTGGTGTTTGCTCCTAAGCGTCCCTCTACTAAGGGAGTAGTCCTTCGTGGCCCTAGCGAGGATGAGTTGCACTGTGACCACCTATGCAGAGTCATAAGAGGACTACTGGGAAAGAAGAAAGAAAGATGATCGTGGAGTTGGAGGCCGACTCCGAGGGAGACTTCTAGTTGCATTTCTATGCATATTTTTGTTTTATGTGGAATGTAACTAAGTAGCAATAAACTACTTTTGAACTTAATTTTTTTTATTTTTTTCTTTATATATATGCTTCCATATTTTTATTTGTGTTTTTTTTATTGTTTTTCTATGCAGGCCACTCATTCGAGGATTACACAAAAATTTTGAACCTGAATGTGAAGGCAAACGACCCTAGCTAATAATAATGAACTGTCACGACATTAGGAAAGTCTGGTAACCTTCTATCTTTGCTTAGCGCATATACATTGGCAACAATGTGTAATTTATGTTTGGGGCTATACATTTTATTTTGCTTTGTTTTTGTATGTATGATTGCATGTTTTATGTTTTTATGCCATTTCTGGAAAAAATAAAAATATTTTCTTGTTTTTCTTATATCTTATTAATTTTACATGCTTATATACTAAAATTAAATTATAATTAATCTAGTTTAGTTATTTTAATTTTAGTTTAATATACCTTAATAATTAATTAATTATACTCAATGGCATCCACCATCATTATCCATTATCGACAATTTATTTGGTCCTTTGGATAATTTTCATCTAGGTCCCCAAGCATTTTCTTAATTAAAACTCTATAGTGGTTAGACTTTTACAATTTAGTTCTTGAGACTTAATCAACTACTTAGTTGAACTTCAATATATCTTTATAATAACTCTATCAATATTTTTTAATTTATACTTATGGTCTTGGTTTATGAAAATTGTGTACTGATACCATATATTTTTACCACTAAAATTTGGGCTATTACATTTCGAACGACTGATGAGGTGTGAAGCACATTTTACTTCAGTTATACTGATAAGGTGCGAAGCACAATTATTTACTTTGAAAGTTTCAATGAGGCACTCGGTTTCGTATTCGTGTATTGGTTGCACAATTTGTGTATCCATCCCGAGTCAAAGTTTGGTTAATAGGGAATATAATGGAGAAAATTGTAAAAATGAAATTTGAATGAAATTGATGATATGAATCGGTATTATAAAGCTTATATGTGAATTGCAAGTAAAGATAGCATGTGAAAGACCATGTCAGTTGGTTTATATGAGCCTGTAGGGCTGGAATGGAAATATATCAAATCAATAAGTTTGATATGGAAATAGGATAATGATGTGTTTAAATGGTTTGAATTGAAATGAAACTGAATGCATTAATTCTAATAGAAAGTGAAGTATGATATGTTACATTGATATGGCTAATTGGTTAAATTGAAACATATGTTGGATTGTTTAGGTGATATGAATTGAAATGGTATCTTGATAATAGAAAGTATATCATGACATGTTCTATGGTACTATTGAATTTGAGAACATATGATTCATATATGTATATATATGTAATATGAATAGGTGATATGGGAATGATTGCAACTTAAACATGCTCGTTCTCATTCTTATCATGTTGATGGTTTCAATTAAATGACTTGAATCATAGAAGTACCACTGAGCTTTATCTATCATCCTAAAGTTTGTTTATTCCGTTCATACATATAGGTGAATCTCGATGTACGATAAGTGACCCAGCATCCAGAAAGCAACACTCAAATTAGTAATATTTTTATAGTTCGTTTTGTTTCGATAACTGACATTTACCTAGGTTTTGAATCAGTTTTGAATCAAATGGTCATTTTCAATCTCAAATTGGTAATGTCATTTGAGTTTAATGTTTATAACTTGTTAAGTGCATATATGAGTTTAATGTCAATTGAGTTCAATTTGAATGAAAATGTTAATGAAATGGTCTTATTTGAGCAAATTGAAAGCATGTATCTTGTTGAAATGGTAGAAATAGTCTATGGTTAGTTGCACAGGTTGTTGTGTATTAGTATTTAATGACCTTATAGAAATAGTGAGTGACGTTGCAAATTCAAGCTCTCAATTTTGTGATGAGGACAAGTCAATGAGTTGCGTCGAGACGAAGAACCTCCGAAGTCGTGACGTCAACCTAATAGTTGAAAACTTTATAATTTGGTCCTTATTTGACCCAAGTCATCTTAAGAGCTTTCTTAAGCTTGTATAGGACCCAAAAATAATGGTATAACATATTGTGAAAGATAAATATAATTAATAGCATTTAATACATGGTTAAATTGAATTGTGGTTACTCCGGTAACGAATGTGGCATATCGTAGCTCAAACCCGGTGATCGGGTTGGGTATGGGGTGTTACACTTGAAGTTCTCTAATTGTAGATGAAATACTTAGTCTTAGATCAGTCTTTAGGCTTCTTAGTTTTCTTCCTTTCCACTTTAGAAGGCCCTAAGGACTTATCATTGTTTCTTTTAGCATATTTTCCTTTCCTTTTAGAAGAAGAAGCAACCACTAAGTTTATTTCTACTTTTTGGACCAGCTGACCACCATTCAACATCAACTTATAAGATTGTAACTCCTTTATGAGTTGTGTAAGCATTAGTGGTTATATACGGCCCTAAAGCTTGAAAAGTCTTTGGACAAGCTTTTGAACACCATTTCAATTTCTGTGTTTTGGTCCAAATTGGACTCATTATCCGCGACCTCAGCAAAGTAACCCATAAGATTAATCATATGGTCTATGACTAGAGGATTGGGTTTCTGCTGGGCATTCATCAAACTAGTTGTAACAGACTGTCGAGCCAAGGCAACTTGGCCTCCGAACATGTCCTCTAGTTTAACAAATATCGCTTTTCCAGAATCACAACTCTTTAGTTGCTTATAAAGAGTGTTGGTCACACTTGCAAGCATATAGCAACGAGCTATCTTATCATATTCTTTCTAATGATTTCTAACCTCAATTTGGTTGGTTGAAAGGCATTTACTATCAAGAACCATCTTGATTTTCTCATATCTTAGGATAGTTATGGGGTTCCTTTTCTATTCCCTATAGTTATTTTTGTTCAATTTGTTCTTAGTAAGGATATTCAATAAGGGAGTTAGTATCGTTTCCTAACTTAAATTAAAAAGCATCAATTTATTAATATCTTTGTATTAAGCAAATATTGGAAAAACATTTTGCAACATACAATATGCATTAAAATGATGCATGTGTCTTACATTAAACCTTGAAAACATTTGTAAGCCATTGCAACGATAATTCCTACACCCATTGAATTATGTCACCCTGGGGCAATCTTAATCAACTACTAAGAACATGGATTTCTATCCAATTAATTCATGAACCCAATCTCTTAGGTATTCATACGTACTAATAATCATTTCACATTTGGCCATAATTCTAACTTAAGTAGAGTTCTGTGGGAAGTTACATAACTAGAATGATTTGAGTGTATAACCATCAACTCAACATCTATCATAACATGTACTAGAATAAGTAGTCTTGGGACAATCTCAATGAGTAACATGTATGACTAGATGTCCTCTTTAAAATGAAAACAATTTCTCAATGAATTCCACATGATGATACCTACCTCAGGATTGACAATTATCATTTTTTTATCATAGGATAGTTATCACTTTTAAGGAAATCTCCTCAGTGGAATTCACATGAAAATACCTACCTTAGGGCTAGAAATTATCATGCCATTAAAAAAAATCATTGATAGAAGTCGTAGGTCTTGTTTAGGAACCTTCTCCAACTAAATCTTTTAGAAAACATGCAAGGTTTTTTTTTTATTTTTTATTTCAATCATGAATGATTAAATGTCATGATAAGTACATGTGAGATTATTTTCCTAGACTATATGGCATGATTATCATACATATGCATGTTCATACTTTTCCAATCAATTTAAATATCATCACATTATCATATAAAAGCATAAAATTCAATGACTCTGATGAGCCAAAGTTTCCATGATTCCATCCTAAAAAAATAAATAAAAATAAAAAAATTTACATTTATTATCCCAAAGCATTTTTTGGGTCTTTTGGGTGAAAGCCAAATATCATGATTTTGAGAAACCAAAAAGACTAGAAAAATCATGGAAGGGATCTACCGTCAAACCACCGTCACCATCACTATCACAAATCATTGTTTCTGTCATCATTGATGCCACCGCTAGCTACAATCATTGGTCTCTCAACCATTATTAGCCATCACCATCTGGACCGACACCGGCCACTACTAGTTGACCTACTGTCATCTTTTACCAGTTGACTAGGCCGCGTTTGCATCGTCTCAAGCAGTTTTGGATATGTCTTGGTTCTCTAGATTTCTCTGAAAAATTAGGTTACAAAAAACTTAAGTCTGTTACCAGCTCACATGAATAATTCCAAAAGTAAAATAAAACCTACGTGGAGATGATATTCCACGATCTAATTACATATCCATAGATTTATTACAACCTAAAATTAAATCCAATCTATTTCTAAGAATCACATTTTTCAAAATTACTTTATCATTATATATGGCAAAAGAATTAAATACATTCATTCACATATATAACCAAAAACATGTATATTATTAAAAGAATGACACATCTGATCAAAATTAACCAAACATGAAGAAGAGAGAAAATTCCATATCAATTTATATTATAAACATAGCACAACCTGACTTTAAAACCAATTGTTGGCATAATCCTGTTAAGAAAACAATTTATAATTACACTTTCAAAACCAAGTCGATTTGTCATATTTTTACCAATTAACTTTTATCGAAAAGTGTTTGTGCTTTGTGTGAGACGGATTCAAATCGGTCCTAGCTTTCAACCGAATGATCTTCTCCAGTATCCTCGTACCCAGAATTGCGTCGAGTGTGGGTTCAAGCAACATGAACCAAACACAAAACAAGAAATAATAATATTACTTTTGGTAGGGAAGTAATTATCTCAATAGAAACCAATAAAGATTATTTATTTAATTAAATTAATTTCTCAATTAAATAAATTTTTCAACCTAGTTCTAGTTCCGTTAAAGTCATAACAACTTTACCATAAAAGAATCTATGAGAAAAATATTTAATTTCCTTATTCAAAAAATTCATATTGGCTAATTAATTTCATTTCATTTTAGAACTTCAATATTTAATTATAATTAATTAAATAACAATTTGAAAATCCTTACATTAATTCTCAAGTCATTTTTGTACTTAGCGAGAAAGCACATTCATTTGTGGATTCGATTGGTTTCTCTTACGTCATCATTTCCATCCATTTATGTTCATTTCTATCAATTTGATTCTACATGTAATTCATTTCTGGTCTCGATGAGCTAGCAAAGGGACCGATTGAACATATATAATTAGGGCTCAATAATTTATAATTAAGTTCCAACTCACCTATTAATTATAAACTTATTTAGTCACAAATTCACTTCACTATAGTATCGTGACTGAGTTATCCCTAATTACATACCATAACAAAGCCACTTAATAAGTCTTCATCCAATGTCCTATAAGTGTGTTACCCATATGACATCCTTAATCTCATTGGGATAAATCTCTTCTCCCAATATAATTCTATTTTATCTCACGGTAACCATTACATTTTCCTTCATGAAATGTAACACCCCACGTCCGACCCTTCCACCAGATTTGGGTATAGAACGTCACAATTGAACCTATACTTAATAAGTTTTAACTTAATTGATATAAAATAGTCTAAAATAAAACTATCTAATAAATAATAATTCTTACATCTAAGGTCGCAATCCATCGAATGTTCAGTCTGTTAGATTGTTCCTATTGCTATTCAGACTATTGATTACAAAATGACTCTTATTGATTCTGAGGCAAGTCCTCCAATGGTACCCGATTCCTATGAGCATGATTCCATCTAGGTGCGATCCCTAGTCTGGAACTATTTGTCTTGGTCCCCTTTGATATCTTCGATCAACCTCACAATCCTACGATCACAATTTAACTCCGTAAGTTTAAGAGAACTTTCCTCTATCACATCATATTTAAACCCTATCGCATGAGGGTAAACACTATAAAATAAACTAAATTTAAAAACTCTCTAATTCTCTTAAGGCAAGCTGCCTTGTCAAGGTGTCAGACTCCACCCGATTCTTCGAGCTATTCAGCTCTCCATGAGGGCTTCACCAAGTTGGACTCTCAACTGGTCCTTAATTCATACACATCACCACTTCCGCGAGTGTTACCCTAACTTCTCGTATTTCCATTATTACACTTTCCCCTTTATTCAAGGTGTACATTTACCTTAACTGTCCCGGCGGTTCACTGGCTTCCCAGCATAAAACCTTGTGGTAGCATCTAAATATCCACCCAAGGATTCTTAGAGCATACCTTCCTAGGCAAACTTGATTGTACCAATCCTTGGCAAACTCTTTCAACTCATTCCTTAGTACTGGAGGACTCATTGACATTTCCATATTGTGATCACCTTCAACATATCTCGCCACTCCATTGAACCCATCCTTATTCGATTTTATTATTCGTAGAAGGGGATTAGTTCTAGTAATTCACCCCTTACCTCTGCTTATACTTGAAACCTCACTTGTCTCATACGTGAAGGTTTCTTTATCTTGCTGGACCAATAGTTTGTCACCCATACAACCATGCAAGCCTGTCATCTCACTTGCTCGTCTCCTCCTTACAAAGCTATCTTTTCTATAGTGTACCCACACTAGACTTTCCTCAAAGAGTAATAGTCCTAGTAGACACTATAGCAACCCGGTTTTAGCTAAATCAGAATAATGGTTTCGGGACTACAAATCTGAGGTCATAAAATTATTTTAATATTAATTTTGGTGTTTACAGCATGTGAATGTATATGAGTGAAAATTTCGTGAGCTAATTTTATCGTTTAATAGCTCAATTCAAGAAAAAGGACTAAATCGTATAAAATGCAAAAGCTACATTCTATAATTTAAAAGTGTCTATTTGCTATGAAGCATTAAATGGGAGGTCCTTATGTTGATATTAGACCATTAATAGCTTGAGTGGACCATTATGGACATGTATTAGTTAATATTCATGTTTTATAATAAGGGTTAAAATTGGAAATTGATAATTAAAGCTTAAATAATTAAAAAAAAGCAATATTATCTTTATTTTCTTCTTTCCACTGAAAATACAAAGAAAAGAATAGCCATGGATGTGTTTTAGGTTTTAGCCATGTTGAAGATCAATTGAAGGTTCGTTTTTATTTCGTTTTTTATGATTTCTATGTTTTTGTGATCGTTACTTTGAGTAATAGCTAGCCCGTACCCTAATTTTTGAAATTTTTGATGATTTTTTATGATGTTTGATGATGAATTATGCAAGCTTGGTGTTTGATATACATGTTTTATAAACTGATTTTTAACAAAAATGTCAATTAGGGATTAAATTGAGAAAAGTGTAAATTGAGGGGTTAAATTGTGAAATAAATGGAAAATATGGGTTGCTAGGAACCTATAAAGAATTCGGCAAGCATAGCTTTTGCCAAATTTTGTGAATTTTGTGTAATTTTGAAATAAAGACTAAATTGAATAAATGTGTAACTTTAAGGGCAAAAGTACAAAAATGCTCAAATATGTGTTTGTGGATGAAATTGAATGTGTTGATGAATAAGAGGTAATTTTAAATGTATATGGATCAAGAACGAAAGAAATCGAATTTAGATTGGGGGAAAATGAAAGTTATCAAATAGTCAACCCCGTCCGTTACTTGTGACTACGAGGTAAGTTCATATGAATATAAATGTCTTTGAATTTAATTATATATGTTTTATTATCATTGAATTGCTATGAATGTCAAATGAGTGGATACGAGCATGAATCGGTAAAGTTACTATATCAGAAAGTCCGGTACGAACCTTAGGAACAGTATAGGATATGAATGTCATGATATTAGGTTATCGAGATGTGATTACATGTAAGACCATGTCTGGGACATCAACATTGTATTGTGATTACGTGTAAGACCATGTCTGGGATATTGGCATCGTTAATTGATTTCGTGTAAGACCCTGTCTGGGACAGTGGCATCGATATGTGATAACATGTAAGACTATATCTGGGATATGGCATTGTACAAGCTTATGTGATTTCTGAGTATCCTTAATGATTCTAAATGGTTCAACGTGAAAAGTCAAGTTGAGAAAGAATATGTAAATGATCTAAGCGAAACGGGTACATACAAAATTCATACGAATATTGAAAAAGGGGAATATTTGATGAATTTGATTAAGGCATTGAATATATGTTCAATGGAAAGGTTTGTGAATTTGAATGGTATTAACTATTTTAAACATATTTGAATTGAAATGCAAACGTGGATGTGATAGCATTGCTTGTATATGGCTTACTAAGCTTTTAAAGCTTACTTTTTGTGTTCTTTTCATGTTTTATAGATTATCGAAGCTAGCTCAGACTTAGGGGTTGTTTGGAAATGTCATCGCACTATTAATCATCTCGTTGGTACTTTTGAAGCTTTGTATATATGGCATACAGCATGTATAGGCTAGTGTCATCTTGTTATGTTTTCAGTTATGATTTTAGCCATGTGATTGGGCTTGTAATGTTGATGTGTATGGCCTTTTAAGGGCTTGAATTGTGTTTGGTAAGATATTTATGTGTGATGTTTATAATGCCTTATATGTTGGCTTGTTTTGGTATGATTATGAGATGGCTATTTTGGATAGTTGTAAGTTGGTATATTTATGCTTGAGAAATGGCATATTGTGGTATGTTTTGTAGATGATGAATTAATATGTTTAGGATACATGAATTACATGATATAAAGGTGTTGAAAATAAATTTCAAGGATAAGGGAGATTGATGATTTTGGCACATTGATTTGGAATGTTTTTGAATATAATTAAGTATTTGAAATGTTTGAGTTTACATGGCATGATAGGTATTTGAATTGACATGTTTTTGGCTGCCTATATATGTGTTAAAATGGTATCACTTTGATGGCTAGGGAGCATGAGAAAAGGGTGGCAAATTGTCCTTGCAAATAACCTATTTTTGTCCATATGGGCAGGGACACGTGCGAGCGTCTCAGCCGTGTGCAACACACGGTCTTGTTACACGGCCATGTGTCCCCTAGGGTACCCTACGAATACAGTTTTGACACAGCCTAGACATACGGGCGTGTCTACTAGCCATGTGTGGCACACAGGCTGGCACATAGGTGTGTGGTCTGTAGTGTGACCTAAGTCAGTAACTCCCGTTAGATTTCACATGGCCTAGCACACGGGCATGTCCTCGGCCGTGTGGTACAAGTCAGTATGTATGTCCTATTTTCACACAGCTTGCGCCACGGGCGTGTGTAGTGGTCGTGTGAGGTAAACGGCCTGTTCACACGGGCGTGTGATCTATAATTTCATGAAATTTTTATAAGTGTTTGAAAGTTTTTATATGTGATCGGTTTAGTCCCAAACCACTCTTAAGCATGTTTTTAATTCTCATAGACCTATTTAAGGGACTTTGTGTATGTGAGTGATTGATATGCAATATTGAATATTTGATAAATGTTATATTGTCTGGTAATGCCTCGTAACCCTATTTCGACAACGGATACAGGTTAGGGGTGTTATATTTTATTAGTATCAAAGCTACGGTCTAATTGATTCTAGGACTAACGTAGCGTGTGAGAGTCTAGCTATACATGCCATATATATAAATTGTGATAGTGTGATGATTCCTGATAGTTAAAATGTGTTTTTTGTATAGCAAATGGATCCAGATAGAGCAATAGTTGACAATGTTGAAAGTAATGTGCCTGCCCTGCTCAAGGGGCAGTGCCGGCTGATTTTAAGCCTATAAAAAATAGCCAATGAGGTGAGGCTAAGCAAGCCTTCTTCCAAATGATGAGTGAGTGGTTCTCAGAGTTCGTTCGATCAAGTCTGGCTACTCAACAACCTCCACCCCCACCTGTTCCTTAACAAGTCCCAGTTGTGCCACAAGTGATAAATCTGATTCAAGGGAGTACGCCGCTAGTGGATAAGATCCATAAACACTGGGCTGAAGAGTTTCAGGCTACCATTGATGATGCTACTGAGAGTTCTGAGTTTTGGCTCGAGAATACGATCAGAGTATTCAATGAATTATCTTGTAATGCTAATAAGTGTATCAAATGTGTGGTATGTTTGTTTAGAGATAATGCCTATCATTGGGGGGAAGACGTTGACATTTGTGGTTCCTAGAGAACGAGTCACCTAGGAATTCTTTCAATCTGAATTCTGAAAGAAATACATAAGTCAAAGATTTCTTGATCAGAAACATAAAGAGTTTCTAAAGTTGAAACAGGACCGAATGACCGTCATAGAATATGAAAGAGAATTTGTGCGTTTGAGCAAATATGCTTGAGAATATGTTTCTACTGAAGAGATAATGTGTAAATGATTCATTGATGGACTGAACGAAGATATAAAACTTCTGGTTGGGATTTTGGAAAACAAAGAATTTGTTGTGTTAGTTGAAAGGGCTTGTAAAACTGAAGACCTTAGCAAAGAAATGAGAAAAGCTAATTTTGAAGCAAGAGATTTGAGAAAGAGATCAGCTAGTAAATCTTATAAGTTTGCATCGAAGAAATTCTGAGACTCGTTTAATCATTCCAATGCATCGGTGGGACATTCAAATAGAGATCGAGTGAGACAATAGTTGAGCTTTAAAGCTCCAGCTACTTCGATTGCTAGTGTTGGCAATGTGAGACCTAACCGACCTGAATGTAAAATTTGTGGTAAACGACATCCCGATGATTGTAGATTGAATATAGGGTTTTCTTTAAATGTGGATCATTGGATCATTTTATCCGTGATTATCTAGAGTTGGTTGAACAAGATACAGTATAGAATACGAAGACGAGTAACACTAAAGCTAGAGGTAGACCACCCAAAAACATGGGAAATGTGAGTGGTAGCCATAAAGCGACTAAAGACTCTGCTATGAGGTCAGAGGCTAGAGCACCTGTACAAGCCTATGCTATTCGCGCTCGCTAAGAAGTGTCATCTCCATATGTTATTACCGGTACTTTCACTCTCTATGATACTAAAGTTATTGTATTGATAGATCCAGGATCAACTCTTTCATATATATGTGTGAATTTAGTATCCAGTAAGACTTTTCCTGTAGAGTCTACTGAATTTGAAATTAGAGTATCAAATCCCTTAGGCAAGTGCATATTGGTTGATAAAGTGTGCAAGAACTATCCATCGATGATTCGAGATATTTGTTTTCTGGCTGATATGATGTTGTTACCATTTGATGAATTTGAAATAATTCTGGGTATAGATTGACTAGCGTTGCATGATGCTGCTGTGAATTGAAAAATAAAGACGATAGACTTGAGACAGAATAATGAGATTATCCGGACTGAGCCAGATGATTTGAATGGCTTGCCATCGATGATTTCATCGATGTTAGCTCAGAAATATGTGAGCAAAGGTTGCGAAGCTTTTTTAGCTTATGTACTTTATACGAAAGTGACTGAAAAGAAGATAGAATCAGTGCTAGTTGTGTGTGAGTATACAGATGTATTTCCTGAAGAGTTACCGAGTTTACCACCGATCTGAGAGGATGAATCTGGTATTGAATTATTGCCAAGTACAACTGTAACACCCCTTACCCGTACCTGAGACCGGGGCAAGGTACGAGGCATTACCATACACAAACGGGTCACTTCCGAAAAATGCAAGCTATAAAATTTCGTTTCATTTTAAAGCCGATCGAACAAAATCATATTATCCCTATTATGGACCTACGAGGTCCAAGACATGCATTAAAAGCGATCCAGGACTAAACCAGGAGCTTTGGAAAACTTTTAGAAATTTCCAGGTTTAAGCCTCACACGCCCGTGTGGAGCAATGCACACGCCCATGTGGAGCAATGCACACGCCTGTGTCCCTTACCCGTGTTGAATTATTGGAATTTATTTTTCATTTCGAACCTATAGGGGTTTTCACATGGCCAAGCACATGCCCATGTACCTAGCCCGTGTCCCTTACACGACCGAGACACGCCCGTGTCATAGCCCATGTCCAAACCCCCAGACATTGTATTTATGACGTCATCATTCATCTAGGGGTACATGGCCAAGGCACACACCCATGTGCTAGGTCGTGTCCTCCACACGGCTGAGACACACGGCCGTGTCTCTTCCCGTGCGTTTACTACCATACAAACTGACCTAAAAATTTTAAGTACAGGAGACACACGACTGAGCGACACGCTCAAGGGGCTGGTCGTGTGTCATACACGACCTAGACACATGCCCGTGTGTCTACCCGTGTGGACCATTTTAAAGGCTATTTTTCCAAGCCTTTAATCACCCTCAAACATCCATTCACACTTACATATTACTTAAACAACTAACATGACATAGGTGTGCCTTAAAACCTTATTGACCAAGGTCATACATGTTACTACATGTCTCATTTTATCCTTTGATTATATTACCCTCTTTGTGTTAGGGTTACCATTTCAACAATCACATATTTCTGTACTTGGCATGATTTATAACTCATGTCCATTATGACCTCAACCATTTCCAATTGATATGGCCACTTTTCACATATCTATTCATGGTATAACACAAAAAGCATTCATATGAAACATTCAAGCATAACCAAGCACATTTAGTAGGTTTACACCCTACATCAAAATGAGCCATATCTCATGGCCATATATAAAATCAGTAAGCATATCATATAAGCCCTTACATTGCCTAACCAAATGACACATATAACAGAATAACCAAATATCCTATACATGCCATTATAACAAATAAAAGTTTCTATATACCAAAGCAAGACAAATAGATAGTGTGATGATTTCTCCAATCGTCTTCCAACCTTCACGAGTTCGCGAGCTCTGTAAGACAAAGGAAAAGAGAGGGGGAATAAGCATTAACATGCTTAGTAAGTTTGGATAATGGGAAAGTAAACTTACCGATTATTTAGCATACAACCATAATACATATTCATGGCAATATGCATAGTATAATTTCCCTATCACATGTACTCAATAATCAAGTTAGTCTCATATCGATACATTATAACATTAGTCTTAGATGAGCTCATCAATTCAATATTTCCATTCTTTATTTCTCATGTTAATCCTGTTGAATTTCTTAGAAATCTCGATGGATAGCCCAGTTACTGTCAAGTCATACAAGTGATCATTTCAAGTACGCACTCCCGCGAACCTTACATCTTACAGCAGGATTACCAGTCCAGGCTAAATCCCCCATAGCATCAACTCATAGAGCATTTTCGGGATTATTAGTCCAAGCTAAATCTATTTCAACGACAATTGCTCTCATAAAATTGGATTTGAATTGCTTGTCCAGGCTAAATTCAGTCCTCAAACGGATTACCTGTCTGGGCTAAATCCTTATTGCATCCATATTCTTCAGGAAGCTCGATCACTCAAGGATCACCCATTCGGGCAAGATCCTTTCTATGTTGAGATTAGCGGATTACCCATCTGGGCTAAATCCTTCTCTGCAACACATGCAGGATCTCAAATTATGTAAGCCATAATTTAACCATTGGATTTCCCTTTTTATTTCAACTGGGACATTTATCATCTTTTCATTTGCACTAGCATGTCTTTTGGATTTTCATGCAATGAATATCTAATTATCATACATTCAAGAACATGCATTTTTAAGTATATTAAGAGTTTACTTTGGGTTATACGAACTTATCTGGTAGTCGTTTCGGATTTGTGTTTCAGTTATTCCGAAACCTTTTGTTTTCCACAATCAACATTCGAAATTGGTTCCTCGGGGTCTATATCAATAAAATTAGACTATTAGTACATCAAATTTTTCATTTTAGGATTAAAACTCATCCTAGGGAAAATTGACCATTTTGCCCCTAACATTTCACACTTTTACAAATTAGTCCTAAGGTTCGTATAATGAAATGCATGTAATTCCTTGGCTACCCAAGCCTAGCCGAATGTTAGCCACACTTATAGCAGCCCATGTTTTTCCTTCATTCAATATTTTTCTATCCATTTTCACAACTTTTACAATTTAGTCCTTTAAGACATTTCCATGAAAAACCACTTAGTAAAAGTTGTTTACCATCCTTTAAACTCTTATATTCCTTCATATATCATCAAAACACAAACATCTCATGCATGGGTAATATTCTAAACATGAACCCTAGCATGAGATATGGGTAGAAATAGAAAGAGCACATTACGAGGATCTCAAAAACACGAAGAACATTAAAAACGGGGCTAGGATTGACTTGCTATCAAGCTTGAAATGTTGGAAAACCTTAGCTATGGAGACCCTTAGAATTTCGGCAGCATGGAGAAGAAAATGAGTTGATTTTAGCTTGATTTTTCCCTTTTTATTTAGTTTATTACCAAATGACCAAAATGCCCTTCCTTACTAAACTTCCAAAATTTTCCATACATGCCCATTTTTGTCCAAAAACTTAGAAATTGGATATATTACTCTTTAAGGACCTCTAATTAATATTCCAAAGCAATTTCATACAAATTGCTTCTAGAACCCAAGTTTTGCAATTTCTTCAAATTGGTCCCTGATTTCCAATTGGACACCTTACACGTAGAATTTCTTCATGAAACTTTAACACATGCTTATTATAATATCTAGACCTCATAATTATCATAAAATAATTATTTTAACGTCGAATTTGTGGTTTCAAAACCACTATTCTGACTAGGCCCTAATTCAGGATGTTGCATTTCTCCCCCCTAAGAGACTTTTGTCCTCAAAAGTCTTACCAGTAAACAGGTTCAGATATTGACTTCTCATGGTTTCTTCGGGTTCCCATGTAGCCTCTTCCACTTCGTGTCGATGCCATAGAACTTTCACCAAGGATATATTCTTATTCCTCAACTGTTTGACTTTCCGAGCCAAAATCTTGACCGGTTCTTCACCATAAGTCATGTCCAGTCTAATTTCAACTGCTATACGTGAAATCACATGGGAGGAGTCTGATCAATATCGTCGCAACATGGATACATGGACTACATCATGAATCTTTTCCAGTTCGGGTGGCAATGCTAAACGGTAGGCTAATGGTCCAAGTCTTTCAGTGCTCTCATATGGTCCGATAAATCGCAGACTCAGTTGCCTTTTTGGTCAAATCTCAAAACCTTTTTCCATGGAGACACTTTTAAAAGTACTTTATCTCTAATTTGAAACTCGATCTCTTTCCTTTTCAAATCAGTATATGGCTTATACCTATTTGATGCTATTTTCAAGCAATCCTGTATCACTTTAACCTTTTCTTTTGTTTCCTTTATTAAATCAACTCTATGAATCTGACTTTCCTTGAGTTCTGTCCAATACAGTGGAGTTCGACACTTCTTGCCATACAAGACCACATAGGGTGCCATTTTCAAGCTCGTCTGGAAACTATTATTGTAGACAAATTCCACCAATGGTAAGTATTTTTCCCAACTACTGTGAAATTGAAGGACGCAACATCGTAACAGGTCCTCAAGAATCTGAATCGTTCGCTCAAATTGACCCATCAATCTACGGGTGAAAATCCATAATAAAATTCAACTTTGTACCTAAGGCTTCTTGCAGCTTCTTCCAAAATCTTGAAGTAAATCTCGGGTCCCTATCTGAAATAATCTATATCGGTACCTCGTGTAATCTCACAATGTCGGATACATACAAGTCAGCTAATTTGTCAAGGGAATAATCTCTTTTTTCAGTGTCAACGGTAATCTAGTCACAAAATCCATAGTAATCCTGTCCCACTTCCCTTCAGGGACCATCACAGGTTGTAACAAACCTAAAGGTACTTGGTGTTCAGCCTTGACTTGCTGGCATATTAAGCATTTCGTTGCAAATTCGGAGATGTCTCTTTTCATGCCCTTCCACCAGTACTTTTTCTTTAAATCATTATACATCTTGGTACTTCCCGGATGAATAGACAAATGATTATCATGTGCCTTTTGTAGAATTTTCTGAATAAGCTCATCGTCTCTCGGTACACAGATCCTATCTCTGAACATCAAGTAACCGTCGGAGCCAATCCAAAAATCTGATTCAGTACCTGACTTGTATTGAGTTTTCTTGGCTTGCAAATCACTATCACTATCATTGATCTGGGCTGCACAAATTTCTTGTAGAAATATTGGTCTGGCTCTTAACTCTGCCAAGACTGAACCATTATCTAACAAGGCCAACTGTGTGTTCAAGGCTCTCAAAGCAAACAAGGATTTTCTGCTTAGTGTATCTGCAACCACATTAGCCTTTCCCGAGTGGTAGTCAATGATCAATTCCTAATCTTTAATCAACTCTAACCATTTCCATTGTCTCAGATTCAATTCTTTTTGAGTCATCAAATACTTCAAAGTCTTATGATTGGTGAATACATGACACGTCTCACCATACAAATAGTGTCTCCAAATCTTCAGAGCAAATACAATGGTTGCTAGTTTCAAATCATGTGTTGGATATTTTTTCTCGTGTGGCTTCAATTGCCTTGAAGCATAGGCTATCACTTTGCTTTCTTACATCAGCACGCAACTAGTCCATTCAAGGACGCATCATTGTAGACCACGAATCCTTTTCCCGGTTCAGACTACATGAAAACTGGAGCTTCCGTTAGCAACGCCTTTAACTTCTCAAAGCTCTGCTGACACTTTTCTGACCATTCAAACTTGACATCTTTTTGTAGCAACCTCGTCAAAGGAGTTGCAATCATCGAAAATCCTTTCACAAAGAGTCGATAGTAACTGGCTAAGCCCAAGAAGCTTCTAACCTCAGTTACGTTCTTCCCCGGCTTCCACTCGACAATGGCAGAAATTTTGTTTGGGTCTATTCAGATGCCATCACTTGACACAATATGGTCTAAGAATCAAACCTATCGAAGCTAGAACTCTCTTTTGCTGAACTTAGCATACAATTTCTTGTCTCGCAAAGTCTGTAAAACAGTCCTCAATTGCTCAGCAATACCATAACAAACTTGTCCAAGTATGGTAGGAAAACAAGATTCATTAAGTCCACAAATGTAGCTAGAGGGTTCGTGAGACCAAAAGGCATGACCAGGAACTCGAAATGTCCATACCTCGTCCTGAAAGCAGTCTTAGGCATATCCGACTCTTTAACTCGTAACTGGTAGTAACTAGATCTCAGATCTATTTTTGAAAATACAGTGGCTCTTCTCAATTGATCAAACAGATCATCAATCCTCGGCAACGGATACTTGTTCTTGATAGTTACCTTGTTAAGTTGTCAATAGTCTATACAAAGCCTCATTGAACCATCTTTCTTCTTTACAAATAATACTGCAGCACCCCAAGGAGAAAAGCTCGGTCTTACAAAACCTTTATCCGTCAGTTCTTGCAACTGTGCTTTTAACTCTTTCAGTTCGGTTGGTGCCATCCTATACGGGAGCAATAGAAATAGGAGCTGTCCCAGGCACCAGCTCAATACCAAACTCTACTTCTCTAACGGAAGGTAATCCGAGTAGCTCTTCCAGAAACACATCCTGATACTCACATACTATCGGTACCGATTCCAACTTCAACTCAAATTCTTTAGTATTCAACACGAAAGCAAGTTAGGCTTCATATCCTTTTCTCATTTACCTTTGAGCCATCATTGAGGTAATCACAACCGACGGATTATCCAACTCACTTGAAATGATCCGGAGAATCTCACCACCTGGGCATTTCCATTCGATATACTTGCTACCACAATTTACAATCACATCATGCACAGCTAACCAATCCATGCCAAGTATTACATCAAACTCATCGAATGGCAATAACATAAGGTTAGCCGGAAAACAATGACCTTGAATCGTCAAGGGGCAATTCTTACAGACTTTATCAACTAGGATTGACTTGCCTAGTGGGTTTGAAACCTTAATCACAATTTCTGTAGGTTCTACAGACACGTTCATGCTAGACATCAATTTCATGCAAATGTACGAACGGGTTGACCCGGGATCAATTAAGGGAATGGCATGAGTATTATAGATAGAAAATATACCCATGATAACATCGGGAGTAGAGGCTTTCTCTCAAGCGCGTATTGTATAAGTTCTTGCCGAGGCTCGAGCCTCTGATTTTACAGTAGCATCCTTAACAACAGTTTGATTGCCACTTGCACCGGGGGTCTACATCGGGAAATAAGAGAATTCGGCTGCGGGGCTAACTCATCCTCTTTATTAGCTCACTCCGGGCAATCTCTGAGAAAATGGTGAAGAGACCCACATTTAAAACACTACCGCTCTTCATTCGGCACTCTCTGAAGTGGAATTTGTTGCAGCTTTTACACTTTGGCTTTTGTTCATCTACACTTGCCACACTAGTTACCATGGGGGAATGAGACTTCAGGTTATGTCGTTTGGAGCTTCTTACTCTACTCAAATATCCTACCGACGAAGTGGAGCATTCTTGTTGACTTCTCGATTTCTTGTGGGGAAAGAGTGTGTTCTGTCGCTAGATCTCTTACCCGAAACTCGAGCTTCTCTCTTAGCTTTCTTTCTTTCATTATTTAGCTCTTCAACCTTCTTGGCCCGATCAGCTAATGCACCAAATTCTCGTATCTCAAGGATCCCAATCAGTAATTTAATATCCTCATTGAAGCCTTCCTTGAAGGGCTTACACATTTCTATCTCTAATTGAACCCACACGACCGTGTCCATGTCCCTCACACGACCTAGACACGCCTGTGTCATAGCCAGTGTCTAAAACATCATACATTCTATTTATAACGTCCTCATTCATCTAGATGCACATGGCCAAGGTACATGCCCGTGTGCTAGTCCGTGTCCTCCACACAGCTAAGACACACGGCCGTGTCTCTACCCGTGTGTTTACTACCATGCAAACTGACCTAAAAATTTTAGGTGCAGGGGACACACGGCTGAGCAACACGCTCAACGGGCTGGCCTTGTGTCACACACGGCATAGACACATGCCCGTGTGGACCATTTTAAAGGCTATTTTTCCAAGCCTTTAGTCACCCTCAAACATTCATTCACACTCACATATTCCTTAAACAACTAACATGACATAGGTGTGCCCTTACAACCTTATTGGCCAAGGTTATACATGTTACTACATGTCTCATTTTATCCTATGATAATATTACCCTCTTTGTGTTAGGGTTACCATTTCAACAATCACATATTTTTGTACTTGGCACGTTTTATAACTCATGTCAATTATGACCTGAACCATATCTATTCATGGTATAACACAATAGGCATTCACATGAAACATTCAAACTTAACCAAGCACATTTAGTAGGTTTACTGTAACACCCCTATAACCCGTATCCGTCGCCGGAGTGGGTTATGAAGAGTTACTAATCCGAAACTCAACATTAGTACATACACATTTACGTAATTTCATTAGCTATTATATTTATAGCCAAACACAATCAAAGATAGAAATTCAACCTTATATCGACATTCAAAAGTTGCCATATTCACATGGCTTATATACAAGGACATCTCAAAATATCATTCACTTAAGTCTATTCTATACATGCCATACTAGCTCAAAATATAGTAGTACCAAAATGATAGATAGTGTGACGAATTGCTGACGATCCCCTCCCTGAGCAGGTGACTGTAATCAACAATCTATAAAATAGGGAAACATAACAAACGGAGTAAGCTTTCATAAGCTTAGTAAGTTTTAAGTAATGCAACAAATAAACTCAATTATAGATCAATTATTCAATTTCTCAAGAGATCATTTTCTAGATATATTACCATTTGGCTGAATATACACAAGCACATGATGCACAATTACATTCTCATTTCACTTAATCTGAATTCATATAGCATAAATCAATAAATTGAATATTTCACATAATTTCACATCTTGACCGAATGTATCATGATCATAGATATAGGTATAACATTTATTCACATATGTATCACATTATACACTTATGATTCAATTCAAATCATACTCACATATAAATACAAAATACGAACCTGGCCAACTTAACGTGTTGAATGTATTCATTTTGTCATTTTAACGCGAGGTATCTTAGTTTTAGACTTTTATCAAATCACCGACATTTAGCCTGCTAGGTTTAAAAAAAACCTGAATTCATTCACTGGCATTTCACCTGCTAGGCTCAAAGCCCGAATAGTATCTCACCGGCATTATAGCCTGCTAGGCTCAAAGGCCCGAGTGGTATTTCACCGGCATTATACCCTGCTAGGCTCAAAGGCCCGAATAGTATCTCATCGGCATTATAGCCAGCTAGGCTCAAAGGCCCGAATAATACTGTGCGATATTCAAATCAATAAGTTTCATATAACATAATCACACCAAATTGGATACAAGCATCATTCGAACATACATCATTTAATCATAAAAGTATATCACATTTTACTTCCATTACAATTGCCATTCAGCCATATACATATATGACAAGTAATACTTAATTCTTATAATATGTCATGTCATTATCAAAATATATATATTTAACTACTTAAAACTTACCTCGAATATATTCGAACAGTCTTGGATTGGCTATTCAACTACTTTCTCTTTTCCCCTGTCCAACCTTGGTTCTCTATGCTCTTGAGCTAATTCAAACAAAATTTAACTTATTAAAGTCCCATCATGCTAGCTTATGGCCGAATATGATAAGAAACTTAATAGGCCATATAGCTTATAGTTACTTTTAGCTCAAATATAAAATGGTCATACACATTTTTAATCACATTAAGCAATTTACCTTAACATATAACCCACATAACTAAAGTACATATAACCCTAATGACCGAATAATTTGAATATGTATATCATCAAAGTTCCTACGATTTAACCCTTAAATCATATAGCTGAATATATTCATTGTATAATAACTCTCATGCACAAGCACAAAACTCATATGGCTATAATATAATTTGATAAACAATCACACATACAACCTAATATACATATATGACATGTTCGAACATGCTATTATAAATTAAATACGTATTGCGTTCTTAACATAGATTTCAAGGCTACAATCAACAATTGCATTTATTCCTAAATAATAGACTAAAACCATCATGGAACATTTTACTAACTCATTACCTTGCATATCCGAATTTCATTAATTAATATACATACAACTCCAAATATTATATCATGGAACAAGTGCTGAATTACAAATTATAATAAAATCAAAACATAACTCTTACCATGATATAAACATATTAGAACATTTTTTTATCCAATTCAGATACAACAAAATAACCTTAGATATCAAATCTCTTACAACACATTGACTAAATTCAACAACCAAATACACTTATATTTTTATCCATGCATATTATAACCGAACCAGCCACACAAACTCAACCTAAAAACATTAACCTTTCCCAAAACATATATTACCTATCTCAAACTTAATTTATAACCATCTAAATCATTTAAAACATCTAACACCAAACTTTTCTTTAAGTAAACACATTTTCGGCAATGGCAATGGCAATTTAACAACCTTAAACCCAACTTATAATTTTTTTTTTGCGTATCACAATCAAAGCATCCACTCCATTCCATCATTTTAAAACACAAACAATACTCAAATATCACCTAAGTTCACATTCGGCAATTCACCAATACACAAGCCGATTTTTCATAACATCCAAACTAACTATATGAACATTAAACTATCTTAAACATCACCCATTTGCAATTATTCATTAAAACATAAAGACAACAATCATCCCCTTCAAAAATCTTCCTTAGCCGAATACTCAAATCACTACACAATTCAAAATTTTGACATGGGCTAAGTAAGGGACTTAGTAACTAGCTTAATATATGCTATAATTTCAAAAACTAACATCAATTTCATACCTTAATCCAAGCTCAAAGTGACCGAATGCTATCTCCCCTTTTCTTCTTTAAGGTTCGGCTAAGCTAAGGAAGAAGATGAAATATACATTTTGTTTTTCTTTTGTTTTTCTATTATCATTTCTTATTTTAATTAATTTTTATTTCATAAATTAAACCATTACTATTATAATATTAATATATAATACATATTTTGGTTATCATCATTATCATGGCCGGCCACTTCAACTAAAGTGGGAAATTTGACATGCAAATCCACTTATTTACACCATAAATTATTTGGCCATTACAAAAATAACCTATCATATTTTCAAAAATTTTCACATAAGTCCTATTTGATAATTTCACTCACAAATGACAATATTAAAGCATGAAATTTTCACACATGCACTTTCACATATAATAAGCACAGAATATAACATCTAATTATTTTTATGACTCAGTTTTGTGGTCCCGAAACCACTTTCCGACTGGGGTCAAATTAGGGCTGTCACATTTACAACCAACATCAAAATGATCCATATCTCATGGCTATATACAAAAGCAGTAAGCATATCATATAAGCCATTACATTGGCTAGCCAAATGACACATATAACAAAATAACCAAATATCCTATACATGCCATTATAACAAATAAAAGTTTCTATATACCAAAGCAAGACAAATAGATAGTGTGATGATTTCTTCAATCGTCTTCCAACCTTCACGAGTCCTCGACTCTGTAAGACAAGAGAAAAAAAAGGGAGGAATAAGCATTAACATGCTTAGTAAGTTCGGATAACGGGAAAGTAAACTTACCGATTATTTAGCGTACAACCATAATACATATTCATGCCAACATGCACAGTATAATTTCCCTATCACATGTACTCAATAATCAAGTTAGTCTCATATCGATACATTATAACATAAGTCTTAGATGAGCTCATCAATTCAATATTTCCATTCTTTATTTCTCATTTTAATCCCATTGAATTTCTCAGAAATCTCGATGGATAACCCAATTATCATCAAGTCATACAAGTGATCATCTCAAGTACGCACTCCCGTGAACCTTACATCTTACAGCAGGATTACTAGTCCAGGCTAAATCCCCCGCTGCATCAACTCATAGAGCATTGTCAGGATTACTAGTCTAGGCTAAATCTCCTTAAACAATAATTGCTCTCATAAACTTGGATCTGAATTGCCAGTCCAGGTTAAATTCAATCCTCAATCGGATTACCTATCCGGGCTAAATCCTTATTGCACCCATATTCTTCGGGAGGCTCGATTACTCAAGGATCACCCGTCCAGGCTAGATCCTTTCTATATTGAGATCAGTGGATTACCCGTCCGGGCTAAATCCTTCTCTACAACACATGTAAGATCTCAAGTCATGTAAGCCATAATTTAACCATCGGATTTCACTTTTTGTTTCAACTGGGACATTTATTGTAACACCCTGAATTTGGGCCTAGAAGTTTTGGGCCTTGAGCATTGGAGCGGTTGAAGGCAGCTTATAATATTTTGTTGTGCATGTAAATTTCGCTAATGAAGGCTTGTTTTAGTGGTTAAGTGTGTTGAGAAGTGTTGGAGAAGTCCTGGGTTTAAACTTGGACTCTAGCAAAAAATTTGGTTTAAGGTGAATCAAACCCTGGGTGTAGTAGGTAGGCCTTAAGAATATTGTTAGAGAAATTGTGACACAAAAAGCCTTGTGGTCTAGTGGCAAAGTAGCGCCACATAAGAGGCAGGAAGGTTGCGCTATAGAGGTGGCAAGGAGGTCCAGGGTTCGAAACTCATGGCAAGCAAAGAGCATTTATTTTGCTAACAAGGGGTGGCAAGAGTTGGTGTTGAATTTAAACTCTGATGATGGAGGGATCCCACATCGAAAAGCTAACATAAGAGTGGATACAAAGTTGGCTTTAAATAGAGAGAACCATGAGGAGAGTAAAGGCACCTTTCTTGGCTGATCCCTTTCGCTATATGGCGTGCTCGTTTGGGTTGGGCGTCGACTAAAAGTGCTCAGAGTGTGGATTAACTCCAGTCTCCTATCAGGTGTGTATTTCTTACTACTCTAGTCAGTAGGATGGCTACTTGAACATGATGGGTCGAAAGGGGTCATGTGGGCCTAATGGGCCTACGGGCCCAATTGGATAAGTTGTTTGATTGTGTAGTAAATGTTGGACTAGGCTAGGTGAATCTCATATCTGTGGCTAGATTTGGGCTAAAAGGGCCACACGAACGTTGGGCCCATTTGGTGAGAAAGGGCTTTAGGCCTATTCGTATTGTTATCCCCGTTTAGAATACTTTAGTTTACCAAATTACTGAAATACCTTCGACTTGTAAAATTACCAAAGTACCCCCGATTTATAAAATTACCCAAATATCCTCGATTTGTAAAATCACCGAAATAAGATAGAATTACCATTTTACCCTCGATTTACAGAATTACCATTTTACCCTCGATTTATAGAATTACTATTTTACCCTCGATTTACTGAAATTACCTTTTACCTCGATTTATAGAATTATCATTTTACCCTCGATTTATAGAATTACCGTTTTACCCTCGATTTACAGAATTACTGTTTTATCCTCGATTTACAAAATTATTAAAATACCCTTAGTTTACAAAATTACCAAAATACCTCGATCAAGAAATTACCAAAATACCTCGGTTTGTAAAATTACTAAAATACCCCTGGTTTGTAAAATTACTAAAATAACTCTGACTTGTAAAATTACCAAAATACCCCTGATTTGTGAAATTATCAAAATACTCTCGATTTGTATAATATCGAAATACCCCTGTAGGGTAGAATTACCGGAATACCCCTGTAGGGTAGAATTACTGAAATATCCCTGTAGGGTAGAATTATCGAAATACCCCTGTAAGGTAGAATTACCGAAATACCCCTATAGGGTAGAATTATCGCAATACCTGTAGGGTAGAATTACTGAAATACCCCTGTAGGGTAGAATTACCGAAATACCCTTGTAGGGTAGAAATACCGAAATACCCCTATAGGGTAGAATTACTCAAATACCCCTGTAGGGTAGAATTACCGAGATACCTTGTGAGGTAAAATTACCATTTTGCCCCTAGGGTGTTAAATGACTGTTTTGCCCTTGTGGGCAAGTGACTGACTTCATTGTGTGGTTGATTTAATTTGATTGTGAATATATGTTGGTGATATGAATGAGTTGATCGGATTGTTTGATTCAAATATGGGCGATATTCGATTACAGATGTTGTATGCCATGACATTTATATCTGTTGCATGGGTTATGGGTTATACTGATGGAGGAAGTACTGAAAGTGGCTTGTCCACGTACTGGAGGCTTTGCCTCAACTTACTGATATCTGAGCAGCAATGCTGCAACTGTGGAGTGTAGGGCTGGGTGGGTTGAGCTATTCCCCATATGGAGTGTAGCGGTTGGTTATAGGCTAGGTTGGGATTGCATTCACATTCTGATTTTGATTCACATTCGATCATCGATTCGATTCGATTCGTCACCTAATTCGATTCGATTCGATTCTAGTTCGATAATGTTTCTTATTCTGTAATGGGTTAAAGCCCATCTGATACTGTCTGTTATAATGGGCTAAGGCCCAATTGGCACTGAAACTGTAAGTAAGGCTTGGGCCAGACATTTAATTCTTTTATATGACTGACTGTTCCTTTTTATAGTAGGGGATTTCACACTGAGTTTTCGTAAACTCACCCCATTTATTAACCTTTCAGGTAATTTCCAGCCTTAGACAGATCGGGGCTACGAGGGGCTCGGAGGAAGCCACACACACTATTTATGTTATAGTTTTGATTATTGCTTTTAAATGTTTTTATGTGGGTTGTAGTAAGGCCGTTGTAATTTTTTGGATTTCAAATTTGGAATTTTATTTATTGTTCTTATAATTGCTAGTATTAGAACACGATTTTCCAAAGCAACTATTGTTGTTCAAAACATCACGTAACCGTAATTGTTTTTAAATTAAGTGTCCATAATCGCCGTGATTTTTTTTACAAAGTTGTTAAGAATGATATTCAATGAGGTTTTCTAACAAGGTTTAAAAGGGTACAAGTTTTAATTACTAAGAAGGGTTTTAATGGAAACATGGTTTCCGAAAAACACTTCAATGTGACACGCCAGATTCGAGCCAAACTTCCAGGCCGGGTTTGGGGTGTTACATTTATCTTCTTTTCATTTGCACTAGCATGTTGTATGGATTATCATGCAATGAATATGTAATTATCACACATTCAAGAACATGCATTTTTAAGTATATTAAGAGTTTACTCTGGGTTATACGAACTTACCTGGTAGTCGTTTCGAATTTGTGTCTCAGTTATTCTGAAACCTTTTGTTTTCCACAGTCAACATTCGGAATTGGTTCCTTGGGGTCTATATCAATAAAATTAGACTATTATTACATCACATTTTTCATTTTAGGATAAAAACTCATCCTAGGGAAAATTGACCATTTTGCCCCTAACCTTTCACACTTTTACAAATTAGTCCTAAGGTTCATATAATGAAATGCATGTAATTCCTTGGCTACCCAAGCCTAACTGAATGTTATTCACACTTATAGCAGTCCAATTTTTTGCTTTATTCTATATTTTTCTGCCCATTTTCACTACTTTTACAATTTAGTCCTTTAAGCCATTTCCATGAAAAACCACTTAGTAAAAGTTGTTTACCATCCTTTAAACTCTCATATTCCTCAATAAATCGTCAAATCACAAACATTTCATGCATGGGTAATTTTCTAAACATGAACCCTAGAATGAGATATGGGTAGAAATAGAAAGAGCATGTTACAAGGATCTCAAAAATACGAAGAACATTAAAAACGGGGCTAGGATTGACTTACCATCTAGCTTGAAATTTTAGAAAACCCTAGCTATGGAGACACTTAGAATTTCGGCAGCATGGAAAGAAAATGAGCTCATTTTAGCTTGATTTTTCTCTTTTTATTTAGTTTATTGCCAAATGACCAAAATGCCCTTCCTTACTAAACTTCCAAAATTTTCCATACATGCCCATTTTTGTCCAAAAACTTAGAAATTAGGTAAATTACTCTTTAAGGACCTCTAATTAATATTCCAAAGAAATTTCATACAAATTGCTTCTAGAACCCAAGTTTTGCAATTTATTCAAATTGGTCCCTAATTTCCAATTAGACACCTTGCACAAGAATTTCCTCATGAAACTTTAACACATGCTTATTCTCATATCCTAGACCTCATAATGATCATAAAATAATTATTTTAATGTTGGATTTGTGGTTTTGAAACCACTATTCTGACTAGGCCCTAATTTAAGATGTTACAACAACGTCGATACCAATAGGTCCTTACAGAATGGCCTTGACAGAATTAAAAGAATTGAAAGCTCAATTGCAAGAATTAACTGACAGAGGGTTTGCAGGATGGAGTTTGTCACCCTCGGGTGCTTCTGTATTGTTTGTGAGAAAGAAAGATGGCACAATGAGAATGTGTATAGACTATAGACAGTTGAACAAAGTGACGATCAAGAACAAATACCCTTTACCACTGATTGATGATTTGTTTGAAAAATTAAAAGGGGATATAGTGTTTTCAAAGATATATTTGAGATCGGGCTATTATCAGTTCCAAGTTAAAGACTCCGATGTACCAAAGACAGCTTTCCAAACGAGGTATGGACACTATGAATTCTTAGTTATGCCTTTTGGACTAACGAATGCTCCTGCAGTCTTTATGGACTTAATGAACTAAATTTTCAGACCGTACCTAGGTTGATTTATTGTTGTGTTCATAGATGATATTTTGATCTATTCGAGAGATGAAACTAAGCATGCCGAGCATTTGAGAATTGTATTGCAGACTCTACGAGATAAGCAGTTATATGCAAAGTTTAGTACATGTCAGTTCTGGTTACATGAGGTTGGTTTTCTAGGGCATATTGTGCCAACATCAGGTATCCAAGTCGATTCGAGTAAGATTTCTGCAATAATGGATTGGAAGCCTCCGAGAAATGTTTCTGAGGTCTGCAATTTTCTGGGACTAGCTGCTATTACTGACGATTTGTAAAAGGCTTTTCGATGATTGCAACTCTGTTGACAAGATTGCTTCAGAAAGAAGTAAAGTTTGAGTAGTCAGATAAATGTCAGAAAAGTTTTGGTCAGTTGAAAGCTCTTTTAACTGAAGCTCTTGTGTTAGTACAGCCAGAATCGAGTAAAGAATTTATGATTTATAGTTATGCATCGTTGGTTGGGCTACATTTTGATGCAGGAAGGAAAAGTCATAGCTTATGCCTCGAGACAGTTGAAGCCGCATGAAAAGAATTACCCAATGCATGATTTACAGTTAGCAGCCATTGTATTTGTGTTAAAGATTTTGCGTCATTATCTATTTGGTGAGAAATTCCATGTTTATTCAAATCATAAGAGTTTTAAATATTTGATGACTCAGAAAGATTTGAACTTGCGATAGCAGAGATGGCTAGAATTACTAAAAGACTACGAGTTAGTGATTGATTATCATTAGTGAAAGGCTAATGTTGTTGCTAATGCATTGTGATAGCCCTAAAGTGACCCTAGTCAGAAAGCGGTTTCGGGGCCGCTAAATCGAGCTACCAAATTATTTGAATATGATAATTATTGTCTAAAATATATGAATATGAATGTGTGAAAGTTTTAAGCTTCGATTTAGTTAATTGCATGTGAATTTAGTTAATAGGACTTATGTGTGGCACTTTTGAAATGTGATAGGTTAATCTATAAGGATCAATTAGTGCATGAAATCAAAAGGGTGGACTTGCATGTCAATTCCCCCACTTAGTTAGTAGTGGCCGGCCATGACATTGAGGATAGACAAAATGTGATGGGTAAAACATATTATAAACAATTTGTGATAACATGTTGTGGGAAGAACAATAAAATATGAGGGGAGTGGGAGGAGAAACCAAAGTTGTTTCATCCTTGCTCCCCCCCCCCTTTTGCCATACCTAGAAGAAAAAAAAAAGAAAAAGGCTTCATCCTCTTTGTACTTCTTGACCAAAAAAACAAAGGAAGAAGAAAGGAGTTCTCTTGCTTCATGTTCGGTTTGGATGAGGATTAGGAAGAGGTAAGTATCTTGAAATTCTTGGAAATTTATGTATAAAGAAGGTGGTTAGTTCAAGTTCTATTCATTTCATGGATTAAATTTTGATTGATTGGAGGTTTGATATTCGGCCAAGTAGTTTGAAGCTCTTAGTACATATATTTTTCTTCCTTCTTGAAGGTTGAAATTGGGTTGTTCCTAAGGGGTGCCGGATGTGGTCATTGAAGGGCCTTGGGAAACAATATGTGAGGCTTGGGTTATAGCATTCTACCATGGTAGTAAATAGAAGAGATAAATGGTAGTAAGGTGAAGTGCAAATGTTAGAGTTTGATTGCTAGTGTATATATGTGTACTAGCCGAGTTTTGAATTTGAAAATGGTTTGAGCACCATGTGTGGTATTGAGATTGTTTGAGTGAATTCATAGATATTTATATGATGAATTCGGTTATAGATATACATGCTTAAATAAGATGCACACATGAATGAATAGATAGATTGGTGTTGCATGTATTCGATTATAGGCAAGCATAATGATGAATCTATCTTGACTTAGATAATCGGCTCAAGGAGAATTTGTTAAAGTGCTTAGTTAATTGATATTAGGTTAATGATGTGTGTATTCGGTCATAAAGGTGCACATGAGGAAATGTTAGATTAATTGTATTAAATTGCTCAATGTGATTAAAAATGCGTATGACCATTTTGTATTTGAGCTAAAGGTGGCCATATGACCTATCAAACTCCTTGTCATATTCGGCCATAAGCTAGCATAATGAGACTTTAATAAGTTAAATTTGTTTGAATTAGCTCAAGAGCTTAGAGGACCAAAGTTGGATAAGGGAAAGGAAAAAGTGATCGAATAGCCGCCGAAATCGTTCGACAACATCCGAGGTAAGTTTTTTAGTAATGGACCTTAGATTATGATTTGATTAGATCATGTTTTAAGTAAATCAAAATCATGCTCCTTGGATGTAGCTATTGAGCCGAAAATGATAATGCTTGATAAGTGACTTGTGTTTGAATTCTAGTTATGAAAATGAAATATAGATGTGTCATGATTTATTGATATGTGCATGGATATTCGGATGATAACCGGCTAAGTCCCAAGGCATTTGTGCTAGTGACTAATTCGGGCTAAGCCCAAGGCATTTGTGCGAAGTTACTATATCCGGCTAAGTCCCAAGGCATTTGTGCGAGTTACTATATCCAAAGCTAAGTCCCAAGGCATTTGTGCGAAGTTACTATATCCGGCTAAGTCCCAAGGCATTTGTACGAAGTTACTATAATCGGGCTAAGTCCCAAGGCATTTGTGCGAGTTACTATAACCGGCTAGTCCCAAGACATTTGAGCGAGTAGCTGATCCGGTTAAATCCGAAGGTACTTGGTTTGGGAATGAGCGATCTTGCTGTAATAATTTCAATTAATATGCTCGTAAAATCCCAACGATGAGGTACGTTTCAGATATGCATTGGATTGTTGATCCCTTTTAAATAGTATTCGCCGATCGTTTAATGAGCTTCCGACTTTTGGTTAAGTTGATCTTTTATGTATGAGTATAAGGGTTGGTAATGTGAAGTAGGTATGATTTTGAGAATGTGTGTATATGAAATTATCCGTATGTCATATGAATGCTATACTTCAATTGTGCCTAATTTCATTGCTCAAAACTTACTAAGCATTAAATGCTTATTCCGTTTCTTTGATTCTCTGTTTTATAGATTTTGGTTCGTCACCATCGGACTCGGGATTGTCGAAGTCAAGTCGTCCACACTATCAAAGCCCTTTTGGTACACTTTTGGTTGAACTCTGAAAATGGCATGTATAGGACTACCCTTTTGTTGTTGGTCATGTACCCTTTGGTTTTGTATAAATTTGGATAGCCATGCGAAAATGGCTTATATACACCTTGAGCATAGCATTATAATCATTTTGTATGTTGTTCATTGAGAGGTATGGAAATGTTTGGTAACGATTAGCCATTGGAATGGTTAATCATGATCATTTTGGTGCTTTGTATGACAAATTCTAGTTGATTCATGGAAAACCATGAAATAGGTAAAGTTTACCTTAAAAAGAGATGCTGATAGCAGCAGTGGTGTGGATTTGAAAAATCACGAAAAATATTAGGAATGGAATTAAATAATGAATAAATTATGTAATCGAACCTTGATGAATCTACTTTCATATGGAAGAAACGAAATGATCATATGAGTCGTATTTTAAGAGATATTTAAGTTTTCGTGGAACAGGGCCAGAGCAATTTCTGGATCCCCTATTCCGACTTTGTAAATTCACTATAAATTAACCAGAGATAATTAGAAGTCATGCCCTATATGTACAGATTCCTTTTCGAGTCTAGTTTCTTTAGAAACAAACGACATAAGTAATGAATCCCTGTACAGGAAGATATATAAGTCGTAATGCATGAAGGTCAGAGCAGTCGAACATTGAAATAGGGGAGAATTTAACTAATAAACTGTACTAATTAGACCCATAAAAAATTATAGAAAACACTTTGTATATGGATATATGAGTCTAGTTTCGGGGAAAATTTACGGAATCAGTTTTCGAGCTTCGGAACTCGAGATATGATTTTTAAGGTGACAGTGATGCAGTTAGCCAGCTTGTTTGGAAATTTTTAAAATGGACTGTGAAAATAAATTAATCATGTCTGTTAGCACCTCGTGTTCGACTCCGGAAACGGTCTCGGGTGCGGAGTGTTACAATTTTATTGGTATCAGAGCTACGGTTTAGTCGATTCTAGGACTACCGTAATACGTTTGGGTCTAGCTATACATGCCATTTTGCGATTATTTGATAGTGTGGTGATTTCTGACAATTGAAAATGTGTTTATTTATAGTAATGGATCCCGATCCCAACCGAAGCGGTAGGTGATGATCTTGAGAGTGTAGCGCTGCTCCCGCACAAGGGACAATCTTGGCGGACTCTCAACCTATTGCTAGTAATCCGAACGATGAAGCTAGACAAGCTTTTTATAAGCGTCATGAATGATTGGTTCAACCAATACATTCAAACTAATACAATTGTTCCACAACCTCCATTCCCGACTAATACCACCCCGCACCTACAATACCTCCAAGAATCGACCAAATAAGGTCAAATAAGCCCCAGCTGATGAGAATCCGAAAACACGGGCTCTTGAATTTAAAGCTACGGACAGCGATGATGTCGAGCAAGCTGAATTTTGGTTGGACAACACTATTCGAACTTTCGATGAGCTATCTTGCACACCGATGAGTGCCTAAAGTGTACTATCTCCTTGCTACGTGATTACGCCTACTATTGGTGGAATACGTTGACTTCTTGTGCCCAGACAGCAAGTAACTTGGGAGTTTTTCCAAACCGAGTTTGAAAAAAGTATATCGATCGAGATTCATGGATCAAAAGCGGAAGGAATTTCTTGAACTTAAACAAGGTTCCATGTCGGTTCTGACTATGAGCGAAAGTTTGTAAGGCTTAGCCGGTACACTCGAGAATGTATTTCTTCAGAAGCCGTGATGTGTAAACGTTTCGAGGATGGGCTGAATGATGATATAAAGTTGTATGTTGGCATTTTGGAAATCCGAGAATTTGTGGTACTTGTCGAGCGAGCTTGCAAAGCCGAGGAGCTCAGTATGGAGAAAAGAAAAGCTGAGGTGGGAGTAAAGGAGTTTCGTAAGAGGTCTTCGGGGAAGCCCTTCCGACAGTCATCGAAGAAATTTAGAGATGACTTAGGCCGGTCTAGAGACACTTCGGGTTTTTCTAGACAAGATCGCGATCGACCCCGTGAGTGCACGAGTCACTTGATCGCCGATGTTGGAAATGATCGTCGAGACAGAACGGAGTGTCAGTATTGTGGTTAATGGCATTCGGAGAGTTGTAGATTCCATGACCGCTCCTGTTACAAGTGCGGATCAGCTGACCACTTTATTAAAGATTGCCCGAGATTGTCTGAACAGAACGTAAATCAGAGTGGGAAACCTGGTGCTACTACTGCTCGGGGTAGACCATCTAGAAATGCGGGAAATGCTAGTGGCGGTCAAAGAGGATCTAGAGATGCTACAACTAGATCTGAGGCTCGTGCTCCTGCTAGAGCTTACGCTATACGCACACGCGAGGATGCTTTCTCGCTAGATGTTATTACCGGTACTTTTACTCTCTTTGATACTAATGTGATTGCTTTGATTGACCCTGGTTCTACTCATTCTTATATATGTGAAACCTTAGCATCCAAAGAAGACTCTACCTGTTGAGTCTCTGAGTTTGTAATTCGGGTGTCAAATCCTTTGGGTCGTTACGTGCTTGTCGACAAAGTGTGCAAGAAATGTCCCCTAATAATCCGAGGTTCCTATTTTCCGGCCGATTTGATGCTTTTACCGTTTGATGAATTTGATGTTATCCTCAGTATGGATTGGTTGACCGTACATGACGCAATTGTAAATTGCAAAAGAAAAACCATCGATTTAAGGTGTGTAAATAACGAGATAATCCGAGTTGAGTCTACTGACTTGAATAGGTTGTCAGCTGTAATATCATCGATGTTGGCTCAGAAATATGTAAGAAAGAGGTGTGAAGCATACCTTGCGTATGTACTTGATGACAAAGAGTTAGAAAAGAAGCTGAATCGTGCGGTGGTTTGTGAATACGGATGTTTTCCCAAAGAATTACCGGGTTTACCACCTGTTCGGGAGGTAGAGTTTGGTATTGAGCTTGTACCTGGGACTACACCGATTTCGATAGCTCCGTATCATATGGCACCAACAGAGTTAAGAGAGTTGAAAACTCAGTTGCAAGAGTTGACGGATAGGGGTTTCGCTCGACCAAGTTTCTCACCTTGGGGTGCACCAGTATTGTTTGTGAAAAAGAAGGACGGAACCATGAGGTTGTGCATCGACTATCGTCAGCTGAATAAAGTGACAATAAAGAATAAATATCCGTTACCGCGTATTGATGATTTGTTTGATCAACTAAAGGGAGCCTCGGTGTTTTCAAAGATAGATTTGAGATCAAGTTATTATCAGTTGCAAATTCGAGATTCGGATATACCCAAAACTGCTTTCAGAACGAGATACGGCCACTATGAATTCTTAGTGATGCCGTTTGGGCTCACTAATGCCCCTGCAGTATTTATGGATTTGATGAATCGGATCTTCAGACCGTATTTGGATCGGTTTGTAGTTGTGTTTATCGATGATATTTTGGTCTATTCGAAAAATGAAACCGATCATGCTGAACACCTGGGATTAGTGTTGCAAATTCTACGGGATAAGCAGTTATATGCTAAGTTCAGTAAGTGTGAGTTCTGGTTAAAAGAGGTTAGCTTATTGGGTCATGTGGTGTTTGCATCGGGTATTCGAGTTGATCCGAACAAAATTTTGGCCATACTTAACTGGAAGCCTCCGAGAAATATTACTGAAGTTCGGAGCTTTTTGGGACTTGCCAGCTACTATAGACGCTTTGTAAAGGGTTTCTCGATGATAGCCACACCAATGACGAAACTACTTCAGAAAGATGTTAAGTTTGAATGGACAGAAAAGTGTCAGAAAAGTTTCGATCAACTGAAAACTTGTTTGACTGAAGCTCTAGTACTAGTGCAGCCCGAATCAGGCAAAGAGTTTGTCCTTTATAGTGATGCATCCCTACTTGGGTTGGGTTGCATATTGATGCAAGAGGGTTGAGTTGTAGCTTATGCGTCGAAACAACTGAAGCCACATGAGAAAAATTATCCGACCCATGATCTTGAACTAGCTGCCATCGTGTTCGCTTTGAAAATATGGCGACATTACTTATTTGGTGAGAAGTGCCATGTATATTCGGATCACAAAAGTCTCAAATATTTGATGACTCAAAGAGACTTGAATCTGCGACAAAGACGTTGGCTCGAGTTGTTGAAAGATTATGAGCTTGTCATTGACTATCACCCGGGAAAGGCTAATATGGTTGCAGATGCCTTAAGTTGTAAATCATTGTTTGCTTTACGAGCGATGAATGTACACTTGTCTGTTCTATCCGACAATGTGTTAGTGGCAGAATTAAAGGCCAAACCATTGTTGATTCATCAAATTCGTGCAGCTCAGAAAGTCGATGATGAACTGGTTGCAAAACGGGCTGAATGTGTTTCGAATATGGAATCAGAGTTTCAAATTGATGATGACGATTGTTTGAGGTTCAGAAGTCATTTATGTGTTCCAAGAAATTCAGAACTTATTTCGATGATTCTGAACGAAGCTCATTGTAGCTGAATGTCAATTCACCCGGGGAGTACAAAAATGTACAACGATCTGAGACGTGAGTTCTGGTGGCATAGTATGAAACGAGACATTTCTGATTTTGTTTCGAAGTGTTTAATATGCCAACAAGTGAAAGCGGAACATCAAGTGCTTACGGTTTTACTTTAGCCGATCATGATACCTGAATGGAAATGGGATCGAGTCACGATGGATTTTGTATCTGGGTTGCCAGTGTCGACAAGCAAGAAAGATGCGATTTGGGTTGTTGTTGATAGACTGACTAAGTCGGCTCACTTTATCCCCGTACGTACGAATTTTTCATTGGATAAACTAGCTGAATTGTATGTTTCTCAGATTGTGAGATTACACGGGGTACCTATTTCTATTGTATCGGATAGAGATCCGAGATTCACCTCGCGATTTTGGAAGAAATTGCAAGAAGCTTTGGGTACCAAGCTGCATTTTAGCACTGCTTTTCATCCCCAAACCGATGGTCAATCCGAGTGGATAATTCAGATACTCGAGGATATGTTGAAATGTTGCATCCTTGAGTTTAGTGGTTCATGGGAACGGTATTTACCTTTGATTGAATTCGCTTACAACAATAGTTTTAAATCAAGTATTAAGATGGCACCTTACGAGGCTTTGTACGGTCGAAAATGTCGTACACCATTATTTTGGACCGAGCTCGGTGAAAGTAAAATTTTCGGAGTTGATTTGATTAAAGATGCTGAGCAGAAAGTAAAAATAATTCGTGAAAGTCTGAAGGCAGCATCAGATCGTCAGAAGTCGTACGCGGATTTGAAACGAAAGGACATTAAGTATCAAGTGGGAGATAAAGTGTTTCTTAAAGTTTCACCTTGGAAAAAGATACTCAGATTTGGGTGTAAGGGCAAATTGAGTCCGAGGTTCATCGGGCCATATGAAATATCCGAACGAGTCGGTCCAGTTGCGTATAGATTGCTTTTATCCCCTGAACTTGAAAGGATCCACAACGTTTTTCATGTTTCGATGCTTCGATGTTACAGATCTGATCCTTCGCACATAATAAGTCCCACCGAGGTTGAAATTCAAGCCGATATGAGTTATGAAGAAGAACCAATTCGTATCCTAGCTCGTGAAGTGAAAGAGTTGCGAAACAAAAAGGTTCCTTTAGTAAAAGTGTTATGGCTCAAACACGGGATGGAAGAAGCTACTTGGGAACCCGAGAACTCTATGAAAGAACAATACCCAAACTTATTTACCGGTAAGATTTTCAGGGACGAAAATTTCTTAAGTGGGGGAGAGTTGTGACAGCCTAAAGTGACCCTAGTCGGAAGCGGTTTGGGACCGCTAAACCGAGCCACCAAATTATTTGAATATGATAATTATTGTCTAAAATATATGAATATGAATGTGTGAAAGTTTTAAGCTTCGATTTAGTTAATTGCATGTGAATTTAGTTAATAGGACTTATGTGTGACACTTTTGAAATGTGATAGGTTAATCTATAAGGATCAATTAGTGCATGAAATCAAAAGGGTGGACTTGCATGTCAATTCCCCCACTTAGTTAGTAGTGGCCGGCCATGACATTGAGGATAGACAAAATGTGATGGGTAAAACATATTATAAACAATTTGTGATAACATGTTGTGGGAAGAACAATAAAATATGAGGGGAGTGGGAGGAGAAACCAAAGTTGTTTCATCCTTGCTCCCCCCCCTTTTGCCATACCTAGAAGAAAAAAAAAAAGAAAAAGGCTTCATCCTCTTTGTTCTTCTTGACCAAAAAGTCAAAGGAAGAAGAAAGGAGTTCTCTTGCTTCATGTTCGGTTTGGATGAGGATTAGGAAGAGGTAAGTATCTTGAAATTCTTGGAAATTTATGTATAAAGAAGGTGGTTAGTTCAAGTTCTATTCATTTCATGGATTAAATTTTGATTGATTGGAGGTTTGATATTCGGCCAAGTAGTTTGAAGCTCTTAGTACATATATTTTTCTTCCTTCTTGAAGGTTGAAATTGGGTTGTTCCTAAGGGGTGCCGGATGTGGTCATTGAAGGGCCTTGGGGAAACAATATGTGAGGCTTGGATTATAGCATTCGGCCATGGTAGTAAATAGAAGAGATAAATGGTAGTAAGGTGAAGTGCAAATGTTAGAGTTTGATTGCTAGTGTATATATGTGTACTAGCCGAGTTTTGAATTTGAAAAATGGTTTGAGCACCATGTGTGGTATTGAGATTGTTTGAGTGAATTCATAGATATTTATATGATGAATTCGGTTATAGATATACATGCTTAAATAAGATGCACACATGAATGAATAGATAGATTGGTGTTGCATGTATTCGGTTATAGGCAAGCATAATGATGAATCTATCTTGACTTAGATAATCGGCTCAAGGAGAATTTGTTAAAGTGCTTAGTTAATTGATATTAGGTTAATGACGTGTGTATTCGGTCATAAACGTGCACATGAGGAAATGTTAGATTAATTGTATTAAATTGCTCAATGTGATTAAAAATGCGTATGACCATTTTGTATTTGAGCTAAAGGTGGCCATATGACCTATCAAACTCCTTGTCATATTCAGCCATAAGCTAGCATAATGAGACTTTAATAAGTTAAATTTGTTTGAATTAGCTCAAGAGCTTAGAGGACCAAAGTTGGATAAGGAAAGGAAAAAGTGATCGAATAGCCACCAAATCGTTCGACAACATCCGAGGTAAGTTTTTGAGTAATAGATCTTAGATTATGATTCGATTAGATCATGTTTTAAGTAAATCAAAATCATGCTCCTTGTATGTAGCTTTTGAGCCGAAAATGATAATGCTTGATAAGTGACTTGTGTTTGAATTCTAGTTATGAAAATGAAATATAGATGTGTCATGATTTATTGATATGTGCAAGGATATTCGGATGATAACCGGCTAAGTCCGAAGGCATTTGTGCTAGTGACTAATTTGGGCTAAGCCCGAAGGCATTTGTGCGAGTTACTATATCCGGGCTAAGTCCCGAAGGCATTTGTGCGAGTTACTATATCCGGCTAAGTCTCAAGGCATTTGTGCGAGGTACTATATCCGGCTAAGTCCCAAGGCATTTGTGCGAAGTTACTATAATCGGGCTAAGTCCGAAGGCATTTGTGCGAGTTACTATAACCGGGCTAGTCCCGAAAACATTTGAGCGAGTAGCTATATCCGGTTAAATCCCGAAGGTACTTGGTTTGGGAATGAGCGATCTTGCTGTAATAATTTCAATTAATATGCTCGTAAAATCCCAACGATGAGGTACGTTTCGTATATGCATTGGATTGTTGATCCCTTTTAAATAGTATTCGCTCAGTCGTTTAATGAGCTTCCGACTTTTGGTTAAGTTGATCTTTTATGTATGAGTATAAGGGTTGGTAATGTGAAGTAGGTATGATTTTGAGAATGTGTGTATATGAAATTATCAGTATGTCATATGAATGCTATACTTCAATTGTGCCTAATTTCATTGCTCAAAACTTACTAAGCATTAAATGCTTATTCCGTTTCTTTGATTCTCTGTTTTATAGATTTTGGTTCGTCAGCTATCGGACTCGGGATTGTCGAAGTCGAAGTCGTCCACACTATCAAAGCCCTTTCGGTACACTTTTGGTTGAACTCTGAAAATGGCATGTATAGGACTACCCTTTTGTTGTTGGTCATGTACCCTTTGGTTTTGTATAAATTTGGATAGCCATGCGAAAATGGCTTATATACACCTTGAGCATAGCATTATAATCGTTTTGTATGTTGTTCATTGAGAGGTATGGAAATGTTTGGTAACGATTAGCCATTGGAATGGTTAATCATGATCATTTTGGTGCTTTGTATGACAAATTCTAGTTGATTCATGGAAAACCATGAAATAGGTAAAGTTTACCTTAAAAAGAGATGCTGACAGCAGCAGTGGTGTGGATTTGAAAAATCACGAAAAATATTAGGAATGGAATTAAATAATGAATAAATTATGTAATCGAACCTTGATGAATCTACTTTCATATGGAAGAAACGAAACGATCATATGAGTCGTATTTTAAGAGATATTTATGTTTTCGTGGAACAGGGCCAGAGCGATTTCTGGATCCCCTGTTCCGAATTTGTAAATTCACTATAAATTAACCAGAGATAATTAGAAGTCATGCCCTATATGTACAGATTCCTTTTTGAGTCTAGTTTCTTTAGAAATAAATGAAATAAGTAATGAATCCCTGTACAGGAAGATATATAAGTTGTAATGCATGAAGGTCAGAGCAGTCAAACATTGAAACAGAGGAGAATTTAACTAATAAACTGTACTAATTGGCCCGATCAAAAATTCTAGAAAAAACTTTGTAGATGGATATATGAGTCTAGTTTCAGGAAAAATTTACGGAATCAGTTTTTGAGCTTCAGAACTCGAGATATGATTTTTAAGGTGACAGTGAGGCAGTTAGCCAGCTTGTCTAGAAATTTTTAAAATGGACTGTGAAAATAAATGAATCATGTCTGTCAGCACCTCGTGTTCGACTCCGGCAATGGTCTAGGGTGCGGGGTGTTACATGCATTAAGCCAAAAATCATTATTTTCTCTACGAGTAACGAATACTCAGTTGGCTCTATCTTATGATGGCTCAATAAGCAAAACCATTGTTCATTCAGTAGATTTACGAAACTCAGAAGACTAACAATGAAATGTTAGAGAAAAGGGTTCAATGTGATTCTAACCCTAATTTAGAGTTTCAAGTGGATTCTGATGATTGTTTTTGATTCAGAGGTCGAATATGTGTTTCGAGAAATTCTTAGTTGATTCAGATGATTTTGAACGAAGCTCATAGTAGTCATTTATTAGTTCATTCAGGAATCATGAAAATGTATAAGGATTTGAAACAGTTTTATTGGTGGCATGGTATGAAACGTGACATTTCAGAGTTCATGTCTAAATGTTTGATTTGTCAGCAAATTAAAGCTGAGCATCAGGTACCCCCTGGTTTATTACAACCGATTATGATTCCTGAGTGGAAATGGGATAGAGTAACTATGGATTTTGTTTTGGGTTTACCCCTATCTCCGAGTAAGAAAGATGCGATCTGGATTGTTGTTTACCGATTGGCAAAATCAATTCATTTCATTCCTGTGCGTACAGATTATTTGCTTGACAAACTTTGTAACACCCTGAATTTGGGGCCTAGAAGAGTGGGCTTTGAGTTTGGGATTCGGATAGAAGAAAACCTGAATAATTAAGAAGTTTTAAATATTATCATTTAAGAAAAAAAATTTGAATTAAATTACTACTAGAAAATTTTTATTGTATTTATTATTACGGATATTTTAAATTTTTATGAAATTTTAATTAGTATTATGAGATAAAATTATTATTATTATTAGAAAAATATTATCTGTATGTATGTTTGAAAAATTTTTATGAAAATTATTATTATTATTTCTTGTATTATTGATATTTGAAATTTTATTATTAGATATATTTATAAAATTATTATTATAATTATTATTATTAGATAGGAAAATATATATATATTTATAAAAGTATTGTTGTTTTGGTGTTTAAACTCTAGGAAAAAAATTGTTTTAATTTTTGCCTCATAGAGGGAATCTGGGCATAAGGCTTATAAAATAAATTGGGCAAGACTGGGTATGAAGAAGTGTACTTGGCCTAGTGGTTAGCATGCTAGGTAGTGGGAAGGAGAGCTGGGGTTCGATTCCTAGCATGTGCAAAAGTGTTTTATTTTTATATCAGGGAACGACACAGGGAAGCCTTATATATAGTTGGGGTTAAAAGGTAACACAAAGAGAAGCTCGGTCTAGTTGCAAAGGCGCTGGGAGTGTGGTGTAGTGCCTAGGTTCGAGGGTTGGTGCACGCAAAGGCTTGTTTTTATTTTTAGAAGCCAGGTCGCACTAAAGTAAGGTTTAAGAATAGTTGCGACTGAGTTATGCTACAAGGACGCTTGTGGCGTAGTGGCAGTAGGGTGCTAGAAGTTCCACGAGGGCACGAGTTCGAGTCCAGGCGCAGGTATGTTTTAATTTTATATTTTTAAAATGAACGGGACATCAGTAGGTAACCTTTAAGATAAAATGTGACGGTATATTGTTGAAAGCGAACGCACGTCCCAATGGGCTAACAACAGGTTGGGCAACCTGGAGGTCCTGTGTTCTAGCAAATTACAGTAAGAGAGTGCTTCCTTTTGCTGTACGCACGTAGGAAGGGCCGTACGGGATTGAAACTCTATTAGCAACAGGAGGAATCGGCTGAGCGATGGACTGCTGCTAAGCAGTGGAGAGTTTGAATTAAATTCAAACTTTGAATTTGGCCATGAATTAAGGAGCTTAGGAAGGAATTAAAATTGGAAAAGGACATTTGTGCCTATTTAAGCACCCATTTGGGCATAAGCATGAGGTGCCGATTGCTTTTAATTTGGGGGGCCTTCATGAGTTATATCCTTCTTGGAGGTTTGGGATATTTTTTTTAGTGTGGCAGCCAATTTTAATTTTATTTTCCTTTCAATCAGATTTTTTCTTTGTTTCTATTTTATTCTAAGTTTATCTTATTTCTTTTGCTCATATTCTTTTCTATTTTTCCCAAAAGCTGAACAATTCTCTCCTTTTCTATTTTCTTTCCTCGAAGCCAAATTCTATTTAAAACAACTTTTTCTTCTCAAATATTGGTTGCCGATTACTCCTTTGGTTGAAACCATATCTCCTTTCCTTTTCATCTTTCAAAAGACTGAACCTCTAATCTTACATCTCTTCCTCTACTGATTGTCTCTTCGATAGTGAACTTATCGTCACCTATTTTTCTTTTAGATCGCAAATCCATATTCTAAGATAGATCCAAAAGCTGAAAAGCTTCATATTTTAGTGATTCGAGAATTAATATTTAGATCTATTTTCTACGTACATTTAAGTTGGATTCAAAACGGATCTGGGGTAGAAAGGTATTTGGAATGTTCTTCAACGAGTAGATCTCTTGGTAAGTATTCAAACCTTCTTTCCATTCGTATCTTGTGGTTTAAGAAAAGCTAAAAACCCCTATATACATAGGGTGGCTGTCGACTAAGGCTGAAAGAATTTTTTTGGTGTTATTTGGTTTGTTGGTGCTAGTGAGGATTAAAGGCTGCCGATCGAGGAGTGTGTGAAAAGCTTGGATCATCGGAGTGACTAAATCTAGATCTAGTCATCAATTTAGGCAAAGGTATGAACCCTAGGGCCATTATGGATGGTGACCGAATATGTAAGCGATGATAATAGATAGTTTTCGATTTGGTCTAAATATTAGCATGATCTAATCTATAAGCGGTTGATTATAGGAGAAATCGTGTAGGAGATCTCGTTAAGAAATATCGCAAATTAGGTGTGTATCGAACACCCTCTCATAGTTTAATTCAGCAAAAGCCGAAATGTCGAAATTCCGGCATTTCGTGGGCTTGTGAGTGTGCGAGTGCTCACAAGACGTTTAGAAATCATTAGATCTAAAATCACAAAGTGGTAAGTTAGTCGTGTGTGAAATTTCGTGCACTTCGATAATTGGGCCTCAATAGGCTAAAACTGGGCCCAATGGTCTTACGGGCCCATACTGGTAAAGAAATAAAAAAAATAGGCAATAAGTATGTTCAGTTAGACTGTAGAATCGAAACTGCTTAAACCGGAAAACTGGTCATAAAACTTGAATTAAATGGGCTTAAATTGCTAGTGGACACTGTAGTGCCCATTAGGGGTTTTAGGGCCCAATGGCTAAAATTGTGAAATTAAGATAAATAAATTACTGCGATGAAAAATGGGCTAGTAAGGACCGTAACATTCATGAGAACCTTTAAAACTGATAAAATTATTGAAATACCTTTATAGGTGGAAAGTTTACAGTTTTACTCCAAGGAGTAAAATTACTGATATACCCCTAGGGTTAAGGTTGACCTGAATGCATGTTTGACTATTACTATTTACTGCATGCCATGTTATTATTATCTGATGCATGGGACTCGGTTATTGATGGAGGAAGTACTGAAAGTGGCTTGTCCACGTATTGGAGGCTTTGCCTCAACTTACTAATATCTGAGCAAAGAATGCCGCAATCTGTGGAGTGTAAATTTGGGTGGGTTGAGCTATTCCCCACATGGAGTGTAGGGCTGGTACGGGTGGAGTATAGCGATTGGTTATAGGCTGGGTTGGGCTTGCATACATGAATATGTCTGTTCTGTTCTGGAATGGGCCTATGGGCCATACTATTATCTGAAAATGGGCTAAGGCCCGTTCATCAGATTCGAAAAGGGCTTGACCAAGACCGTTGTTATCTGAATAGGGCTTAGGCCCAATGGGCTTGAGCTGACTTGGGCTTTGGATGGATTTTCCATACACACGAGTTTTCCAAACTCACTCCTTTCTCTTCCATCCTTGCGGTGAGCCCTAGTTGGTGGACTTGGAGTCAAGGGGATTTAGAGTGGCCATGAAGATTAAATTTTGGTTTTAAATAAGTTTCAATTAGCTTCCTTTTAAATTTCGCATTTATTTTTATTATTTCTATTTTGGTTAAAGTTGTAATAAGGCCGCTCTATTATTTTCATTTTGGGTTTTAAATTACTTAAATCGTTTTCAACTTGAGATTCACATCACTTAAATTGATTCCTTAAAATTGGATAGCCCTAGGCGCGCTTTTATAAAAGTTACTTATTTTCAAAATATCACGATAATCGAGCAATGCTTCCAAGCGTAAATGTTTTCAAAGGAAATAAATATTTTAAATAGACTTAAACTTAATCATTGTTCGTGGACAAGTAATAAGCTTAAAGTGTGGCAATGGATGTGTGCATGTCTAGGATTGGATCATGGAAGAGCTAGGTACTTAAGCAGTCTAATTGACTCACCTCCTCTTTTCTTGAATCCTACCTGGTGCATAGTATCCATTCACTTTAAGCCATAACAAAGAAGGTTTGAATTTTCGATACTTAACTGTTTTTAAAATAACATGTTTCTACCACTACAAAGGTTTACAAGTTTAAACGGTAAAAGTTTCTAAACATCAAGAAGTGTTTTCAATGAAAACATGGTTTTCGAAAAGCACTTCAATGTGACACACTAGACTTGGACATAATGTCTGGGCCGGGTTTGGGGTGTTACAAACTTATTGCGTTATATATCTCAGAGGCTGTAAGATTACACGGATTACCTATTTCTATTGTTTCGAATACAAATCTGAGGTTTACATTGAGGTTTTGGAAAAAAAACTGCAAGATGCGTTGGGACAAAGCTACATTTTAGTACTGCATTTCACTCTCAGACGATGGTCAATCCGAGTGAGGTATATAGATACTCGAGGATATGTTGAGATGTTGCATTCTTGAATTCGAAGGTATGTGGGAAAAATATTTACCATTGATTGAATTTATATATAATAATAGCTTTCAAACGAGCATTAAAATGGCTTCGTACGAAGCTTTATACAGTCAAAAGTGTCGAACACTATTGTACTGGATTGAGCTTAGCGAGAATAAGATCAGGGTTGATCTAATCAGAGAGACTGAAGAAAAAGTGAAAGTAATTCGTGATAGTCTGAAAGTAGCGTCAGATCGATAGAAATCATATGCAGACTTGAAATGGAAAGATATTGAGTTTTAGATCAAGGATAAAGTGTTTTTGAAAGTTACACTATGGAAGAAAATACTTCGATTCGATCGTAAAGGCAAATTGAGCCTGAGATTCATCTAACCATACAAGATTATCGAGCGAGTTGGACTAGTTGCTTATCAGCTAGCATTACCATCTGAGTTAAAAAAGATTCATAATGTATTTCAAGTATCGATGCTTCGATGATACTGATCTGATCCCTCGCATGTTATTTCCCTAACAGAGGTTGAGATTCAGTCAGATTTATCGTACAGTGAAGAACCTAATTAAATTCTAGCTCGTGAGATCAAAGAGCTGAGAAATAAAAGAATTACGTTAGTAAAAGTGTTATGGCATCAACACGGGGTAGAAGAAGCTAGATGGAAACCTGAGAATGCTATGAGAAAGCAATATCCAAACCTATTCGCTGGTAAGATTTTCGGGGACGAAAATCCCTTAGGGGGAAGAGTTGTAACATCCCGATTTTAGCTAAATCAGAACAGTGGTTTCAGCACCACAAATTTGAGGTTGTAAAATTATTTTAATAATATTTTTAGTGTTTACAGCATGTGATGTATATGTGTGAAAATTTCGTGAGCTAATTTTATCGTTTAATAGCTCAATTCAAGAAAAAGGGCAAAATCGCGTAAAATGCAAAAGTTGCATTCTATAATTTAAAAGTGTCTATTTGCTATGAGGCATTAAATGGGATGTCCTTATGTTGATATTAGACCATTAATAGCTTGAGTGGACCATTAGGGACATGTATTAGTTAAAATTCATGTTTTATAATAAGGGTTAAAATTGGAAATTGATAATTAAAGCTTAAATAATTAAAACAAATGCATTGTCATCTTTATTTTCTTCATTCCACCAAAAATAAAAAGAAAAGAATATCTATGGATGTGTTTTAGGGGTCAGCCATGTTGAAGCTCAATTAAAGGTTCGTTTTTGTTCTGTTTTTGATGATTTCTATGTTTTTATGATAGTTACTTTGAGTACTAGCTAGCTCGTAGCCTAATTTCTGAAATTCTTGATGATTTTATAAAATTCCATTGATGAATCCATGAGTTTTATGATGTTTGATGATGAATTATGTAAGCTTGGTGTTTGATATACATGTTTTATAAAGTGATTTTTGACAAAAATGTCAATTAGGGATTAAATTGAGAAAAGTGTAAATTGAGGAGTTAAATTGTGAAATAAATGGAAAGTATGGGTTGCTAGGGACCTATAAATAATTCGGCCAAGCATGGGTTTTGCCAAATTTTGTGAATTTTGTGTAATTATGAAATAGGGACTAAATTGAATAAATGTGTAACTTTAGGGGCTAAAGTGTAAAAATTCCCAAATATGTGTTTGTGGATGAAATTGAATGTGTTGATGAATAAAAGGGTTAATTTGAAATGTATATAGATCAAGAACGAAAGAAATTAGATTTAGATCGAGGGAAAACGAAAGTTATTGAATAGTCAACCCCGTTTGTTACTTCCGACTACGAGGTAAGTTCATATGCATATAAATGTCTTTGAATTTAATTATATATGTTTTATTATCATTGAATTGTTATGAATGTTGAATGAGTGAATACGAGCATGAATCGGCAAAGTTACGATATCCGAAAATCCCGTACGAACCTTGTTGGGACATCGGCACTGTATGTAAGACCATGTCTGGAACATTGGCATCGTTAATCGATTTCGTGTAAGACCTTGTCTGGGATAGTGCCATCGATGTAAGACCTTGTCTGGGATAGTGGCATCGATTTTTTATTACATGTAAGACCATATCTGGGAAATGGCATTGTACGAGCTTATGTTATTTCTGAGTATCCTTAATGATTTCGAATAGTTCAATGGGCAAAGTCAAGTTGAGGAAGAATATGTGAATGATCTAAGTGACTCAGATACGTACAAATTTCATACGAATATTGAAAACGGGAAATATTTGATGAATTTGATTAAGGCAGTGACTGTATGTTCAATGGAAAGGTTTGTCAATTTGAATGGTATTAGCTATTTTAAACATATTTGAATTGAAATGCAAATGTTCATGTGATAGCTTTACTTGTATATGCCTTACTAAGCTTTTAAAGCTTACTTTGTGTGTTCTTTTCATGTTTATAGATTATTGAAGCTAGATCGAACTTGGGGATTGTCTGGAAACATCATCGCACTATTGATATCTCGTTGGTACTTTTGGAGCTTTGTATATATGGTATTTGGCATGTATATGCTAGTGTCATCTTGTTATGTTTTGAGTTATGATTTTATTATGTGATTTGGCTTGTAAATTTTGAAGTGTATGGCCTTTTAAGTTGGCTTGAATTGTGTTTGTAAGATATTTATATGTGATGTTTATAATGCCTTCTATGTTGTCTTGTTTTGGTATGATTATGAGACGGCTATTTTGGATAGTTGTAAGTTGGTGTATTAATGCTTGAGAAATGGCATATTGTGGTATGTTTTGTAGATGATGAGTTAATATGTTTGGGAGACATGAATTAGATGATATAAAGGTGTTGAAAATACATTTCAAAGATAGGGGAGATTGATGATTTTGGCATATTGATTTGGAATGTTTTTGAATATGAAATTAATTATTTGAAATGGTTGAGTTTAGATGGCATGATAGGTATTTGAATTGACATGTTTTTGGTTGCCTATATATGTGTTAAAATGGTATCACTTTGATGGCTAGGGAGCATGAGAAAAGGGTGGCAAATTGGCCTTGCAAATGGCCTATTTTTGTCCATACAGGCATGCATCTCAGCCGTGTGCGACCCACGGTCTTATTACACGACCATGTGTCCCCTAGGGTACCCTACGAATACACTTTTGACACGGCATAGACACACGAGCATGTCTACTAGCCATGTGTGGCATACGGGCTGGCACACAGTCGTGTGGTCGATTGTGTGACCCAATTTAGTAACTCTCGTTAGATTTCACACGGGCGTGTCCTCAGCCGTGTGGTACAAGTCAGTACGTATGCCCTATTTTCACACGGCCTGTGCCTCGGGCGTGTGTGGTGGTCGTGTGTGGTACATGGCCTATTCACATAGGCATGTGATCTATGATTTCATGAAATTTTTATAAGTTTTTGAAAGTTTTTATATGTGATCAGTTTAGTCCCAAACCACTCTTAAGCATATTTTTAGGTCTCATAGACCTATTTAAGGGACTTTGTGTATGTGAGTGATTGATATGAAATACTGAATATTTGTTAAATGTTATATTGTCTGGTAATGCCTCGTAACCCTATTCCGGCAACGGATACAGGTTAGGGGTGTTACAGACACATTTCTCATTTCATCACCAAAGGACTGTGGAATCGATACACTATTACTTGCTTCAAGATTCGAAGCTTGAACATTACTTTCAGCTTCATTAACTATGTTCTAGTTCAATTCAGCTGACATCTTGAATCAATAAGAAAATACAATATTAGAGCAGATCAAAACCATCACACTATCACAGTGTATATGTGGCATGTATATACTAAACTCTACTCCGCTATGTTGTTCTAGTTCAATTCAGCTGACATCTTGAATCAATAAGAAAATACAATATTAGAGCAGATCAAAACCATCACACTATCACAGTGTATATGTGGCATGTATATACTAAACTCTACTCCGCTATGTTAGTCCTAGAATCGACTAAACCATAGTTTTGATACCACTAAATGTAACACCCCTAACCCATCCCTGTTGTCAGATTAGGATTTCAAAGTATTACCATGCAATTCCAAACAATTTATATCAAAATATGTCATTCAATATTAATTAACAAAAACTCATTAAGAACCTATCAAAACTATACAATTTGGACCTTAACTTGGGCTTTCGAGGCCCTAAAAATAGTTTAGAAACAATTAAGGAATAATTTGAACCAAATCAGAGGTTTTAAGAAAAAAGTTGCAAAAATGTTAAAACAAGGGTCACATATTATTTGATTCAGGGTTACCAAAGTACAAACAGGGGCACATAAGTGCATTCAAAGGTACCAAAGTACAAACAATGGCACGTATGTGCATTCAGGGGTACCGAAGTACAAACACGAGCACGCATGTCCATTTAGGGGTACCAAAGTACAAATAGGGACACGAGTGTGCTTTCAGGGGTACCAAAGTACAAACAACGAAATGTATGTGCATTTAGGGGTACCAAAGTACAAATAGGGGCACATATGTGCATTTAGGGCTACCGAGTACAAATAAGGGCACGTATGTGCATCCATACATTAATTATTTATAAACATATTAACTAAAGAACAATAACATAAGAATACAAGTAGAATTTCATTTGCATATTTCAATACTACATACTTACCTACAACTTAAGTCCAGTCAACACGCAGGGACTATTCTGTTATTTTCCTTTTTCATCAATTTTTTATTCAAGTCTTGATCTATATAATAATTAAATATAATATATTAATCTCATACACAGATAAAATTCCATTCAATGTATATGACCCTTAACTTTTCATTAATTACACATTTTCCCTAAACTTTTATAGCTTTGACAATTTAGTCCTCTAACCCAAAAATAATCAAATTAACCATTTTCTCAAGTTAACAATCACAGCCAAATAATAATCTAGGGCCTTAAACAGTCCCAATTATACTTTTAAATCACCATCAAACCTTGAATTTTTGACATTTTAACAATTTAATCCTTATATCAAAATCTAACAAAAATCACTACCCAAAGCAACTAAATACCACAACGAAAGCTTCAAACACATAGTTATCCCCATAAATATTCAAGTTTCATCAATGGTAACTTCTAAAATTTTTAACAAATTCAAAAACGAAGGTACGAGCTAGTTGGACCTAGTTGCAACAATCTAAAAAACATAAAAATTACAAGAAACGGGTGAAAAAATCACTTACATGCAAGCATTAACCTTGCCGAAACTTCAAAGCCTTCAATGGAGGCTTCCCAACTTGGTTTTTAGGTGGTAATTTCCAATAAATAATATGATCCTCTTTTTACCATTATTTTACTTAAGTTTAATTTATTAAATTACAAATTTACCCTTAATATAAACATACATTTTAACCCAATTCTATCCCTAAACCATCCAACACTTAATAACAAGGGTTTAATTGCTACATAAGTCCTATACTCATTTTTAGTCAAATCAAAATAATGGTTTCGGGACCACAAATCTGAAGTCAAAATAATTATTTTATTATTATTTTAAGCTCTACATCATGATAGTATGATTGTGTGAAAATTTCGTTAAGAAATTTTATTATTTGAATGCATAATTTGATAAAACGGACTAAATCGCATAAAGTGTAAAATTTGTGTTCTATAAGCTAAAGGTGTTTAATAGCTATGAAATTTTAAAGTGTAAGTCCTTCGTTGTTATTGAACCATTTCTATAGTAAGTGGACTTTCATGGACATGATTTATGTGTTTTCAAAGGTTATTAATTAAGGTTAAAAGATAAATACAGTAAACTAAAATAAACAAAAACAATGTATCATCTTTCTAATGGTCATCTTCCACCGAAAATAGACATAGGAAACTCCATTGAAGGAGCTTAAAACATTTGGCTATTCAAACCTTTGCGTGGTAAGATTTTTTACTTGGTTTTTAATGATTTCTATGTTTTTGTGATCGTTGCATCCTAGTCTAGCTAGCCTAGGGACTATTTTGCAAAACTGTTAAAGATTTAGGAAGTTTCCATTGATGAATAAGCATGTATTTTAATGATTGATGATAGATTATGAATGTTTGATGATAGTTATACATGTTTTGTTAAGTGAATTTTAGTGAAAATGCAAATTAGGGATTAAATTGTGAAATGTGAAAACTTTGTGGTTAAAATGTGAAATAAATGAAGAATATGGACTTCAGGGACCTAATTGTTGGTTGAATTGCATGAATTTGTAATTTTATGAAATAAAGACTAAATTGTAAAAGTTGTGAAATACTAAGGGCAAATGTGTAAATGTGCTTTAATGAGTGTTTTTGGATTAAATTGAATAAAATGACACTTAAATAAGCTAAATTTGATTACATATAGATCAAGAAAAGAAAAATTCAGATCTAAACCGAGGGAAAAACAAAGTACTCGACTAATCAACTTATTTCATCGTTTTTTGAACCGAGGTAAGTTTGTATGATTAATAAGCTTAATGTTATATGTGTTTATATGCTTAAATAATATAATTGTATTATTACAACACTGTGAAACCTATTGACAAAGCATTGACACAGTGAGTGTAACACCCCTAACCCGTATCCAACGCTGGAGTAAAGCTACGAGGTATTACCAATCAATACACATCATTTAATATCCAAATCTCATATATTCATATATTCATATACAAATATCTTTCAATATAATCATATTGTCCTAATAAGGGCCTACGAGGCCTTAAACATGCTTTAGAAGTGGTTCGGGACTAAATCGATAACATGTGGATATTTTAGAAACTTAGAAAAATTTCAACATTTCAAGTGTCACATGCCCGTGTGAAAAGGCCGTGTTAGGCTGTAACGCCCCGAATTTTGGCTAGAAGTATTAGGCCTTGAGTATGGGTCCGTTAGGAGGTTGTATATAAGTATTTAATTGTGCCAGGAAATGATGCAATTGTGTATTTGCTTCAGTGGTTAAGTGTTCTGAGTGTTCTAAGAAGTGTTGGAGAAATCTTAGGTTCAAACCTGGGCTTTAGCAAAAATTTTGGTTTTAAGTGAATAAAACCCTGGGTGCTTGGATGAAGGCCTTTTAAATTATTGTGTTAAATAAATGACACAAGGAAGCATGTGGTTTAGTGGTTCTGGCGTCATTAAGGTTGCAAGGGAGTCTGGGTTCAAGTCTTGGCTCTTGCAATTTATTTTGGTTTTTCTTTTAAAGGAACCTGGACTTTGGCCTATAGACCTTATAATTAGTTGAGGCTAAAATGGTGACATAAAGAGCCTTGTGGTGTAGTGGCAAGGTGGCGTGTTGTGTAACTATGAGGTCTAAGGTTCAAGTCTTGGGATGCGCAATGGGGTATTTATTTTACTGTTTGAGCTGTATAGTTGGTGGAGTTGGACTGGAACTCTGTGGTTGAAGTGGTCATATAAAAATAAGGAATTTTCTTAATGGTTGAAAGTAATCCCACATCGGGAAGCTAACATGGGAATTGGTGAGAAGTTGGCTTTAAATAGAGCAAAGAAGATGAGTTGGTAAGGGAAAAAGTGATTGAGACTCATTGCAGGATGTGCCAAGGTTAGTGATCATGGGCTTTGGCGCATTCTCATAAACAGGTGTGTATTTCGCACTACTCTAGCTGTAGAATGGCAAATGCCGGAATGCCAAACACAAGCATGCGAGCTCACATGTGGGAGCTTTGACGTGATGGTTGAGGCCATCATGAGTGCTCTCGTAGGCTTAGGTTGCTTTGGGCCACGATGGGCCATGTGGGTCCAATGGGCCTATAAGCCCAAGTGGATAAATTGTATGATTGTGTAGTAAATATTGGATTGGACTATGTGAATATCATATTGTAAGCTAATATTACTGAAATACCCCTGTAGGGTAGATTACTGAAATGCCCTTATAGGATAGAATTACTGAAATGCCCCTGTAGGGTAGAATTACTAAAATACCCCTAGTTTACAAAATTATTGAAATACCCTTGGTTTACAGAATTACCAAAATACCCTTAATTAGCAAAATTACCAAAATATCCCTGGTTTGTAAAATTACCAAAATACCCTTGATTTGTGAAATTACCAAAATACCCTCAACCTGTAAAATTATCGAAATACCCTCGACTTATAAAATTACCAAAATACCCTCAATTTGTAAAATTACCAAAATACCCCTGATTTGGAAAATTATCAAAATACCCTTAATTTGGAAAATTATAGAAATGCCTCTGATTTACAAAATTACAAAAATACCCTTGACTTTCAAAAATTACAGAAATACCATTGGTTTGCACAATTACTGAAATACCCTTGGTTTGTAGATTTACCAAAACACCCTTGTAGGGTGAAATGACTAAAATACCCCTAATAGGTAAAAAGACCGTTCTGCCCCTTTAAGGTGTATGACTCACTGATAATACAATTTGATTGATTTGACTATGTTTTGACTGAGAATGTATGACTGTGATTGGACTGTTGTGACTGTGATTTGTATGATTTTGTACGCCGTGTGTATATTTGCTGCATTCATATAATATTATGCTACACATGGGTGGGGATTATGAAACGGAGGAAGAAATTGAGGATCACATGGTTGCTTGACGACCGTGGATCCACCGATTAAGGATCGCATGGTTGCTTGACGACAGTGGATCCATCGGTGGCTTTTAAGCCCAATATATGATTATTGACGACTCTATGTTGATCATATTTACCCGAGGCTATGTGCCGACTATATTACTGTTGCTGATGGCTATGTGTAATATCCTGATTTTGGGCCTAGTCGGAATAGTGGTTTCGTGACCACAAAATTCAAGATAGAAATCATTATTTTACGATTATTTTGAGGTCTATGATATGATTGCATGATTGTGTGAAAATTTCGTGAAGAAATTTTATGCATAAAGAGCTTAAATTGAAATTAGGGACTAAATCGAATAATTTGTAAAACTTGCATTCTAGAAGTTTCTAGTATGAAATTGTTTTGAAATATTAATTAGGAGGTCTTAAATAGAAATTTTACCAATTTCTAAGTCTATGGACAAAAATTGGACATGGATGGAATTTTTGGAAAGTTTAGTAGTAAGGGCATTTTGGTCATTTATGGGTAAAATGAATTAAAATACAAAATTAAAAGCCAATTTTGCTCATCTTCAACCCCATGGCCGAATATAGCAAGGAGAAATACAAAATTAAAAGCCAATTTTGCTCATCTTCAACCCCATGGCCGAATATAGCAAGGAGAAACTATGGCTAGGGTTTTTCAAGCTTCCAAGCTCGATTAGCAAGGAAAACTGAAATTCGAGCTAAAATGGAAAAATACCAAGTTGTGGACGAAATGGTAAAAGTAGCCATTTTCGCATACGAGGTAAGTTCATGTGTAAATAATGTAGCATAATTGTTATTTTTAAGTTATTGATGTTAATTATATCAAATGCTGATTTTTTTATCGTGAAATATTATGCTTTTTGGTTAATGTTGAGTAATATGCAAATTATGTTTACTACTTGATAAATATGAATTGCTACCGAGTATCAGTTCTGATATTCCATGGAAGACGGCAATGTGAGATCGAGGAAAAAAGCCCGTTTGAACCTTAGGAATAGATTAGGATACAAGTGACATGTCACTAGGATGGTTGAGCATCCGAACTCGTTGAGTTGAGTCCGAGTTCACTTATGGATGCGAATGTCCTAACTCGTTGAGTTGAGTCCGAGTTCGTGAGATGTAACTAGGCATCCGAATTCGTTGAGTTGAGTCCGATTTCACTTATGGATACGAACGCCCGAGCTCATTGAGTTGAGTCCGAGTTCACTTAGGGGCGGGTTACATGATTTCTTGATTACATATGAGGCACTTATGTGCAAATTATCCGTGTATCCGAGTTGTATTCCGATGTGTTCAACGGGTGAAATTTCTAGTGAAATGAAAGAACACTTAAGATACAAGCGACGTTTTGGTAAGTGTTGTGAAATGGACACTTTGGACAGGTATAGGTATGTTCTTAATCCCTCGGGTTGATAATAGATACAACAACGATAAGGTAGTAAGATGATGAATGATGTTTAGAAATATGATATATGTTTTGGTGATACCATGCTAAAGTTGTTTGGTATATTTGTATTGTTATGTTACTTGTTATTTACATATGAACTTACTAAGCATTTATGCTTACTCCTCCTCTTTATTTACTGTAGTTTTGAACAAGCCACTTCGGGAATCGGGATCGGGTCAAGGTTCGATCACACTATCCAAAGGACTTTCATCTGGGTAAATGGCTTGTAAAACTTAAGTATGGCATGTATAGCAATATACTTATTTTGTGTAAATAATTTTATGATATGGCCATGATTGGTTGAGAAAATGTTTGATATTGATAAGTCATGGTGATGGTTAAATTTAGATCATGTTTGATATCATGGAAGTTTAATAGGTTATCTAGTTCATAACAACTCATGAAAAGATGAAATTTGCCTTAAAACAGAATATTGCTGCAGCAATGACATGAATTTGAAAAATCACTAAAAATAATATAAATGGAATTAAATGATGAAAAATTTATGAAATTGAAGCTTAATGAGTCTATTTTCATATGGATAAAAAAGAACAAGCATATAAATTATACTTTATGAGATATTTGAAACCTTGTGAAACAGGGCCAGATTGATTTCTGGATCCTCTATTCTGACTTTAAAAATTAATAATAAATTGTAAAAAAATAATTAGAAGTCATTATTTACATATACAGATTCCTTATTGAGTCTAGTTTTAAGTGAAATAAACCTCATAGTCATTGAAATTCTTTATAGATAGATATCTGATTCGTAATACACAGATGTCAGAGCAGTCGAACCCTGAAACAGGGGAGACTTTAACTAATAAACTGTACTAATTGGTCCAACCAAAAATTCTAGAAAAAAATTAGTAAATAGATATATGAGTCTAGATTTAGGGAAAATTTATGGATCTTGATTTTGAGTTTTGTAACTCGAGATATGATTTTTCTTGTAACTATGATGCGAGTAGCTAGAAAGCTGTGAATGTAGAAATAAAAGATTTGAAGTTCTTAATTTGATAAATTATGTTCGGTAACTCCTCAAGCTCGACTCCGGTGACGGTTTCGGGCATGGGGGCATTACACTATGTGCCTAACATGATATAGCTACCAATGGCTTAAAGCCAATTATTCTGATTATAGCTTTGCGCCAACCTACATTTGGCTCTGTGCCAACTTGATTATGGTTGTGTGCCAAACGTATTTGCCTAAGGCTATGTGCCAATATATGATTATTGACGACTCTATGTCAACCACATTTACCTGGGGTTGTGTGCCAGTTATGTTACTCTAGTTGAAGGCTATGTGCCTAACATAATGCAGTTATCGATGGCTTTGTGCCATTGTGCCATTCTGCTTACGCCTTCCAGCCGTCCTGTTATCTGGCAGCGTTGCTGTGATGTTTACGGCTATGTGTTATCCTGTTTACGACTACGTGATGTCCTATCTACGGCGTTGAACTGTCCTGTTGACTTAGTGTCACAATCGGTGCTAAGCTTGGTGTGTTGGCTGGGTGGGTCGATTTTATCCCCACATGGTGTGCTGGTTGGTACGGGTGGTGTGTTGGTTGGACTGGGCTGGTAATCTATCTGCATATCTGTATATGATACTGATTCTGTAATGGGCTCTAGCTCAGACTGAATCTGAATTCTATCTGTTTACTAACTGTTTTAGTTTAGGAGGGGATTGCACACTGAGTTTTCATAAACTCACCCCGTTTATTAACTGTGCAGGTGATCCCCAGCATTAGGAGGATCGATGCTGCGAGGGACTCGGAGGTGGCCAAACAACTGCTATTGTTTTTGACTTTTTTTTAAGTTATCTATTTACAAGTACTTATATTTGATCTAGGTTGTAACAAGGCCTTTTTTAATTTCTGGTTCTAAATTTGGAATTTTATATACTATTTCATAACTGCTGGAGTAGAACACGGTTTTCTTTTCCAAAACAATAACTGTTTTTCAAAATATCACGTTTCCGTAAAACTTTAAACTAAGCTTCCGTAGCAAATAAAGTTTTAAAGGTAATAATGTTTTACAAGAGAATGACTTTTAATAAACCAACAGAAACTGAGGTTTTCACAAGTTTTAAAATGGCCAGAGGTTTTAAATAGTAAGAAGGGTTTTCAATGAGAACATGGTTTTCAAAAAACACTTCAATGTGACACGCCAGATTTCGGCCATAGCGTCTAGTTTGGGTTTGGGGTGTTACATAGGCCGTGTGGAAATAGGGCATACATACTGACTTGCATCACATGGCCAAGGACACACTCGTGTGCCAGGCCGTGTGAAAACTAGAGAGTATACTAACTTATCAATATGCCCAAGTCACACGCCCGTGTGCTAGGCCGTGTGCCATTTAGGGGGTATACTGACTTATACCACACGACCAGTCATACATCCGTGTGTGAGGCCGTGTGGAGCATACTGACTTCAATTCCATTTCAACACCAGGGGATACACGGCCGTGTACTTAACCGTGTGTCACACACGGCTGAGACACATGCCTGTGTCCCTACCCATGTGGACAAAAATAGGCCATTTGCAAAGCCCATTTTTGCCACCCTATTTTCACAAGCATATACAAGCATAAATGGTAACATTTTTACAACTCAATTGGCAGCCATTCCATAACATTTCATACACATTTCATACCTAATTAGTATCATGCATTAGCCATTCATATGCCCACCAAAAACAAGACATCATTTGTATAATTTCCATTCCAACAACCATGAGCCAAAACATACCAAAACATATATCAAGTTTAGCCAAATCACATGGCTTAACTTATGCACAAAATATACCAAAACTATAATCCAAATAACCATAACTATCATCTTTATAACTAGCCTATACATGCCATATTTACAATTATCCACAAGTTCAAAAGTACCAATCGACAATTGGATAGTGTGATGTGAAACTCTAACTTGTCTGAAACGAACGAGCTATCAAACCTCTATAAAACATAAAAAAGAAACAGAGTAAGCTTTATAGCTTAGTAAGCCCGTATAATTCAGAATTAAACTTACCATTTATACCAAAACAAGACAATTAAATAAGGTAAACTCAATTCAATTTCCAAATTCCTAACACAAGCATTCATCAATAGGTTAGTCATATAAATACATGAAACCATCCAATATCTCAATTCAATACTCAATATATATTGTATCATATTGAATTCATATATTATGTATATCATATACAACATTTCACTCTCAATCATATAATCAATAATTCATTCAGTAACAGTACTCACCAGTATAAACAGTAGTTATACCCGTTGAACCCATTAGAAATTCAAAGGATACTTGGGTGATATACATCAGTACTCCGTCAATTCATTATCATTTTTGCTCTTTCGAGCCATTATCGGTAAGCTCCCCCTGAGCTGATGGACAGTAAGCTCTGATGAGCTGAAACAGTAAGCTCTAACGAGCTGAGAACAGTAAGCTCTTACGAGTTGAAATATTGGTAAGCTCATATGAGCTATGGTGAGTCCGCAACAAATGCAAGAGCTCGACCAAAACGGTAACCCTAGTGACATGCCACTTGTATCCTACGAATTCTTATGGTTCAAACGAGGCTCGGTAACAAGTAAGCTATATCGATAAGGCATTTACATTCCAAACATATCAACTATTCAATTGTACGCATTCATTACAATTATTTCAAGTATTTAAAAGTTTGATTCTAATTATACGAACTTACTCGTACCGCTCGGATAAAAACTATCGGCTATTCGTCAATCTTCCCTTTTCCCCAATCTAAACTCGATCTCGGCTTATCTTGATCTATATATTATGATATTCAATACATTCAACATTCAATCTATTCAATTTAGCCCTTAATACATAATTTTGGCAAATATTCACATTTGCCCTATACTTTTCACATTTTTACAATTTAGTCATTATCACAAAAATTGCAAATTCATGCAATTTAGTACCAACCCATGCTTAGCCGAATTTCATAAGGACTCCTAGCAGCCCATATCTTTCAATATTTCACACTTTTAATCACCTAATTTTACATTTTCTCAACTTAATCCCTTTTTGACATTTTTGTTAAAAATCACTTTACAAGTTTAACTATCAACAATTATTCAAAATCCATCATCAACTATCAAATTACTCAAACATTCAACAATGGCAACATGTTAAATATTTAACAGTTTCAAAATCTAAGGCACAGGCTAGCTAGAATACCAAGCAATGATCACAAAACCATAGAAATCATCAAAAACCTAGCTAAAATCGTACCTTAATCAAGCTAAGAGTGTGCCGAAACCATGCAAGCTTCAAACCCTTATTTTTTTTTCTATTTTTGGTGGAAAAAACTTAAGAAAGATGATGGCTAATTGTTTTTATCATTTTTTTAACCTTAATTATTATATAATTACCAAATTAACCTTTAATAAAATTTTAATATAACATATAAACCATGGACATAAATGCCCACTGACCTTAATCATGGTCTAATATCAATATAAGGACTCTCACAATTTAATTTCATAGCTATTTAATCTCTTTTTACTATTAGAACTCAAATTTTACACTTTACGTGATTTAGTCCTTTTTACCGAATTAAGCATTCAAACAGTAAAATTTCCTCACGAAACTTTCACATGATAATTCTATCACGCTGTAAACTTTAATAAAATAATAAAATAAATATTTGTACTTTAGATTTGTGGTTTCGAAACCACTGTTTTGATTTGACTCAAAAAGAGGTTGTTATAGTAAGAACCCCGGTTGAACCTTAGGAATAGATAGGATACTAGTGACATGTCATTAGGGGTTATTGTGATTACATGATACGGGTGTTGGTCTGTACGTCCTACCGATGGTTGAGTATACCGACATGTGTTGCGGTTACTTGACAGCTTGTGTGAGCAACACCGTGTAGCTACGTCTTAACTGACAGCTTGTGTGACCCAGCCCGTTGATAACTCGAAAGTGAGCATATATGTGATATGAGATAGAGGTAGCATTGGCTATGTATGTGGCACTTTGTGCGAGATTCTCGAGTATCCAATATTATTCCGAATGGTTCAACAGGAAAAGATAATGATACGTGGATTTAAGCAATGATACGGATCAGTTTAGGTACTTGTGAAAGTTTGGCAAGTAAGTGTTAATTGATAAGTTCATATGATAAGTAAGTGAAAGCTAAAAAATTTATACACGATACATACAGTTATGGCAATATGCAGCTTGTTGAATTGAATGTATTACTTATGTTCTTTAAATTATGATTGAATTGGTAATTATACTTATTCATCATATGAACTTACTAAGCTACAAAAGCTTACTCAATTTATTTTTCCATGTTTTTAGTGATTTCAAAGCTAGCTCGAATTCAGGGATCGTCGGAGACTTCATCACACTATCAAGCTATCGTTTTAGTACTTTTGAATTTATGTTATTGGAATATATGGCATGTATAGGAACATTGGTCATTTTGGTATATGACTTGATAATGATTTTGGTCATTTAAAATGGCTTGTAAATGTTAAGTGCTTCTAGTTTTGAATACAGCCATATGAGTTGGCCTAATTTGGTTAGTTTGGTTATGAATATATATGTTTCTAAATGGCCTACGTTATGTGATTGAGGTGGGCTTTGTGATGCTTATTGATAGTAGGAATTGTGAATGTCAAATAGTTGATAATAGAGAAGATGTATTGTTGTGAATTTGAGCATAATGATGCATGTTAAGAAATGTTTAATTAGTTGAATTGTATATGTGAATTTGGTATAAGGTAATAGCCAATTTTGTGACTTGTGTATATTGTATACAATGGAATTGAGTTGGCATGATTTAGGCTTGATTTAGTTGGTTTGAATGTCTATAAATGCTATGTTTTGGTGCCATTTGGTTATGTGTAGGTGCATACAAATTTGGGTGGCAAAATGGCTTGGTAAATAGCCTATTGTTGTCCACACGGGTAGAGACAAGGGCGTATGTCTCAGCCGTGTGTGATACACGGTCATGTTACACAGTCGTGTGTCCCTTGGTGTTGAATTAAAAACCAAGCTAGTATGCTCCACACAGCCTAGCACATGGGCGTGTGATTGGTCGTGTGGCTTAAGTCAATATACCCTACAGGATTGGCACGGCTCAGCACACGACCTGGTACACGAGCGTGTGTGGCCATTTTTAGGGCACACGGGTTTGCCACACAGGCGTGTGTGTTGGTTGGGTGACCCAAGTCAGAGAGTTATACGGGGTCGGACACAGTTGGGACATGATCATGTGCTCCCATTTTGAATGTCCACAAGATCTATGTCATGGGCGTGTCATTGGCCGTGTGAGACATACGGTCGGACCACACGGACATGTGTCCCCTATTTTTGGAAAAATTTTCTAAGTGTTTCAAAAGTTTTTAAAGTTATCAATTTAGTCCCGAACTATCCTGAATACGTGTTTTGGGCTTCGTTGGCTCGTATTAGGGTCGATATGAATGATTTTGCTTGATGATTAATTGAATTTGAGAAATGTATGTGAAATATATGATTTTGTGCTGTAAGTTTGGTAATGCTCCGTAACCCTATTCCGGCATTGAATACGAGTGAGGGGTGTTACAGGTCCTCCCTCTTGTGATAATTAAGCTATTGAATCATCTAATTGCAATAATAAACAAGTTTTACACCTTTTACAATTTAGTCTTTTTTGTTTAATTAGCTATCTAAACGTTAAAATTTCTTAACCAATTTTTAATACGACTTTAATGACTCCATAAATATTTTATAAATAATATTTATGAGTTAACAGGATAGAAATTTGTGGTCCCGAAACCACTATTCTGTCACCATTGAAAAATGGGCTGTTACAAGAATGCAAATAAATATTGTGTTCAAAAGCTTGTCCAATGACTTTGTAGGCTTTTGGGCCTCATATAACATTGGGAATAAGAACCTGACACTTACACAACTCATGAAAAAGTTACAATCCTATTAGTTGATGTTGAGTGGCGGTCAACTGAAAAAGCAGAAGCAAACTTAGTTGTTGCTTTTTCCTCTAAAGGGAAGGGAATGCATGCTAAAATAATCAAGGCTAAGTTCTCTGGGTCACCTAAAGTGGAAGGAAAGAGAACTAAGAAGCCTAAAGAATTTTCTAGTCTAGATTTTTCTTCTCTAACAAGAAAGGGCACTTCAAGGCAAACTGAAAAGAGTGGAAGGATTACCTAGCTACTATAGACAAAGGTATAGAACGTTTTACGATAAAAGTTTTCTTAGTGGAAGATTCAATAGACTATTGGGTCATTTATTCTAGAGCCACTAATCATCTATGTGTTTCTCCATAGGGGTTTAAGGAAAAGAAAGATCTTAGAAATAAGAGCCTATTATTGTGGATTGGAAATAGGACAAGTGTAGCAGCTGAAACAGTGGGAGATTATTTTAAAAGACATTTTCTATTTACCAAATTTCAAAAGAAACATGATTTTTATTGCATGTTTATTTAAAGACAGCTTGACTGTGACTTCTAATAATAGTATTGCAATATTTAGAAATTGTAAACTTATTTTTAATGGATGGATGCCAAATGATATATATTGTATCAAGCTAAAGATGTACACCATACTTGAAACTAAACTTATGAATAAAGGACTTAAAACTTCTCACTCTAATGAGGCATACCTTTGGAATTTGAGACTTGGTTAGACTAACCAAGAAAGAATCACTAAGCTTTTGAAAGATGACACTTTGAGCTCACTGAAATACGTTGATCTTCCACAATGTGAATTGACTGCTTCTACCACAGACATGTGAACACCAGGGCTGATAATCAACACAAAACAATCAAACAAATACAGTATGCTGCAAGTGTGTCAAGTCAGTTGTAATATTTATAATATTCAATGGAACACCCGAATATTCCAAGGATCAAACCCACAAGATTCAGGGATTAAATGATCCCTAAACAATTGGCTTGCAATTAAGGAGTCTAGCTAATGACTCATAAATTGTCATATTACAGCAGGCCAAAATTTAGGTTAATTGTGCTAATTTATTTCCTAATTACTAACAAGGACTAAATTGTAAAATAAGCAAAATTACAAAATTAACTAATCAATAACATAAAGTAGTTGGTTGACTTCCATGTTATTAATTAACCTTCATATTAGGGATCTAAATCACATGCACTCCTGAATTGGCTTCATTTTACCTTTTGGTTCCAATTTTACCAAGTTAAACAAATTAGTCCAATCTATCTCTCGACCTCACCAAACTAATTTGGGACTATCAAATTTTTGTTCAATGAGATCTCCTTCCGATCTCACTTGATGTGATCATAGACAAGGACTTAACCAAAACAACTTGTGATCCAACTAAGCTACCAATAGGGCCATTCACTCGTGCACGAGCCAAGAATCTCAAGGAAGCCATCACTAGTCTCATTGATCGAGTTTGGGTAGAAGCTGTCACCAGACTAATTGATCAAGCTTGGGCATGCATTCCATGCACCCTATGCAATGTGCTTCAAACAAAGCTTTAATTTTAGCTGCTAGAATAAAGATTTTAATCCATTTTCAGTTATTTTAGTTATTTTAATTTGAACATCATTAATTTGAAGCTTTAATTATGTCTTATTTTGAACACCATTAATATGTGTCTTTAATTATATCTTAGTTTGAATATCATTAATATGTCTTTTAATTATGTGTTTTTAATTCTGACATAATTAATATTTGACTAAGTTCATACAAATTAAATTATGTTTAAAATTTGTTTTATTGTTGCATTTAACTGTGTTTTTAATGTGTACCAGGTTGTTCACATTGGCTGCTTCTAATGCATACATAATTGAAGATTCAATGATTCCTATTTAAGGAGTACATGCACTAGGACGTTCATGCATGTGGAAGGTGCTGAATACAATCTTCCAAGCACCTTTTCGTGAAAAGCCAAGGAATCTAGTGTGTCTACACTTGACCAAACGGTTGGCTACCAAGTTCACACGCAAGGGATGCTTTGGACATGTTAATACATCACTCAGCTTCTATACTTGCATGGATAAATTCATGAACGTCCAAGGGGGGAATTGTCACATAAATTCAGCACATTGAATTAATAACATGCATGCACAATGGGGAGGACGAATTTACAAGATACATGCTGCAATTCACGAATTAGCCCATCATTAATGCATCCAATTAATTGAAGGTGCATGATCCGTGCAAGCTACATGTCCATTCAAGGCATTTTAGCTTTCTTCCATGCTAGGAATACATGCACGGTCATAAAGTAAGAAATGTGTCTATTTAGATGTAGGAATGAATTCAAGAACCGTCTTTAATGTTTTGTTGTGAATAATTTAATGTTGGTATGAACACATTTAAGGAGTGTTTATAAATATTTGTGTTTATAAATATTTGTTTTCTAAACATTTAAGGAGACTTTGGATGAATTTTAATCAAATAGTGAGTGTTCACTCTCTTTGTTCTTCCTTGACTCAGATTGACTTATCAAGCTTCCTTGTTGTGGCAATATGGTTCTTCCTTGAACTTATCACTTTATAGAAGTGTGGTGTTCACCCTATACCAATTGGTTCCTATCTTGCTAAATAGTGGGTCACGGTTCTATTATCCTTATCAAACTATTCTAAGTGTTGATATAAGAATTTGGTCAATATTTCCCATTAATATCGGTTCATTCTTCAACCCTTAATCCAAAACATAACTTATCCATTTTCATCCACCCAAACACCCTTTTACATAGCCTGCCATTCACATTTTCAACTATACTTAACCCATTGTTTTGATACTTCTTAATTTTGATCTAGAAAACTTGCGACTCATAATCAACCAATGAATACGAGCTTGCATCATTTGGTATCAGAGCTAGTTAAATTAAGTAAGTATCCACGTTTCTATAGTATCCAAATTTTTATCTCTCCTAGGGTTGGAATTTGAAAAAAAGTTTAAAAAAATTTAGCAGATTTGCAATCCAAGTTCAAAAATACAAAAGAGAAGAAGTAAAAAAAGAAGAAGAAGAAGAAGAAACTAGCTTAAAAGTGTTTATATTCCCCGAGTACAAATTTTTCCTTTACCAAACGAATCTAGCCACATTTCATAATTAACCTTAGTTTTTTTTTCTAAACCTTCCCTATTACCTAAAATCAATTCCCACCTTTACATCACTTTCAAGCGGATTCCACAAAGGTTTGTTGCGTAAGTCTAAGGTAGTCACTTAAGAACTTAGAGAAACGAGCAAGAGTGGTAAAAGGCAAGAGTGTGAGAGAGCAAAAGAGGGGTTAAAAGCCAAAAACAAGTGTGAATACGAGTGGAGGAACATTTCCTTTCCTTTTTGAGAGAAATAGTGAGGTTTTCGGTGAGGAAACTTCATGTCTCAAAGTCCCGAAAGGATTGTTGCTGGTGGTGGATTACGTTTTTGGAGTCCCGGTAACTTAATTAAGCTTATTCTAGCAATAATTTAACCTAGGGTTTATATTTGGAAAAAATACCCATAGGTGTAATGTGTTTATTTTGATGTTTTATGGTAGAATATGAAGCTTGAAATTGTGTTAAACAACTTTTGCTAAGCGATTTTACGTGAAAACGAGTAAAACAACATAATCGGTAAAAATACCTAATGTTCATAAGTACATGTTAGAGTGAGAATTTGATGTTGCCATAGAAAGGAAAAATGATCAGAATGTCATAAAACATAAAAAAATAGGATGAATTTTAATTTCCGAGCCTTGGGGAAAAACTGTAAATATGTAAAAGTTTAGGGGCAAAAATGTAATTTTTCCAAAGTTTGATTCAAGGACTGTTTTAATACATGTGAGTATTAAATAATCTAAATTTGTTATTTTAGATCAAGAGAAACAAGATTTGAGTCGTGATCAAGGGAAAAATAAAGTTTATGAGGAATAGGCTCGATTTCTAACATTTTATACCGAGGTAAGTTCAGGTGTAAATGTAGTAACATAATTGTCATTTTAAGTAATTTAATGTTATTTATATGATATGATGATTATTATCATGAAATATTATACTTTGTGGATTATATTATTTAGTAATATGCAAATTATGTGAGCTACTTGATAAATATGAAATGCTATCAAGTATCGGTTCCGACATTCCTTGGAAGACAGTAAAGATGTGTGATTGAGGAAAATCCCATTTGAACCTTGGGAATAGATTAAATACAAGTGACATGTCACTAGGCTATTTGAGTTGCAAGCTCGTTGAGTTGAGTCCGATTTCGTGAGATGTAACTAGGCATCTGAACTCGTTGAGTTGAATCCGAATTCACTTATGGATGCGAACGCCAGAGCTCGTTGAGTTGAGTCCGAGTTCACTTATGGGCGGGTTACATGGTAGCTTGGCTACATAATTTCCGCAGGCTATTGAGTTTGTCTAGCTGCGGGTATGGCACTTATGTGCATGCAATCCGTGTATCCAAATTATATTCTGATATGTTCAACGGGTGAATCTTAAGTGAATAAGGAGAATACTTAAGACGAAGGTGACATGTTGGTAAGTGTGGTGAATAAGAAAATTTGGACAGGTATGCGCTTAAACCATCGGGTTGAGAACTTGGTATGATGAAATCGTGGTAAGATAGTAAATGCAAATGTAACATGAATGTCTTGGTGATATTTATACAAATGATGTTTTATGCTGGATTGCATGATTATGTTACTTGCTATTTACATGTGAACTTACTAAGCATTTATGCTTACTCCCTCCTTTCCATTCTTTGTAGTTTTGACAAGCTAGCTCGAAAATCGGGAATGGTCGGAGGCTCGCTCACACTATCCATGGACCATTTTGGTATAGTGGCTTATATATTTTGAGTATGGCATGTATAGCATTATAATCATTTTGTGTATATGATCTTATGATATGGCTATTGGGTGGTAAAGAAATGTTTGGTAATGATTAGCCATTAGAATGGCTAATCAAGATCATATTTCATGTTATGTATACTTAGTGTGCTATCTAATCCATGGAAATTCATAAAAAGGTGAAATTTGTTATAAAACAGTATCATACAACAACAATGATGTGAGATTGAAAAATCACTAAAAAATAGTAGAGATAGAATTAGATGAGGAATAAAATATGAAATTGAAGCTTATTGAATCTATTTTCATATGGAAGAAACAAAACAGGTAAATGAGTTGTTTTTATGAGAAAGTTGAGTTTTGGTGGAATAGGGTTAGAGCGAGTTCTGAATCCCCTATTTTAACTTTATAAATTCACTAAATATTGTAAAAAAAATAATTAGGAGTCATACTTTATATTTATAGATTCCTTATTGAGTCTAATTTGAAGAGAAACAAATAGAATAGTTATCTAAATTTTGTACAGAGAGAAAAATGATTCGTAGTGAATAGAGGTCAGAGCAGTTGAACACTGAAATAGGGGAAACTTTAACTAATAAACTATACTAATTGACCCGACCAAAAATTTTGGGAAAAAATTAGTAAATATATATATGAGTCTAATTTTAGATAAAATTTACGGATTTTAATTTCGAGTTTTGTAACTCGAGATATGATTTTTTTTAGTTACTGTGATGCAAATGGGCAGTTTATTACGAAAGGTGAAATAAATTGTTTGAAATTGTTTAACTGATAATTTAAGTCTGTTAACGCCTCTGCTCGACTCCGGCGACGGTCTCGGGTAAGAGGGTGTTACAGGTGCAGTCACCCTTCTACAACCTGGCAAAAAGTTCTAAACCGTCGGTACCCTACATCGCTTAAACTTGGGGCAGAGGTTATGCGTCCACTCCCAGTCGGCACCATTGTCATCACTTTATTTCTAGAACCCCCTTTACTCATCGCGAGTTCGATTAACAGAGATTACTTGCCAAGTCAATAATAGAAATGGAGAGAGTATGGGATGTAGAAGCAAAAAATCCATTAAACCAAGGTTAAACCGAAAGGGGTTTGAGACAGGAAAAAGAAGAAGGAGTATTCGACCAATGATTGAAAAGGAAATATCAGATGAAGAGTAGAGCATAGATTCGGCAATTAAAAGAAAAAATTGAGAGGAAGAAACTAAATTTAGCTTAAAGAAAGAAATAAGAATGCCCAAAATGAGAGTGCCTATTCGGCCAAAGCAAGAAAAGAAGTCAATATTCGATCCCAAAAATTGAGCAAGAAACACAAGAGAAAAGGCAACAGAGAGTTCGAAACACAAGAAATAGAAACCAAAACTAGATGTCAAACACTACCAAAAACCTGAAATTGAGCAAAGAAAAATCGAAATGTGATCGCAAATTCCCCCTAGCTAAAATTATCCCTTTCTACCATCCCAATTTGGTACAAGCACTCCTCCCATGCAACTCTCTTATTTCAAATTCCCTAATTTTCTCCTTGAATTAAGTCACCAACCAAGTTTGAATTACAAACAAACTCCTTCATCCAAATCTTCTTCCCTTGAAACACTCCCTTAAATCACTCAACCTTCAATTCAAATTTCCTTGAAACACTCATGACCAAGTCATCCACAGAGTCTCAGTCCAACTCCACCTTCTTTCATGGCCATCAGTAAAAATAATCTCTATTTGGATAAGCGGGGATTCAAACCTCAGGCCACTAGCTCACTTGTAATGCCACTTCCACTAGACCACATTGCTCCTTGTGATGTAAATTCATCAAAAATATTCTTAAAGCCTACCCACTAACATCAAGGCTCCTTTAAGAGAAAAACATAAATTTTTGCTAAAGTCCAGGTTTGAACTCAGGACTTCTCCAACACTCCCAAACACTCCTAATCACTTAACCACTGCAGCAGACAATCAATTCTGATATTTCTTCCACACATAAACTTTTATGTGTAGTCTCCAAGCAGCTCCCACGCACAAGGTCCAATACTTCTAGGCCCAGAAATACAGGGCGTTACAAAGAAGCAATCGTTAAGTTTGTTTCTACTTTTCGGATCGATTGACCTCCATTCAACATCAACTCATAGGATTGTAACTCCTTCATGAGTTGTGTAAGCGTCAAATTCTTGTTTCCAAGGTTGAATGCAATCTTAATGCCTGAAAAGTCCTTGGACAAACTTTTGAACATCTCTATTTGTGTGTTCTGGTCCAAACTGGTTTCATTATCCGCAGCCTCAACAACGTACCCTATAAGAGTAATCGTATGATCTTTTCTGGAGTGTCAAACTTTTTTTGTGCATTAATCAAACTAGTTATAGCTGACTGCCAAGCCAAGGCAGCTTGGGCTCTGACCTTTAGTTTGTCTAGAATCACTTTGGCAGCCTTACAGCTCTCAAGTTGCTTATAAAGAATGTTGATCACACTTTTCAGCATATACCATTAGACTCCTTCTAGCATTTTCTAGCCTTAGCATGAGTGGCCAAAAGACATTTAGTATCAAGGACTAATTTCAGTTTCTCACAGCTCAGGACAATCATAAGGTTCTTTTTCCATTCCTTATAGTTATTTTTATTCAGTTTGTTCTCAATAAGTATGTTTAGTAAGGGAGTAGGTGCAATTTTCAAACTAAAAATAAAACATTCATTTGTTAATATCTTTGTGTTCAGCAAATATTTGAAAACTTTTGCAACATTCAATATGCATTAAGATAATGCATGACATTAAACCTTGAAATATTTGTAAGTCATTGCAATGATAATTCCTATGCCCATTGAATTAAGTTACCGTAAGGAAATCTTAATTTAGTAAGAATATAGATTTCCATCCAATTAACACATGAACCTAATTCATTAGGCGTTCACGCATACTAATAATCATTTAACATTTGGCCATTATTCTAACTTAAACATAGCTTCTTAGGAAGTTACTTAACTAGAAGATCTTGAGTATATAACCATCAACTCAACACCTATCACATTATGTACCACAAATGATTCATTATGGTACAATCTTACCGAGTGAAATGTTGTGATTAATTATCCTCTCTAAAGAAAACTTATCGTTATATCGCATGATAATACCTACAACGTGGTCAGTCAACTAGCATACGATTAAAATATAATTATTCTTTATTTTAAGAAATCTCATCGATGAGATCCACATGACAATCCTACCGTGAGGTAGTTAAATTGTCATGCCATCACAAGAGACGATTGATGGAGGCTGTAGGTCTTGTTTAGGAACCTTCTCCTACTCAATCTTTTAAAAACATGCAAGGTTTTTATGTATGGTTTCAATCATGAATGATTAATAAATGCATACAAGTATATGTGGCATTCTTTTCCTAAACTATATGGAATGCTTATCATACATATGCATGAACATATATGGAATGCCCATCATACATATGCATGAACATACTTTGTAATCAATTTAAATATCATCGTACTATCTGAGAAAAACATAAAATTAAATGACTCTAACCAACCAAAGGTTCCATGATTTCACCTAAAGCATAGTTTAGGTCTTCTGGTTGAAAGCCAAATATCCTGATTTCTAGGTTTTTCCCTAAAACCACAACTGGCTTGAAAAACACCAAAGGGATCTGCTATCGAACTGCTATTGCCACCACAAACTTTTGTTGTCATCACCATCATTAGGCTACTGTCACAACTGTTGGGTCATCACCAGGTTGCCATCGACCACCACCAGTGGGCATCACCGACAACCTCCGTCGTGGGACCACCATCTATCTTTTTTCAATTACATAATACTTATATAAGTTTCCTATTAGTCTTGGGTGTGTCTCAGTTCTCTTGGATTCGTCGAAAAAATTAGTTACATAATACTTATATATCTTTCTAGCTCACACAAATTATTATATAAATTAATTAATTAATTCCTACATGAATATGATAATCCATGATCTAATTACATATCTCAAAAATAATAATATAATTACAACCAAATTTATAGGAATCACAACTTTGGCAAAATTACTTTATCATGTAAACAATAAAATAATAAAAATACATTCATTCACATACATAACCTAAAACATGCTAATAAAAACAATAATGTCACACCTTATCAAACAAATTTAGTTTATATATAAATATAGCACAACCTGGCTCTAATAGCAATTGTTGTACAAAAATCTAGTTCAAAAATAGTTTTCTTGCACTACGAAAAAATAGTTCTTTTTGAAGATCGAGTCAGCTTATGACATTTATAGCAATATTTTTTTCTCAAAATAGTACATGTACTTTGAGCGAGACAGATCTTAAATGCTCCCGGCTTTTAACCAAATGGCCTTCTTTGTTATCTTCAACCATGAACTGCCTCGACCGTAGGCTCAAACAATTTAAAATCAAACACATAATCAAATCGCTAGATTTGTTATTCCTGAAATGTAACACCCTAAATTTGGGCCTAGAAGTTTTGGGCTTGAGCATGGGAGCGGTTGAAGGTAGCTTATAATATTCTGTTGTGCGTGAAAATTTCGTAGTTGAAGGCTTGTTTTAGTGGTTAAGTGTGCTGAGAAGTGTTGGAGAAGTCTTGGGTTCAAACCTGGACTCTAGCAAAAATTTTGGTTTAAGGTGAATCAAACCCTGGGTGTAGTAGGTAGGCCTTACGAATATTGTTGGAGAAATTGTGACACAAAAAACCTTGTGGCTTAGTGGCAAGTAGCGTGTGGAGCATCTGAGAGGGGGCATGGCTTCGAATCCCATGGTAAGCAAAGAGCATTTATTTTGCTAACAGAGGGCGGCAAGAGTTGGTGTTGAATTTAAACTCTGATGATGGAGGGTTCCCACATCGGGAAGCTAACATAAGAGTGGATGCGGAGCTGGCTTTAAATAGAGAGAACCATGAGGAGAGTAAGGTACCTTTCTTGGCTGATCCCTTTCGCTTTATGGCGTGCTCGTTTGGGTTGGGCATCGGCTAAGAGTGCTCGGAGCGTGGATTAACTCCAGTCTCCAATCAGGTGTGTATTTCTCACTACTCTAGCTGTAGGATGGCTACTTCGGGCCGCGATGGGCCGAAAGGGGCCATAATGGGTCGAAAGGGGCCATGTGGGCCCAATGGGCCTATGGGCCTAATTGGGTAAGTTGTTTGATTGTGTAGTAAATATTGGGCTAGGCTAAGTGAATCTCATATCTGTGGCTAGATTTGGGCTAAAAGGGGCCATACGAGCGTGTGGGCCCATTTGGTCCGAGAATAGGCTTTAGGGTCATTCGTATTGTTATCCTTGTTTAAAATACTTTAGTTTACCAAATTACCAAAATACCCCTGGTTTGTAAAATTACTAAAATACCCTTGGTTTATAAAATTACCAAAATACCCCTAGTTTGTAAAATTACCAAAATACCCTTGGTTTACAAAATTACCAAAATACCCCTGGTTTGTAAAATTACTAAAATACCCTTTGTTTATAAAATTACCAAAATACCACTGGTTTGTAAAATTACCAAAATACCCCTGGTTTGTAAAATTATCAAAATACCCCTAGTTTGTAAAATTACCAAAATACCCTTGATTTGTGAAATTACTGAAATACCTTCGACCTGTAAAATTATGGAAATACCCTCGACTTGTAAAATTACCAAAGTACCCTTGATTTATAGAATTACCGTTTTACCCTCGATTTACAAAATTACCGAATTACCCTTATGGGGTAGAATTACCAAAATACCCTTGTAGGGTAGAATTACCGAAATACCCCTGTAGGGTAGAATTATCACAATACCCCTGTAGGGTAGAATTACCAAAATACCTCTGTAGGGTAGAATTACCGAAATACCCCTGTAGGGTAGAATTATCGCAATACCCCTGTAGGGTAGAATTACCAAAATACCCCTGTAGGGTAGAATTACCGAAATACCCCTGTAGGGTAGAATTATCGAAATACCCCTGTAGGGTAGAATTACCGAAATACTCCTGTAGGGTAGAATTACGAAATACCCCTGTAGGGTAGAATTACCGAAATACTCCTGTAGGGTAGAATTACGAAATACCCCTGTAGGGTAGAATTACCGAAATACCCCTGTAGGGTAGAATTACCGAAATACCCCTGTAGGGTAGAATTATCGAAATACCCCTGTAGGGTAAAATTACTAAAATACCCCTGTAGGGTGGAATTACCGAGATACCTTGTGGGGTAAAATTACCATTTTGCCCCTAAGGTGTTAAATGACTGTTTTACCCTTGTGGTCAAGTGACTAACTTGGACTGTGTGGTTGACGAATTTGATTGTGAATATATGTTGTTGGTATATGAATGACTTGACTGTGATTGTTTGATTCAAATATGGGCATGACATTCTGCATACATGACATGTTGCATGGGTTGGGATTTTGTACGGAGGAAGATCTGATCTGTTAGGATCGTATGGTTGCTTGACGACTGTGGATCCACCTAAGGCTTAAGAGCCATATATTCGTACTGATTTGATAAGGTCGTACGAGTCGCCCAAGACGACTGTGGACCGATCAATGGCTGAGTGCTGATCATATTTACTCGAGGCTGTGTGCTGACTATATTACCGTCGCTGATAGCTATGTGCCTAACATGACACAGCTACCGATGGCTTAAAGCCTTCTGATTATGGCTTTGTGTCGACCTACATATGGCTCTGTGCCAACCTGATTATGGTTGTGTGCCAAACGTATTTGCCTAAGGCTATATGCCAATATATGGTTATTGACGACTCTGTGTAGATCACATTTACCTAGGGCTGTGTACCGGTTATGTTACTCTAGTTGATGGCTATGTGCCTAACATAATGCAGTTATCGATGGCTTTATGCCACGTATTACGCTAAGTGGCTTTGCCACATTATTCGCTCGTGGCTCGCCATAATATTCAGATCTGGTGACTCTGTCACAATATTCGATAACCGAGCGACAATGCCGCAATCTGTGGAGTGTAGGGCTGGGTGGGTTGAGCTATTCCCCACATGGAGTGTAGGGCTGGTACGGGTGGAGTGTAGCGGTTGGTTATAGGCTGGATTGGGTTGGGATTGCATTCACATTCTAATTTTTGATTCTATTACATGATACTGATTCTGATTTTGATTCTCATACCTCATCTGATTCGATTCGATTCACACCGATTCGATTCGATTCTAATTCTAGTTTTGATAATGTTTCTTATTCTGTAATGGGTTAAAGCCCATCGACATCGTCATTATAGTGGGCTAAGGCCCAATTGATACTGAAACGTAAGTAAGGTCAGCAGGACTTTTAATTCTTTTATATGATGATGTTCCTTTTATTGTAGGGATTTCACATCGAGTTTTCGTAAACTCACCCCGTTTATTAACCTTTCAGGTAATTTTCAGCCTTAGACGGATCGGGGCTGCGAGGGGCTCGGAGGAAGCCACACACACTGTTTATGTTACAATTTTGATTATTACTTTTAAATGTTTTTTGTGGGTTATAGTAAAGCCGTTGCAATTTTCTGGATTTCAAATTTGGAATTTTATTTATTGTTCTTATAATTGCTAGTATTAGAACACGGTTTTCCAAAGCAACTATTGTTGTTCAAAACATCACGTAACATAATTGTTTTTAAATTAAGCTTCCATAATCGCTGTGATTTTTACAAAGTTGTTAAGAATGTTATTCAATTGAGGTTTTCTAACAAGGTTTAAAAAGGGTATAAGTTTTTAATTATTAAGAAGGGTTTTTAATGGAAACATGGTTTTAGAAAAACACTTCAATGTGACACGCCAGATTCGAGCCAAACTTTCAGGCCGGGTTTGGGGTGTTACATGAAAAATAGAATTTATACTTAGAAATAAATTCTGACTTATTTTTGGGTAGAATAACAATATCTCAAAGTTGTGTAAAACTTGTTGTATGTTTTAGCCTTACCTATGTGATCTCTTTATATGGAAAAGAAGTGAAATTCTAGTTGTATTAGTAGAATATAAATAATTCGTAAAAGTTAAATTAATTCTCAGGTCATTTCCATAATTAGTGAGAAACCATATTCATTTCTGAATGTAACTCATTTCTCTAACTTCATCATTTCTATCCATTTTTATTCATTTTATTCAACATATAATTCATTTCTGGTTTCAACGAGATAACAGAAGGACTGGTTGGACATATGTATTTAGGGGTCAAATGATTTATAATTAAGTTCTAGCTTTCCGCTAATTAATTATAAACTTATTTAGCCATGAAGTAATTCCATTATAGTATCATGACTAAACTCTTCCCAATTACGTACTATTATGAAAACTACTCCACCAGTGTTCATCCAATGATTTTTTTCATAAGTATGTCACCCTCATAGGATATCTTTAATCTCTTTGGGATAAATTTGTCCTCCTAATATGATCCTGTTTTATCTTATGGCAACAATTACGTCTTCTTTCATGAAAAGTCAATTTCTACAAATAGTGATTCAGTCATTCATCACAAAGACAATAAACTCGTGGTCACATTTACTTTTCATCTATTATGTAATGTCAATGAGAGTATATTATTTCCATATTTCTTGGGTTATGGATTCCACTATTGTGAATGATGTTACATACTACAACTTGTATACCCAACGCTCTGGGTTTTGGTTCATTATCTGTTTCAGCTCAGGCTTTTAGTTACATCAAAGTATACGAGTCACACATACATAATCCATTATCCACTCAGGATTAAGGCATGTCACACTATGAATGTCACAAGTGAATAAATCCATAAACGGATTCAGGATCTATTCTACTTGGGTCATGTCTTATGTACTGCCAGACCAGTCAGTTACATCTATGTCTCTTATCTTTTAGGAGTCATCCGCTCCAATACCCAAAAAAAGCATCTCCCCAATTAGACTTGATAGACAACATATTAGTCTTTTAATCGGTTTTTTCATTTCTGATTAGACTAATGACATGTTTAAGTTCAACTATTAATACAAATTGTCTTTCCATATTACGATCCGGCCACATAATACCACTTAATATTAGTTAAACATTAAATAATCAATGAGCTAATATTTGCTTCCATTTTGCTTTGCATGCAAAAACCATTAAGAACGATATACGAAGGGTAATTTCTGGATAATTTTATTAAACCAATTTTTTCAAAAATATACAATGATATATAGACGAATATACTACCCTTAGAGCACTAAATCCAACAAGAAATAGATTACATGTATCACTATCCGTAGTGAATGTGTTTTCTCACTATGAACAAGAGATGACTTAATGATTAAATTAATTTTTCAAATTATTATTTAATTGATGTAATTAAATAATTGAAGTTCAAAGTAGAAATTAAATTAATTAGTCATCATAGTTTTGTTGATCAAGATAAATAAATTTATTAATCATAGATTTTAGTACGATAAAGTCATCATGACTTTAATGGAATTAGAGTTAAGTTGAGAAAATAATTTAATTACGAAAATTAATTTATTTATTTTGATTAAATAAATAAATATATTTTAGGAAATAAAAATTATGTATTAGGATGGTTAAATTATATGTGTTACTTTAAAAGTCCAAAGAGAAACATATAATTGTACCTAGTACACATTAAAGGCCTAATATATATGGGATGGGTGAGATACAGGGTTCCTAGAGTGTGCCATAGTCCACCCCTATCAATCCTAGTAGGACTTGTGTTTTTATTAAAATATTATTTTATTGTTTCTTCTTATTCAAGTAATACTCTTATGTTTCTCTTTATAAATAGAGATCATGGGCTAGGTTGAAATACACAATACTAAGCAACGATATATTGTCAAAATTCAGTGAGATTTATTATTCCAAATAAATTCTAATTTTGAGAGAGTTTTTTTCTTTTCAGTTTCTAGCCTTTGAGAGTTATTGATATTCTCATTGAGCATCAATAGAAAGTTTTCATTATGTTCATTGGTTCGTGACTTAGAGCTCATAGTTTAAGAAAATAAAGGTTCGAGAATAGCAAAAATATCTTAGTGGTTGAAAGTTGGGAAACATCTTATACTGTCTATTCCAAAGCACAAGTACAAATTTAATAAATAATGTATTGCTATAAATAACATATTCGCTTGAGTTTTAGGAAAAAGATAGTTTTTCCTGTGCAACAAAACTATTTATAAATTGAATTTCTCCAACATTTTGTTCTCAAACTAATAACTAAATAAGTAATATCACAAATGACAAGTTGCAATTTGATAATTCACATATGATTATCTTGTAGATACATCTACCAAAAATATATCAAAATATCCACCTGCTAGATAAATGATATCATATTTCTTTCAATAGTTCAAGAGATTCAACCTCAACTTTTGCTTGTGAGGTTCTAATAAATAATCTTCCTTGAGAACAAGTAACACCTAAGAATATTTAAAATGAAGAATTTTCATTTTTTAAATAAATATCCATGTAAATTCTCATTTTACACATCATTATTGTTCGGGATGGTCTAACCAATCATACCAATTAATTAATACATTTGGACTAGTGAACGTATGATTTACTATAACATGTGATTTAACAATACTAATATAGAAAGTGAGAACTAGAGAAAAGGTAGGTAACTTTTCATAAGAAAATTCATTCAATTAATTTCAATAACATATCTTATGTGCTTCATAACAATTAGATATAAGTCTGGAGGTAGTTATAAATGTTAATTAGAAAAACTCTAGAATGTCATCTTTGAAGCAACCAAATATAGAATGTTAGCCTTAATACAATAAAATCAAAGCTAAAATCACATACATTTGTTGCAAATAAAATTTATCACTTTACAGAATGCACATAAACAAATATTTTATTTGCATACATAAATGTGTAAATTTTAGCAAAGTGTATGAACATACCATAAATGTGTAATTTTTAGCGAAGTGTATGAGCATACCATAAATGTACAACAATTAAAAGTTGAAATGTACTATGGAACTATTAATCTAAATTGCAATATTGGGTTTGACATATAAATCCTCCATTGTGTAATTATTACTAGTAAGATATTCAAGAATTAAATTATTAGTCACAATACATAAAAAGGATGCAACAATAGTAAGTTATAGAGGATATTACCATAAGATTTCATACAAATATCAAAATCAAATCACGATTTAAAGTTTAGTAATGAATAGCAACAATAATAAGTTATAGCAACAAATTCCTTAATATGAATTATAGAAATCCTAAAAATTAACATACTAGCATTAAAATGATCTGCAAGATAACATTGGTATCCATTTACTATTTAGATTTAACATTAAAATGATTAGCAATCTAATTTGTCTGCTTAATGTACCTACTTTTGGTCAATTTTTTAACAAAATGGTACTAAGCTTGTGATTTCTTGCTTTAAATTTTGTTAAGGATGCAATTTGAATGTTGAAGTTCAAAAACAAGAAAAATCAAGCTAAATTGGAACAAAAAGAAAGACATTGGTCTGAATGGAAAATTGCAAGACCATTTTTGGCTAATAAAAAAATATAAGATTTTTTACTTTGGCAAAATCCTATATTTAGAAGAAAAAAATTGGATTTTGTGGTAGGTTGTTGAGCATGATTTTAAAAGTAAATCATGTGAAATTACTTCTTTGAGAGGTGTATATATAGGCTTGTAATTGTGACTTGAAGACACACTTGAATTTTGAAGGCAATTAGCATATTCTTGTTTAGTAACATTTGATCATTCTGCCATTTCTTTCTTCTTTTCTTATGTTTTGGTACAATTGTCTTTCCACTCTTGTACCCCAGTTGAGTATGATTAATTTCAGGCTCAACAAATACCCATTTAGCTTTATGCCGGTTATCATTTCGTGTAACACCCCTAATCCATATCCACACCGGAATAGGGTTATGGAGTATTACTAGAGTTTACAGATTTAAAAACATTTTACACATATCATTTAATATTCATAACCAAAATCAAACATATTCAATCATAATGTCCCTTGAATGGGCCATCGAGACCCAATTTATGTTTTAGAAATAAGTCGGGACTAAATCGAGAACTCAGAGAAATTTTCACAAAATCTCAAAATTTTTTGCAAGTGCAGGGGACACACGTCCGTGTGGTCAAGACTGTGAGCCACATGGCCAAGTGACATGCCTGTGTCCCAAGCTATGTGGGCATTCAATGTGAGGCACACGAACGTGTCTCAACCCGTGTAACTCTCAGACTTCAGTTAGACGGCCAGCCACACACCCGTGTGCCAGGCCATATGGACAATTTTATTTTTGAAAATTATTTGCAAAGGTCACACGGCAAAGTCACACGCCCATGTGCTAGGCCATGTGACACACATGGTTGAGACACACGCCTGTGTCTCTGGTTGTGTAAGTAATTAGAAGCATTCTATTTCTCAAACTTTAAGATGCAAGGGACACACGACCAAACCACACGCCCGTGTGCATGATCATGTGTCACACACGGCTGAGACATACACCCGTGTCTTTGCCTGTGTGGACAAAATAAGGCCATTTCCAAGCCTTATTTATCACCGAAATTTTCCTTGCACCTACATTAACATTTTAACCCATTCCCAAACCAATTCGAAACATTTAAATCAAGGCAAACCAATTTTTATGCATGGCATATCATCACATATTTTCGAGTGACCAACTTACCAAATTGGTGAAATATTTATTTAAGAATATTTATACCTAATATGTATATCAATTCAAGCACACAACACATACCAACACAATATGGTCTTATACACATATACATCAAAACATACCATCACTAGTCATTCCAATGGCTAATTACAACCAAAAATTAATATGTCATCATTTGGTCAATTTAACCTATGCATGCCATTATACCAAGGGAAATTTTACTAATTATACCAAAATGAGCTGAAGAATACTGTGATCTTGCTTCAACCCACTTCCATCCTTTACGGTCTTCTGAGTACTATAAAACAGAGTAAGCATATTATGCTTAGTAAGTTCATATAACAGAAAATTAACTTACCGATCATTTATATTTAAGATAAGCATACAAAATTTATCCAAAGAAATTTGGCAATTTTCCTAAACACATATAATCTCAAGAAACTTGTTAGTTAGATATTATATATAAACATCAAGAATCAAGGATAAGCTCATCATGTAATAACTTTCATCAACATATGCTTTTCATATCATATGTTTGTTTAACATGTGCATTTCTATGACAATTCGTCTTAAGCTCAGTTTAACCATATCAGATTTTTACCCGTTGAATTTATTTAAAATATCGACGAATACGCATATAGTACACTCGAAGTGTACGAAACTATAACTCGTCAACTCATATTCAGAGGTACCCATTAGTGAACATAATTAGGAAGCACTCTCTCAAGCCATATAAAAGGAAGCCCATATGAGCCATGTAACGAGAAACTTATTCGGGCTATAACAGGAAACTCATAAGAGTTTAAAAGAGAAAGCTCATTGCGCTTAATAGGTAACTCTGAAGAGTATTTTTAGTGAGCTCCAGATAACCATATAATAGGAAGTTCAAGCAAGCCATATCAGGAAGCTCACAAAGAGCCTATATCAGGATGCCAAAAAAGAGCTGCGGTATGTCCGTATTATATCCAGGATCCATACTGATCATATAACGGGACGCTCACAAAGAGCTACAGTATGACCGCAACACAGAAAGGGTCAATATCGATCGGGATGCTCACAAGAACCATGTAACAAGAAGCTTGAGAGGGCTTATAATAGGATGCTCGTAAGAGCTATGGTGTGTCTGTAACATATGAAGGAGCACAACCAATACAGGAAATCTGTATCCATCGAATGTCATTTATTCAGACAGGACTTATTACTTATCAGACATTATTGAACATGTGATCAATTTCATATTTTCATAGCATTTATACAATTCACATATACACAACATTTAATTCAAACATATAAATGAATTCACTTACCTCGTCATTTGCTCGTATACGGAGATCTACTAATCCGATACTTTTTCTTTTCCTCGATCTAACTCTTTATTTGATCTTTTCGAATCTATATAAGTGAATTTAACATCAATTTAACACATTTCATATTCAATTCAATCCAACTTACATCTTAGACAAAAGTATCATTTTGCCCCTATAGTTTTAATTAATTCCAATTTCGTCCCTAGGCTTAGAAAATGAAATTCATGCAATTAAATCCTTATTCCAAGCCTAGCTGAATTTTGCATATAACATTTACAGCCCATGTAATTCATAAAATTCAAAAATTTTCCATCAATTTTACACCTTTACAATTTAGTCCCTAAATCATAATTTCATGAAAATTTCCTTTACAAAAGTTGTTTATCTATCAACAACCTCTCATTTTCTACCATGAATTTCAAATTTTCAACAGAATCATCCATGGAAAAAATTTTATACATTGATACTTTGGAAATTGGTCCCCAAAATAGATAGATTAGGTTATTACAATCTCGGAAATATAAAAATTACTAAAAACAGGACATGATTACTTACTCAATTAAGCTTGCTTGAAATTCTCTCTCTTAGCTAGGGTTTCCATAGAAAAATTTGGGGAAGATGATATAAAATGATGATATTTTCTATTTAATTAAAATATCATCTTTTATTATTTCATCTTTCCAATTTAGTCCTTTTCTTTATTTAATTTTCCATTGATGACTAAGCATGTTTATCTACTAACTACATTTAATGGTCTAATTGTCATATAGGGACCTCAAATTTTGAATTCCATAGTTATTTGATCATTCTAGCTACTAGAATTCAACTTTTGCATTTCATGTAATTTGGTCCTTTCTATAATTAAACATGAAATCGATAAAATTTTCTTATCAAAATTTTCATACGTCATTTCTATCATAATGCAGACCATGCAATAATATTAAAATAAATTTTCTTTCTAACTCAGATTTGTGGTCTTGAAACCACTGTTCTGATTTCATTGAAAATGGGTTATTACAACTCTCCCCCTTAAAGAATTTTTGTCCTCAAAAATCTTACCAGTAAAGAGGTTCAAATAGCTTTCTCATTGTTTCCTCCGGTTCCCAGGTAGTGCAACAGCCTAATTTTGGGGCTAGTCAGAATAGTGGTTTTGAGACCACAAATCTGACATAGGAAATTTAATTTTATTATATTTTTAGAGTCTACAGTTTCATAGAATGATTTCGTGAAAATTTCGTTCAAAAATTTTGACGTTTTGGCACTCAATTTAGTCAAAAGAAGTAAATCGTAAAAAGTGCCAAAGTTGATTTCTACATGTTAAAGGTGTCCAATTGTTATGAGATTTTAAATTAGAGGTCATTATATGATAATCAGACCATTTGTTAAGTTAGTGGACAAAAATGGACATGGTGAGATAAAATTTTAAAGTTTGGAAAAAGGGCATTTTGGTCATTTGGTAAATAAAGGAATAAAAAGGAAAAATCAAGTCAAAATTGTGTCCATCTTCTCCTACCTTGGCTGAAAACCTCAATCTCACCATAACTAGGGTTTTTTCAACTTTCAAGCTTGATAGTAAGTGCACTCTAGCCCCGTTTTTAATGTTCTTTACATTTTTGAAGTTCTCATAACCCGATTTACCTATTTCTACCATTATGTTCATGTTTAAAAATTTAACCATGTGTTACATACATGTGTTTTTATGTTTAATGGTAGAAAATGAAAGTTTGATGTGTACTAAAAAAATTTACTAAGTGATTTTTTCATGAAAATACCTAAAAATGACCTATCTATAAAAAGATGTAAAATGGATAGTAAAAATCCGGTTTGATGAAAAATGTGGGCTGATATGAGCATGTATATGGTTCGGCTAGGCTTGGGTGGGTAACAAAGAAATTGAATACATTTCATTTTACAAGCCTAAGGACTAATTTGTAAAAATGAGAAACTTTAGGGGCAAAAAGGTAATTTTGCCATAAAGTGATGTTTGGAATAATTTGAGTAATGTGAATATTAAGTAAGCTAAATTGTAACACCCCAAACCTAGCCTAGAAGTTAGGCCCGAATCTGGCGTGTCACATTGAAGTGTTTTTCGAAAACCATGTTCTCATCGAAAACCCTTATTACTATTTAAAACCTCTGGCCATTTTAAAACTTGTGAAACATTAATTCCCTTAAAACCTTACTTGCTGCAAAAGCTTAATTTTTAAACAGTTGCGGAAACATGATATTTTGAAAACCAATTATTGTTTTGGAAAATCGCGTCCTACTTCTAACAGATATTAAGCATACTAAATAAATTCCCCAAATAAAAAGTTAAGAAAATAAAGAGGCCTTAATACAACCCAAATAAAAAACCAAAGTGTTTAACTAAATAAACGAAATAGAAAAACATGTGCAGTTGTGTGGTCGTCTTTGAGTCCCTCTGCGACACCGATCCACTTAACGCTGGGGATTACCTGCACAGTTAATAAACGGGGTGAGTTTACGAAAACTCAGTGTGTAATCCCCTCCTAAACTAAAATAGTTAGTAAACCGACAGAATTCAGAATCAGTCTGGGCCAGGGCCCATTACAGTAACAGAACAATGTGTGTGTGGGCCAAAGCCCAGTACAATTTCACTCGAGTCTCAACCCTCATCAGAATTAATTGGGCCTAGCCCATTCTCAAAATCAGTAACAGTACATACAGTAATAGTCTGGGCCTGAGCCTTATTCAAAATGGTGGCCTTTGGGCCTTAGCTCATATTAGCCTCAGTTGGGTCGAAGCTTACATCGTAATAATACCACAATAATATCATACATGCAATGCTGTGCAACCCACCCCAATAATCCAACCGCTACACACCAACTCCGTCCCTCGGTACACATTACGTGGGGATATAAATATCGACCCACCCATCCGATACACATCAATGGTAGCCCAGTTGCGGTATTACCTTCATTGCAGCAAGCTGCTAATCAATATTAGGCTTAATAGCCATCAGTGATAGTAATATAATTGGCACACAGCCTTTGGTAAATATGATCGACATAGAGTCATCAATAAGTATTTAGGCACATAGCCACAGGTACATACGTTTGGCACACAGCCATAATCAGGTTGGCATAGAGCCATATGTAGGTTGGCGCAAAGCCATAATCAGAATAATTGGCTTTAAGCCATCGGTAATTTTATCATGTTAGGCACATAGCCATCAGCGACGGTAATATAGTTGGCACACAGCCTCAGGTAAATATGATTGACACAGAGTCGTCAATAATCATATATTGGGCTTAAAAGCCATCGGTGGATCCACAGTCATCAAGCAACCATGTGATCCTTAATAGGTGGATCCATGGTCGTCAAGCAACCATGCGATCCTCAATCAGTGGATCCACGGTCATCAAGCAACCATGCGATCCTTAATTTCTTCCTCCGTTTTATAGTCCCCAACCCATGCAATATGTCGTGTATGTCATGCTCAATCATCACACGTGTATGCAGAATGGCCATACTCAGTAACAATCCTTTAAACATATATTAAGAGCATATCAGTCATACAACCACAGTCAAGTCAATTAAAATGCAGTCATCCATTCATAATGAAATCAGTCAAATTCGAAGTCTAAGTCGGTCATTTACCCTCAAGGGCAAAACAGTCATTTTACCCTATAGGGGTATGTTGGTCATTTTACACTACAAGGGTATTTCGGTAATTTTACACTATAAGGGTATTCTGATAATTTTACAAATCAGGGGTGTTTTGGTAATTTTACAAATCGAGGGTATTTTGGTAATTTTACAAATTGAAGGTATTTCGGTAATTTTACAAATCGATGGTATTTCAGTAATCTTACAAATCGAGGGTGTTTTGGTAATTTTACAAATTGAGGGTGTTTCGGTGATTTTACAAATCGAGGGTGTTTAGGTAATTTCACAAATCAGGGGGTATTCTGATAATTTTACAAATTGAGGGTATTTTAGTAATTTCACAATCGAGGGTTTCGATAATTTTAAAAATCGAGGGTGTTTCGGTAATTTTACAAATCGAGGGTGTTTCGATAATTTTATAAATCAAGAGTGTTTCAGTAATTTCACAAATCGGGGGTATTTCGATAATTTTACAAATCGAGGGTATTTCGGTAATTTCACAATCGAGGGTATTTCGATAATTTTACAAATCGGGGGTGTTTCGGTAATTTCACAAATTGGGGGTATTCCAATAATTTTACAAATCGAGGATATTTTGATAATTTCACAATTGAGGGTATTTCGGTAATTTTACAAACCAGGGGTATTTCAATAATTTTACAAACTAGGGGTATTTTGGTAATTTTGTAAACCATGGGTATTCAGTAATTTTGTAAACCAAGGGTATTTCAGTAATTCTACCCTACAGGGGCATTTTAGTAATACTAACCTACAGATATGAGATTCACATAGTCCAATCCCGGCCCATCATGGCCCAAAGCAACCTAAGCCCACGAGAGCACTCATGATGGCCTCAACCATCACGTCAAAGCTCCCACACGTGCGCTCGCACGCTTGTCTAGTTGCCATCACCGTGTGACCGGCATTTCGGTGTTCCGGCATTTGCCGTTCTACAGCTAGAGTAGTGCGAAATACACACCTGTTTACGAGAACACGCCGAAGTCCACGATCACCAACCTTGGTTAAGCAGGTATGAAATAATCCCGCCTACAACCAGTGATCACCAATCCTTGGCACATCCTGCATTGAGTCTTCCTCCCAACTCACCTGGTTCGCTCTATTTAAAGCTAGCTTCTCACCAATTCTCATGTTAGCTTCCCGATGTGGGATTACTTTCAACCATTAGGAAAATTCCTCATTCTTATGACCACTTCAACCACAAAGTTCCAGTCCAACTCCGCCTCCTACACAGCTCAAATAGCAAAATAAATACCCCACAGCGCATCCCAAGGCATATGTGCTAACGTCCAGATTCCTTTAAAAGAAAAACCAAAATAAATTGCAAGAGCCAAGACTTGAACCCAAGCTCCCTTGCAACCTTAATAATGCCACAACCACTAGACCACATGCTTCCTTGTGTCATTTATTTACCACAACAATTTAAAAGGCCTTTATCCAAGCACCTAGGGTTTTATTCACTAAAAACCAAAATATTTGCTAAAGCCCAGATTTGAACCCAAGATTTCTCCAACACTTCTCAGGGCCGTTAACCACCAAAGAAGACATTTAATTGTGTCATTTCCTTGCACAATTAAATACTTATATACAACCTCCTTACAGACCCATACTCAAGGCCCAATACTTTTAGGCCCAAATTTGGGGCGTTACATAAATTGTCTATTATAGATCAATAAAAATGAAGTTCGGACCTTGATCGGGGAAAGAATAAGGTGTTTGACTATTAAATCCATTTCTCCTATTTTTGGTACCAAGGTAAGTTCATATGTAAATAATGTATTGTTTATTTATGTTTTAAGTACTTTAATATTGTATGGATTTATGAATGACTCTTGGGATAAAATCGACAATAGATGACAAGTGAGAAATATCCCCGTTGAACCTTAGGAATAGTTAGGATACAAATGTCATGACATTAAGGTTAGTTGAGATTACGTGTAAAACCATATCTGGGATATGGCATCGATATGAGATTTCATGTAAGACCATAGCTGGGCTATTAGCATCGATATGAGATCCCATGTAGGACCATATCTGGGATATGGCATTGGTATGGTACTATGTATGTGAGATATCTCGAGTGTCCTTTAGTATTCCAAGTGGTTCAACAGGAAACTTAATGGTAATGTTTAAGTTTTCAAAGACTATGGTATGTTGAGAACGATTATGGCGAGTTACAAGTTGGTACAGGTATGCACACAAAACTCATGCTTAATAAGTTCAATATGTGATGAAACCTCGAATTGGTTGATCGAGTAAGTTATGATGTTAAGATTTTAAATGCATTTATGCTAAGCTTGATTATGAATTCACAATGACTTTTACGTTAATTTACTTTATGTTAAATCTATGTTAAAGTGTGTTTATGATGCCTATTATTTGCATAGGAACTTACTAAGCTTTAAATCTTACTCCCTTTCTTTTTCCTTTGTCTTATAGTGTTGCCAAGCTAGCTTGAGGGTTGAAGATGGTCGAAGATCCATTGACACTATCAAAATTTCATTTTAGGTAATTATGATTACATTATTTTGAGTTATGGCATGTATAAGGACTTGGTCATTTTGTTATGTGTCATATTCAATTTAGCCAAATGTGTTGGCTTATAATGGCTGATAATTCATTTTGTAAGTGGCCATTGAAATTGGCTAATATTGGTTAAGTATATATACATATGATGATGTTTTCATGGATGTGAGAATTTGCATAGATTGACTTGATGAGTAGGTGATCTTTGAATGTGGTAGATGGTTGCAGGTAAATGATATATTGATATCTTGTTTGTGGCTAAATTGGTTGTATGAATATGCTTGGATTGGTTTTACTTGTTATTGTGTATATTGGTGCAAAGGTGACAAAATGGCTTGGTAAATAGCCTTATTTTTGTCCACACGGGCAGAGACACGGCTATATCTCTCAGCCATGTGAAGGACACGACCGCCCAGGGAGATAAGCATGTGCCTAGGGTGTGTGAAGTCTACACCTATTTTATGAAAATTATGAAAATTAAATTGCCCACACTGCCTAAGCACACAAGCGTGTGACTTGGCCGTGTGACTTCAATTTGTTGATGATATCATAAACAGAGACTTACACGGTTTAGGCACACGGGTGTGTGTGACCACACGGCCTATCCACATGGGCATGTCCTAAAGCCACACTGGCGTGTGACCCCTGTTTTGATGAAAAAAATTTTAAGTGTTCTAAAAATTTCTAAAGTTCTCGATTTAGTCCCGAACTACCGCTAATGCATGTTTTGTAACACCCCAAACCCGTGACCGTCACCGGATCTGAACACGTGGTGTTACCGGGCTTACTTCCCTTATTTCTCTCTTTGTAAAATCTGATTGCTGTTCTAGGCAGGCTAGCTAACTGCGTCACTGTCGCCTTAAAAATCATATCTCGAGTTTCAAAACTCGGAAACTGATTCCGTAAATTTTACCTGAATTTAAACTCATATATATATCCATGGATTTATTTCTAGAATTTTTGGTTGGGCCAATTGGTACAGTTTATTAGTTAAAGTCACCAATGTTACAGGAGTCGACTACACTGACCTTCACGCGTTAAAACTTGAATATCTCTCTGTACAGGGATTTAATACTGGTGACGTTTGTTTCTAATGAAACTAGACTCAAAATGGAATCTTCACATATAAGGCATGACTTCTAATTATTTCTGGATAATTTATAGTAAATTTTCAAAATCACGACAGGGGACCCAGAAACCGTTCTGGCCCTGTCTCACGAGAACTTTAATATCTCTCAGTATACTGCTCATATGGTTGTTTCGTTCCATCCATATTAAACTAGATTCATCAAGGTTCTATTTCATAATTTATTCATTATTTAATTCTACTTCTACTATTTTTAGTGATCTTTCAATCTCACCTCACTGCTGCTGTCCGCAACAGTTACTGCAGTAGACTATGCCAATTTCATGAATCTTTCCTTGGCCTTAATCATCCATCATACATGACACAAATTATGGCCACCTTATCAAAATTAAAGTTTCTAAGACTCGTGGCTATAGGTTCTAGCATCCCACTCGACGACCACATAGGCCATTTTCACATGGCTTAAAGTTTACAACCCACAGTTCAACAAAATATAATAGCCTATACATGCCAAATGTTCTTCAACAATGAAGACAATACCAAAATATTTCAGCCGGTGTGATGACTTCAACGACGGTTCCGATCACGCAAACAATACGAGTCCGAGAGACCTAAAATGGGTGACAAGAAAACACCGAGTGAGTTTATAACTCAGTAAGTCATAAGCATTCATCAATCCACTGATAAAGTTACTACAACATGAACAATAAACGAGGTTAGGTACTCATCCATATCGAATCTATACCATAATTCCTCGGACCTTTTGGTCCAATCTCATACCAAGTCATTCATCCACATTTCATATTCTACACAACGAGATACTTGAAGCATTTTCACACACTAACTCATTTCCACCACAATCATACAATTTCAATCATCACATAGATTTAAGGCTTACCAAATTCAACCCCGAGCATGAATGTATTTTCTATTCGTCATGAGCTCGAGATACTTACCCGATCCGCTGTCCATACTCAACTCGATGGAGACACACCCTCCATATATATAGAGTACGCACACACAGTGCTTAATATTCGATTTCGCACACTTAGTGCCACGCGATTTAAGCCCGCACACATAGTGCCATACCCTTCGAGCTCGCACACCCAAGGTCGTATTTTTTTTCCAGCATGCACACTTAGTGCCATATATTTCCAGCATGCACACTTAGTGCCATATATTTCCAGCACGCACACTTAGTGCCTATCTCGTCACCATACACACGTATTGCCAAGACACATAGTGCCGAAAGCAAACTTTCTACACATCTCACTATTTCTTTTACATTCAACAATTATCATCACTCCATACACATACAATTTCATTTATACATATATAGCATTCCATTAAACACAATTGCATAGATTTTCCAATCATTTAAGCAATATCAAACATATGTGCTTAATGACTTACCTTGTGTTGGGCAAAATGGTTCCAACTCGGCTACTCGATGTTCTTTCCTTTGCCTTTGCTTGTTTCTCCACCTCGAGCTTCTTGAGCTTAGTCAATAAATAAACTAGTTTAACCGTCTTGCCAAATATTTATACATATATACATGACATCAACTATACTATCATCATTAATACATCAATTCACAAAATTTTATCTCATGAGCATATGACCCATTTTACCCCATATGGCGAATGTATGTATATATATATATATACAATGTCAACTATAACATCTTTTAATCACCTAATTTCATCTCAAATTCCCATGACCGATCACACCTATACTTACATTCCAATATTCGAATATTCAAAATCACGTTCTAAATACAATAGTCATGAACAATGCCGAATCCTTGTGTGTTCAAACATGAATTATTTTACTTAAATCAAAACGTATAAACATTGACAACTCGTATTCTTAGGAAGGCCGATTTATTTCCATAGTAAATTCCTCATGAATACTTAGATGAACAACCAAAATCCCTCCCTTTATACCCTAGCCGAATGCTCCTATCATCCATAAAAATTACAAATTTTAGCATGGGCTAAGTAGGAATCATTTAACATGCAAATAAACTCCTATCTCCAACACTTAATCATTCGGCATATTGTCTAAATACACATGAGAAATCTCATCTTCCTTGACCTTACCAAGAGTGCACCCACACTTCAACTTAGCATATTACAAAACCAAATCAACAAATTCAATGCTTACCTCCTAGTAGCCAAAGATACTTGCCGAATTGACCTAGGTAAATCTTCCTTCCTTTCACTTTTTTTTTTCAAGAACAACCAAAAGAATGAACAATGAATGAACAAAACCTTTTTTTTTTCTTTTCTTTCTCTCTAGCTACTGCACAATGGGGGCATCCATGCTCATTTTTTTTCATTTCTTTAATGCTAGTTTTTATTTTATGGCTTCCTACATACACCACTAGCAAAACATGTTGGAAACATGTTTCCTTTGCCCATAATCTTGTCATGGCCGCCACTCACCTTAGGAAAGGGGTTATTTGACATGCAAGGACAACCATTTTCCCACATGTATTAATAGGCCACCTTACATTTGCCTAGCACATTTCTAAATTTTCTCACATAAGTCCTATTTGATAAAATTCACTTACAATTAACAAAATCCAAACATTCAATTTTTCACACATTCATATTCACATATTCTAGACAATAAATATTACGTTAGAACATTTCGGTGATTCGGTTTAGCGGTCCCAAACCGCTTCGACTAGGGTCACTTTAGGGTGTCACAACTCTCCCCACTTAAGAAATTTTCGTCCCGAAAATCTTACCGATAAATAGGCTCGGGTATCGCTCTTTCATAGAGTCCTCAAGTTCCCAAGTAGCTTCTTCCATCCGTGTTTATGCCACAACACCTTCACTAATGGGATTTTCTTGTTTCAGTAGCTCTTTTACTTCACGCATCGAATCGAACCGGCTCTTCTTCATAACTCAAATTAGGTGAACCTCGACCTCGGATGGAGTAATTACGTGTGTCGGGTCAGACCTATATCGTCAAGCATTGAAACATGGAAAACGTTGTGAATCTTTTCGAGCTCGGGGTAAAATTAATCGATGCGCTCTGGTCCAACTCGTTCGAGATACTTCATACGGACCGATGAACCTCGAACTCAATTTGCCCTTACGGCCAAATCTAAGCACCTTCTTCGGGTGAGACTTTGAGAAATACCTTGTCTCCAACCCGATATTCAATGTCTTTCCTTTTCAAATCCGCATACGACTTTTGGCGATCCGGCGACCTTCAAACTTTCACGAATTACTCGAACTTTTGCTCAAAGATCCTTAACCAAATCAACCTCAAGAATTTACCTTCACTAAGTTCGGTCTAGAATAATGGGTACGGCATTTACGACCGTATAAAGCCTCGTAAGGCGCCATCTTAATACTTGACTGAAAGCTATTGTTGTGTTTAATTCAATCAAAGGCAAATACTGCTTCCCATGAACCACTAAACTCAAGGATGCAACATCTCAACATATCCTCGAGTATTTGAATTATCCGTTCGGATTGACCATCGGTTTGGGGGTGAAAGGCAGTGCTGAAACGCAACTTGGTACCCAAAGCTTCTTGCAACTTCTTCCAAAATCGCGAGGTAAATCTCGGATCTCTATCCGACACGATGGAAATAGGCACCCCGTGTAGTCTCACAATCTGATAAACGTACAATTCGGCTAGTTTGTCCATTGAAAAATCCGTACGTACGGGGACAAAGTGAGCCGACTTAGTCAATCTATCTACAACGACCCAAATCGCATCCTTCTTACTAGCTGACAATGGCAGTCCGGATACAAAGTCCATTGTGACTCGATCCCATTTCCACTCGGGTATCGCGATCGGCTGAAGTAATCCTGAAGGCACTTGATGTTCCGCTTTCACTTGTTGACATATTAAACATCTCGAAACAAAATCAGAGATGTCTTGTTTCATACCATGCCACCAAAACCGACGTTTCAAATCGTTGTACATCTTCGTACTCCCCGGGTGGATTGCCATTCGGCTACAATGGGCTTCATTCAGAATTATCGAAATAAGCTCCGAATTCTTTGGAACACACAGACGACTTCTGAACCTCAAACAATCGTCATCATCGATTTGAAACTCTGATTCCTTGTTCAGAACACACTCAGCCCGTTTTGCAAGCAACTCCTCATCAACTTTCTGAGCTTCCCGAATTTGATGAGCCAACAATGGTTTGGCCTTTAATTCGGCTACTAACACATTGTCGGGTAGGATAGACAAGTGTACATTCATCGCTCGTAAAGCAAACAGTGATTTCCGGCTTAAGGCATCCGCAACCACATTAGCCTTTCCCGGGTGATAATCAATGACGAGCTCATAATCTTTTAACAACTCGAGCCATCGTCTTTGTCGCAGATTTAAGTCTCTTTGGGTCATCAAATATTTGAGACTTTTGTGATCCGAATACACACGGCACTTCTCACCAAATAAGTAGTGTCGCCATATCTTTAAGGCGAATACGATGGCAGCCAATTCGAGATCATGGGTCGGATAATTTTTCTCATGTGGCTTTAATTGTCTCGACGCATAGGCCACAACTCGCCCTTCTTGCATCAATACGCAACCCAACCCAAGTAGGGATGCGTCACTATAAATGACAAACTCTTTGCCCGATTCGGGTTGCACTAGGATTGGGGCTTCAGTCAAATAAGTTTTCAGTTGATCGAAACTCTTCGACATTTCTCCGTCCATTCAACTTAACATCCTTTTGGAGTAGCCGTCATTGGCGTGGCTATCGTTGAGAAACCTTTACAAATCATCGGTAATAACCTAAGAAGCCCCAAAAGCTCGAACCTTAGTAATATTTCTGAGGCTTCCAATTAAGTATGGCTGAAATTTTATTCGGTCGACTCGAATACCGATCTGATACCACATGACCCAAGAAGCTAACCTCCTCAACCGAACTCACACTTGTTGAACTTAGCATATAACTGCTTATCCCGTAAAATTCGCAACACTATCCTCAGGTGTTCAGCGTGTTCGGTCTCATTTTGCGAATAGACCAAAATGTCATCAATGAAGACAACTACGAACCGATCCAAATATGGTCTGAAGATCCGATTCATCAAATCCATAAATACCGCAGGGGCATTAGTAAGCCCAAACGGCATCACTAGGAACTCGTAGTGACCATATCTCGTTCTGAAGGCAGTCTTGGGTACGTCCGAATCTCGAATTCAAGAATCGATAATAGCCCGATCTCGGATCTATTTTCAAAACACCGAGGCTCCTTCGTTGATCGAACAAATCATCGATCTGTGATAGCGGATATTTGTTCTTTATCGTCGCTTTATTAAGCCGATGATAGTCGATGCACACCTCATGGTTCCATCTTTCTTTTTCACAAACAACACTGGCGCACCCCAAGGCAAAAAACTCGAGCGAGCAAAACCTCTATCCACCAATTCTTGCAACTGAGCTTTCAACTCCTTTAATTCCGTTGGTGCCATACGATACGGAGCTATCGAAATTGAGTGGTACCGGTACCAATTCGATGCCAAACTCTATTTCCGAACAGGTGGCAAACCCGTAATTCTTCGGAAAACATCCGGTATTCACAAACCACTGGCACAGATTTGGGTTTCTTTTCTGACTCCTTGTCATCGAGCACATACGCAAGGTATGCTTCGCACCCTTTTCTTACATATTTCTGGGCCAACATTGCTGATATTATAGCTGGCAACCCCTTTAAGTCCGTAGACTCAACCTGAATTATCTCGTTATTCGTGCGCCTCAGATCGATAGTCTTGCTTTTGCAATTTACAACCGCATCGTGCATGGTTAACCAATCCAAACCAAGAATAACGTCGAACGGCAAAAGCATCAAGTCCGCCGGGAAACAAGAACCTCGAAATACTAGGGGACTTTTCTTACACACTTTGTTGACAAGCACGTAATGACCCAAGGGTTTGACACCGAATTAAAACTCGAGACTCAATAGGCAAAGTCTTCTTTGGATGCTAAGGTTTCGCATATATAAGAATGAGTAGAACCAGGGTCAATCAAAGCAATCACATTAGTATCGAAAAGAGTGAAAGTACCGGTGATAACGTCAGGGGAGGATGCCTCCTCTCGTGCGCGGATGGCATATGCTCTAGCAGGAGCGCGGGCCTCGGATCGAACAGTCGTATCAGAGGCTCCTCTCTGATTGCCACCCCTACCTCCAGAAATTCTCGGGGGCCTACCTCTAGCCATTGTTCCACTAGGTCTTGCACCTTGCATCTTATTCTTCTCATCTAGCTCCGTGCAATCTCTAATGAAGTGGTCCTTCGAACCGCATCCATAACAGGCCCTATTAACAGACTTACCCCAACATTCACCTAGGTGTCGTCTTCCACATTGGGGGCATTCAGGTCTCTCTCGATGATTATTGCCCACACTAGCTACCGAAGTAGCTCGGGAGTCCGTCGACGGTCGGGCTCTAATGGAAATTCCCGCAGTCGCCCTCGACTTACTGGTGTCCTCCCTGAACTTCTTTACCGCCGAGAATGGAGCTTTACTCGCCGATCTTTTACGATAATCTCTTGCTTCAAATTCAGCCTTCTTCTTTTCCTTTCCCAGTTCTTCCGCCTTGCAGGCTCGTTCGACTAGTGTTACAAACTCCTTTATCTCCAAAATACCCACTAGCAGCTTCAAATCTTCATTCAATCCTTCTTCAAATCTTTTGCACATAGCAACCTCATCAGCCACACACTCCCGGGCATACCGACTAAGTCTTACGAACTCATGTTCGTATTCAGATACGGACATCCGGCCTTGCTTGAGTTCCAAGAACTCCTTACGCTTCTGATCGATGAACCGTTGACTGATGTATTTCTTTCGAAATTCGGATTGAAAGAAATCCCAAGTAACTCGTTCATTTGGGACTATGGAAATTAAAGTCCTCCACCAATAGTAAGCTGAGTCTCGCAACAAGGATATAGCACACTTAAGACATTCATCGGGTGTGCATGACAGTTCATCTAACACTTGAATGGTGTTATCGAGCGAACTTCGGCCTTTTCGGCATCATCGAGAACATGGCCTTGAACTCTTCAGCCCCGCTTCCTAATCAGGTCTCTGGTGGTTTACTCAGCCTCACAGGATCGATGAATCGAAGGCATTAAGGGCTCTTGGGGTGGAGTATTTAAATTCGGAATGGTTGGACAGCCGGATTAGTTCGGACATCTTCGCGACCCACTCATTCATCATGGTGAAGAAGGCTTGTTTCGCCCCTTCATTTTGATTATTCGCGGATGACTAAGGCTCAACAGGCGGTGTCCCTTGTGCAGGAGCAGCCGCTACACTTTCAACGTCATCCGCCAAGGGTCTCTCTATCCCGGGTTCCATCGCTAATCAAAACAAAAATTTCAACCGTCAGAAGTCATCACATTATTAAGCACTAACAATTTGGCATGTATAGCTAGACTCACACGCTCTATGGTAGTCCTAGAACCGACTAAACCATAGCTCTGATACCAATAAAATTGTAACACCCCAAACCCGTGACCGTCACCGGATTTGAACACGTGGTGTTACCGGGCTTACGTCCCTTATTTCTCTCTTTGTAAAATCTGATTGCTGTTCTAGGCAGGCTAGCTAACTGCGTCACTGTCGCCTTAAAAATCATATCTCGAGTTTCAAAACTCGGAAACTGATTCCGTAAATTTTCCCTGAATTTAGACTCATATATATATCCATGGATTTATTTCTAGAATTTTTGGTTGGGCCAATTGGTACAGTTTATTAGTTAAAGTCACCAATGTTACAGGAGTCAACTACACTGACCTTCGTGCGTTAAAACTTGAATATCTCTCTGTACAGGGTTTTAATACTGGTGCCGTTTGTTTCTAATGAAACTAGACTCAAAATAGAATCTGCACATATAAGGCATGACTTCTAATTATTTCTGGATAATTTATAGTAAATTTTCAAAATCACGACAGGGGACCCAGAAACCGTTCTGGCCCTGTCTCACGAGAACTTTAATATCTCTCAGTATACTGCTCATATGGTTGTTTCGTTCCATCCATATTAAACTAGATTCATCAAGGTTCAATTGCATAATTTATTCACTATTTAATTCTACTTCTACTATTTTTAGTGATTTTTCAATCTCACCTCACTGCTGCTGTCCGCAACAGTTACTGCAGTAGACTATGCCAATTTCATGAATCTTTCCTTGGCCTTAATCATCCATCATACATGACACAAATTATGGCCACCTTATCAAAATTAAAGTTTCTAAGACTCGTGGCTATAGGTTCTAGCATCCCACTCGACGACCACATAGGCCATTTTCACATGGCTTAAAGTTTACAACCCACAGTTCAACAAAATATAATAGCCTATACATGCCAAATGTTCTTCAACAACGAAGACAATACCAAAATATTTCAGCGGTGTGATGACTTGACGACGGTTCGATCACGCAAACAATACGAGTCCGAGAGACCTAAAATGGGTGACAAGAAAACACCGAGTGAGTTTATAACTCAGTAAGTCATAAGCATTCATCAATCCACTGATAAAGTTACTACAACATGAACAATAAACGAGGTTAGGTACTCATCCATATCGAATCTATACCATAATTCCTTGGACCTTTTGGTCCAATCTCATACCAAGTCATACATCCACATTTCATATTCTACACAATGAGATATTTGAAGCATTTTCACACACTAACTCATTTCCACCACTATCATACAATTTCAATCATCACATAGATTTAAGGCTTACCAAATTCAACCCCGAGCATGAACGTATTTTCTATTCGTCATGAGCTCGAGATACTTACCCGATCCGCTGTCCATACTCAACTCGATGGAGACACACCCTCCATATATATAGAGTACGCACACACAGTGCTTAATATTCGATTTCGCACACTTAGTGCCACGCGATTTAAGCCCGCACACATAGTGCCATACCCTTCGAGCTCGCACACCCAAGTCTTGGTATTTTTTTTTCCAGCATGCACACTTAGTGCCATATATTTCCAGCATGCACACTTAGTGCCAAATATTTCCAGCACGCACACTTAGTGCCTATCTCGTCACCATACACACGTATTGCCCGCACACATAGTGCCGAAAGCAAACTTTCTACACATTTCACTATTTCTTTTACATTCAACAATTATCATCACTCCATACACATACAATTTCATTTATACATATATAGCATTCCATTAAACACAATTGCATAGATTTTCCAATCATTTAAGCGTTATCAAACATATGTGCTTAATGACTTACCTTGTGTTGGGCAAAATGGTTCCAACTCGGCTACTCGATGTTCTTTCCTTTGCCTTTGCTTGTTTCTCCACCTCGAGCTTCTTGAGCTTAGTCAATAAATAAACTAGTTTAACCGTCTTGCCAAATATTTATACATATATACATGACATCAACTATACTATCATCATTAATACATCAATTCACAAAATTTTATCTCATGAGCATATGACCCATTTTTTACCCCATATGGCGAATGTATGTATATATATATACAATGTCAACTATAACATCTTTTAATCACCTAATTTCATCTCAAATTCCCATGACCGATCACACCTATACTTACATTCCAATATTCGGAATATTCAAAAATCACGTTCTAAATACAATAGTCATGAACAATGCCGAATCCTTGTGTGTTCAAACATGAATTATTTTACTTAAATCAAAACGTATAAACATTCACAACTCGTATTCTTAGGAAGGCCGATTTATTTCCATAGTACATTCCTCATCAATACTTAGATGAACAACCAAAATCCCTACCTTTATACCCTAGCCGAATGCTCCTATCATCCATAAAAATTACAAATTTTAGCATGGGCTAAGTAGGAATCATTTAACATTCAAATAAACTCCTATCTCCAACACTTAATCATTCGGCATATTGTCTAAATACACATGAGAAATCTCATCTTCCTTGACCTTACCAAGAGTGCACCCACACTTCAACTTAGCATATTACAAAACCAAATCAACAAATTCAATGCTTACCTCCTAGTAGCCAAAGATACTTGCCGAATTGACCTAGGTAAATCTTCCTTCCTTTCACTTTTTTTTTTTCAAGAACAACCAAAAGAATGAACAATGAATGAACAAAACCTTTTTTTTTTCTTTTCTTTCTCTCTAGCTACGGCACAATGGGGGGCATCCATGCTCATTTTTTTTCATTTCTTTAATGCTAGTTTTTATTTTATGGCTTCCTACATACACCACTAGCAAAACATGTTGGAAACATGTTTCCTTTGCCCATAATCTTGTCATGGCCGGCCACTCACCTTAGGAAAGGGGGTTATTTGACATGCAAGGACAACCATTTTCCCACATGTATTAATAGGCCACCTTACATTTGCCTAGCACATTTCTAAATTTTCTCACATAAGTCCTATTTGATAAAATTCACTTACAATTAACAAAATCCAAACATTCAATTTTTCACACATTCATATTCACATATTCTAGACAATAAATATTACGTTAGAACATTTCGGTGACTCGGTTTAGCGGTCCCGAAACCGCTTTCCGACTAGGGTCACTTTAGGGCTGTCACATGTTTTGGGCCTCGTAGGCTTGTTTAAAGGACAATATGAATGTTTTTGAAAAGTTTTAAATTTGGGTGGAAATTCATATCTCGGTTTGAATGTTTATTTGCGTTCAAGTCTAGTAATGCCTTGTACTCTATCCCGACGTCGAATATGGGTAAAGGGTGTTACAAGTAGCTTCTTCTATCCCGTGTCATTGCCAAAGAACTTTTATTGTAACACCTCAAACTCGGCCTAACGTTATGACTGAATCTGGCGTGTCACATTAAAATGCTTTTTCGAAAAACTTTGTCTTTTTAATAAATCTCGCTTGAAAGAGAAAAAGCCCCTTTGTTTAATTCTAAAATCAATTTAATTATCTATTAACCATTTTAAACCAGCCTTACTTTTAAAAACATGTTTGTTGTGGAAGCCTTTCAACAATGTTGCAAAAATGTAATGTTATGAAAACAGATATCATTTTGGAAAATCGCGCTCTACTTTTAACAGAAATAAATCATAATAGTTAAGAACCTCCAAATTAAAAGCTAGAAGATTAGAGAAAAGGCCTTATTACATCAAAAACCCAAAGAGAAAGTAATTTAAGTAATGTAAAATAAAATACGAAAATTTAAAGTTGTTCATAGTGTGGCCACCTCCGAATCCCCCCATACGTCGAACCGCCTACTCTGGATTACTTGAAAAAAATTTAAAAGAGAGGGGTGAGTTTACGAAAACTCAGTGTGTACAACCTCATCGATCATAAAGCATGCATCACATCAATTTGGGCCTAAGCCCATTACAATAACGGTGGCACTTGGGCCTTAGTCCATAGTAGCCTCAGTTGGGCCTGAGCCCATGTCATAATCAGAATTAGATTATACAATGCACAAATACCCAACCAACCCTGTACTCCGTATCCCATCCAACCCTACACTCCTGTAGGGATTTAATCGCCCACCCATCCCTACACTCCTGATGTAGCATCGGTTGCAGCACTAACCAATTTCGCAGCAAAGCTGCCAATCACATAATGGCTTTAAGCTATCGGTGGGTCCACAGTCTTCAAGCGACCAAGCGACCCTAACAAATCATATACTTCCTCCAAATGAATGATCTCGTCCCCCATGCAGCATAATATCACATGAATGCAAACATATCATAAATGGCATACAATAACAATCGTATAACATGTAGAGGCATTTTAGTCATTTTGCCCTTCGAGTGCATAACGGTCATTTTGTAAATCGGGATCTAAGTACACTTACTAACCCATCAGTAGGTTCATAGTCGTATTGCGCGACCTGTGGCAAACAAATAGAGCGATTAGGCCCAAAGCCCATTTAAGCAGGCCGATACGCCTACACGACCCATTGGCCCACCAAGCCCGATTTTGATCCAAGCTATGTGAGTGACACGGTCGGTCCAACGTTTTCCCACCTATTGGTGAGTTTTACACATCTAGGGCCTACAGGCCCACTACTAGGCCTAAATGGGCCCACACGCTCGTGTGGCCCATTTAGCCCAAACTCAGTCACGACTATGTGACCTACATAGCCCAGTCTAATATTTAACACCTACCGTGGATTTAATCTATGTGGGGCCCACAAGCCCATTAGGCCCACACGGCCCAACGTGGCCCATAACGCCCCAAGTCCATGAAAACGCCCGTGGTAGCCTTTACAGTCTATCGCCTATGATTTGTGGGCTCGGTTTATCCCACGAGCGACCGCAAGCTCATGAGGCCCGTAATGTTAAAGTTTCGGCACTTCAGCTCTTCGACTTTTCGGCTTTGGTCGTTTTACAGTAAAATGGGGGTGTGATTATGCACCTGGTTGCGAAAATGAGCGAATAGTCCTCGAGTACCAAAACCTATATCCATTCACAACACATGATTAATCGCATGTCAATAGGAATACAACCAGCCTTAATCAATATACTTAATCACTTAAACCACAACCACCTACCTTGCTTGAGCCAACGAATATTCGCACCTAACTGTTGATCAATAGCGATTACCCACTCCTTGATTAAAATTTGCAAATGAGTCGAACCTCCTATTAACATATATATATATGAAAATAATTGATCCTTAGTGAAACACATACTCACAGAAGTTGCGAAACGTAGAACAGAATAGAATTCAAAGTCAGCAGATAAGGCAAAAGAGCAATTTCGACACTGTGGGGGTAAAACTACGATAGATTATCGGCAATAATAGAGAACAAGGGAGCATTCTAAACTTAGCAATAATCCCCAACTTCCGGCAGCAGCCCTAGGTAAAACGACAGCCTAAAGAAAAGCAAGGGAAAAGAATTACTTTTACAGAGGAACCAAACAATAATCGGCCAAGAGAAAAACTTGCCAAAACCGAAAATGTTGAGAGGGTCGGTCCAGAGAGAAAAAATTGAGAAATGACAGAAAAGAACAATAATTAAATCAGCCACAGTCTCCAGGCTACAATAATAATAAAACGATAGAGTTTGAATAAGGAAGGAAGTATGTATTCGGTTTAAAGAGAAAAAAAGAAGAAATAGTTTTAGAATGAGAAGAGTAGAAGAGGCAAAAAGATGAGAGTCAAGAAACTTAAAGAAGAGTGTACAACCGAAACCAGCAAAGGGGAAAAAGCACTATCAGAAACTCTTTTTGCACCAATCGACCTCTAGAGAACAAAAGAAAAATCCCAAAATGTTACAAACCCCAAAAAAACACTCACTTCTCAAAATCGAAATTCCTGAGTGCTTTACAGTTCAAAATTAGCACACTCCTCTCACACTTCTCTACCTCCCTTGATTTTCTCCACAATCTCCTCCTAAAAATCCTCCTTTATCTCCTCCATGATTTTCTCCATAATCCACTCCTTGACTAGTTCAAACTTCCCTCAACAGAGTTTCAATCAACCTCTACTTCTCACATGGCAAGAGAGCAAAATAAATACTCTTCTTACCTTGCCACGACTTGAACCTTAGACCTCAAGAGAACTCTACACGCCACCTACCACTACACCACAAGTTCTTTTTGTGACACATTTTACCCACAAATAATTATAAGGCCTACCAGCTAAAGCCAAGGTTCACTTAAGGGGAAAAACTAAAATTTTTGCAAAAGTCTAGACTTGAACCCAGGCTTCTCCAACACTTCCAAACACACCCAAATCACTTAGCCATCATAGGAAACATGTAATTTGTGTCACTTTCTTGCTTAACTAAAATATTTATGAGCAATCTCCTAACTGCTCCCATGCTCAAGGGCCAATACTTCTACGCCCAAAATTCGGGGCATTGCATTCACTAAAGCTACCTTTCTATTTCTTAACTTTTTCGTCTCACGTGCCAGAATTTTGATTGGTTCCTCACTGTAAGTCATGTCAGGCTAAATCTCAACTTCTATCGAGGATATAACATGTGAAGGATCCAACCGATACCGTCGCAACATAGACACAAGAAAATCATTATGAATTCTATCAAGCTCTAGTGATAATGCTAATCGGTATGCAACAAGTCCAATTCTTTCAGTAATCTCATATGGCCCGATGAACCAAGGGCTCATCTTTCTTTTATGGCCAAATCAAATAACTTTCTTCCAAGGTGATACTTTCAAGAATACCTTGTCACCAACTTGGAATTTTATCTCTTTTCATTTAAGATCAGCATAAGATTTTTGACGGTCAAAAGCTACTTCCAAACAATCTCTGATCACTTTCACTTTTTCTTTAGTCACACAAATTAAATCAACTCCATGTATCTTTTTCTCACTAAGCTCAATCCAATACAATGGAGTTCTACATTTACGACCATACAGAGCCTCGTACGGTGTCATTTTAATGCTGGACTAATAGGTATTATTGTATGCAAATTCAACTGAAGGTATATACTTTTCCTAGTTACCTTCAAAATTTTAGTACACAACACCGAAGCATATCTTCTAAAATCTGAATCACAAGCTCAAACTGACCATCAGCCTGAGGATGGAATGCGGTACTAAAATGTAACTGTGTACCCAGAGCTCCTTGCAACTTATTCTAGAATCGAGATGTAAATCGAGGATTCTTGTTTGAAATAATGGAGACTGGCACTCTATGTAGTCAGATAGTTTCAGAAACATATAACTCTACTAATTTGTCCAGGGAGAAATTCATATGTACTGGAATAAAGTTTGAAGACTTCATTGAACGATCAATTATTACCCAAATAGCATCTTTCTTTTGTGTGGATAAGGTAATCCCGATACAAAGTCTACAGTAACTCTTTCCTATTTCCACTCTGGTATCGTAACCGGCTGCAATAATCCCAAAGGCAGCTTTGTGTAGAATCTTCTGTACTAGCTCTGAATTCCTTGGTACACATACTCGACCCCTGAACATAAAGCAATCACCATATCCAATCTAAAATTTTGAATCAGAAATTGACTTACATTGTACATGTTTAGCTTGTAATTTATCATCATTTTTCTGAGCCTCGCAGATCTATCACAGAAATGTCAATTTAGCTTTTAATTCAGCTATGATTCAACCATCATCAGACAAAGATAACCAGGTATTCATTGCTCACAAATCAAAGCATCTACAACCACATTGGCTTTTCCTGGATGATAATCAATAATCAGATCATAATCTTTCAATAATTCAAGCCACCTACGTTGTCTTAAGTTCAAGTCTTTTTGCGATATTAGGTACTTTAAACTCTTGTGATCAGTGAATATTTGACACCTTTCACCAAATAGATAGTGCTGCCAAATTTTCAATGCTAACACAATTGTTGCCAATTTTATATCAGTATCGCTTAATTCCTTTCATGTGATTTTAGCTGTCTAGAAGCATAGGCTATTACTTTACCTTCTTGCATTAAGACACAGCCTAAATCTTTCAATGATGCATCACTATAAATCACAAATCCCTTACCCTATTCATGTAACGCCCCAAATTTTGGGCCTAAAAGTATTAGGTCTTGAGCTTGGGAATAGTTAGGAGGCTGCACATAAATGTTTAATTGTGCAAGAAAGTGACACAATAGTGTATCTGCTTCAGTGGTTATGTGTTCTGGGAGTGTCTGAGAAGTCTTGGGTTCAAGCCTTGGCTTGCGCAAAAGTTTTGTTTTAAAAGGAATAAACACTGTCTCTAGGCAGTAGGCTTTTAAATAAAACTGGGTGAAACATGACGGAAATGGCCTGCTGGTCTAGGGGGTAAGTGGTGTGTTACCTATGCCAGAGGACTGAGGTTTGAATCCTGGTGAGTGCAGTGGGTATTTCATTTTTACTGCTTGGCCATGGAAGAGTTGTGGTTGACTGAAATTTTGTGTTTGAGGAGTGTAGGGGGACGTATGGCTGATTGTTAGGAGGAAATATTGGGTTGGTGGAGGAAAATAAGGAATTTGAGATGTGTGGGGAGAAAATCATGGGAAGTTGAGATGAAAGGGAGTGTTGTGCCGAAATTGGACTTTAGGCACACAAGAATTCGGCTTTGGTTGCTCCCTCTCCTCATTTTCGGCTTCTATCAATTACTTTGGTTTATAACTGCTAAAGATAGGAAAACTCAAGTTTTCAAAAGAAACAATGTTTTTACAAAGTAAATGCAAGTACGCAACTGTTTTAAAAAGCTTCCGCTATAACATGATATTTTTGGAAATGAATAATGATTTTAAAGTAAATACTTTTTGGTCAGTGACGCAAGTTTTGAAATGAATGACACAACTCAGAAACACACAAAGACGTTAAATATATAGTAAGAATTTTCATCGATATAACACTTTACGAAAAACACCCAATGTGACATCGCTAGATTCGGTCATAACGTTCAGGTCGGGTTTGGGGTGTTATAATTTAGGTTGAACTAGCACTGGTGCTTCAGTCAACAAGGTTTTCAATCTGTCAAAATTTTGTTGACATTTATCAGTCCATTCAAACTTCACATCTTTCTGTAACAATCGTGCCATTGGAGAGGCTATCATTGAAAATCCTCTTACAAATCTCTGATAGTAACCAACTAATCCTAAAAAACTTCTGACTTCAAATACATTTTTTGGTGGTTTCTAATTAACAATTGCTAAAATTTTATTCGGGTCCACTCTGATGTCTTTAGCAAATACTATATGCCTAAGAAAGCCAACTTACTAAAGCCAAAATTCACATTTACTAAATTTGGCATACAACTATTTCTCACGTAGTATTTGCAAAACAATTCTCAAATGATTAGAATGTTTTCATCTCAGGAGTATACCAAAATATAATCAATAAACACCATAACGAATCTATTTAGATACGGTCTAAAAATTCTATTCATCAGATCCATAAATTCCACAGGTGCATTAGTCAAGCCAAACGGCATCACCAGAAATTCATAGTGTCCATACCTGGTTCAGAACACTATTTTCGGTACATCTGAGTCTTTCACTCGTAACTGATAATAACCAAAACGAAGATCAATCTTCGAAAATACTGTAGCACCTTTCAACTGATCAAACAAGTCATCAATACAAGGCAATGGATACTTATTCTTTATTGTGACTTTATTAAGCTATCGGTAATCAATGCATAATCTCAACGACCCATCTTTCTTTTTAACAAACAAAACTGGTGAATCCCAAGGTGAATAAGTAGGTCGAGCAAAACCTCTGTCAGTTAATTCTTTCAACTGTGCTTTCAACTCATTTAATTCAGTATGAGCCATTCTGTCAGGTGCTATAGATATAGGTGTTGTTCCAGGAACAAGATCTATAGAAAATTCTACCTCTCTGGCCTGTGGTAATCCGAGTAATTCCTCTGGAAAAATGTAAGAAAATTCACAAATAACCGACACATACTTAATCTTCAATTCGAATACTTTAGTGTCCAACACATATACAAGATAAGAATCATACCCTTTTAGATATATTTTTATGCAGACATAGCTGAGATCACATTAGACAACCCATCCAATTTATCAAATTCAACATAGAGCAATTCACAATTCTGGCATTTTAATACAATATATTTCTATTTACAATTTACCTGAAATAGCCCAATTTAGACCCTAATCGGAATGGTGGTTTTAGAACCATGAATCTGAGTCAAAAAAACATTTAAAAATTATTTTCTATGTTTATTATATGTGAATTAATATCTGTGAAATTTTCGTGATTTAATTTTGTCGTTTGAGTGTCTGATTTAATAAAAAGGGCTTAATTACGTAAAATGAAAATTTGATGGTTTAATTTGTAAGGGCTGAATTGTTGTTGTCTTTAAAACTGGAGGCATTTATAATGCAATATTACCATGTTAGCTTAAAGTGGACGGTTATAGCCATTAAACATAATGGTTTTATATTTTATTTTAAAGGTTAAAAATGTAAAATAATAAACAACATATATGTTATCATAAAACATAAAATAAACATAAGTGTTCATTTTATTTCTTGGTGACAGAAACATTAAAAAGAAAAGAAAGCTTAGGTGTTCGGCAATATTGAAGCTTGATTAAGGTATGTAGCTAGCTTGGTTTTTGATAATTTTTACGTTTTTGAGATTGTTGCAGTGTAATGTACAAAGCCATACTTGAATTTCTGATTTTGATGAATATTTTGAGTTATTCCATTGATGAATATTTGAGTTTTTTGATGTTAGTTGATGAAATATGAAAGATATGTTTTGGATTGATATGTTTTTTGTTGGAATTTTTGATGATTTTAAGTAATTAGGACTAAATTGGAAAAATAATAAGTGGATGGACTAAAATGCTAAATAAATGAATAATATGGACTTGTACAAACATGGGTAATATTCAGCCTAAGCATGGTATGTGCAAATTTTGCATGTTTTGTGTTTTGTGTAATTTCGACTAAATTGTAAAAAGTGTGAAATATCAGCGGTAAAATGGTAATTTGCCTATTTATGTGGTTTTGGACTAAATTGAGTGAAAATATGTTGAATGAGTTTAATTTTAATATGTTTAGATCAAGAACCAAAGAAATCAGATATGGATCAGGGGAAAACTAAAGTTGTCGACTAGTCGTCCCGTTTCGATTTTTCATCGTCCGAGGTAAGTTTCTAAGCAAAAAGATGTTATTAAATTTCAATATATGTGATTTATAAATAATTTTAATAATTAGAATCCAATTATGAATCGGCATTGAGTAATGAAAAATAATTTATGTTTGATGATAAAGTAATGAATAAGTTTTGGTATTTGAAGTGATGACATGAGCTATACATGTTAAAATGTAGATTATATGTATATTAATTGCAAATCTATATTCGTCTAAATGATATATGTATGTGATATTAAAGTGTGAATCATGGATATATATATAGATAAATATATATATATTCGACCATATGATGATATTGTGACCTTGGAAGTGAATGATAACTTTGCTAATGAACATATGTGTATTTTGGCCAAGTTAAAGTTGATATGTGGATGTATATGAGACATCGATATGTGATTACGTGTAAGACCACGTCTGGAACATTGGCATCGATATGTGATTATGTGTAAGACCACGTCTGGGATGTTGGCATCGAAATGTGATTACGTGTAAGACCACATCTAAGACGTTGGCATCGATATGTGATTAAGTGTGCACGTCTGGGACGTTGGCATCAATATTTGATTATGTGTAAGACTACATCTGGGACATTGGCATCGATATGTGATTAGGTGTAAGACCACGTCTGGGACATTGGCATCGATATGTGATTATGTGTAAGACCACGTCTGAGATGTTAACATTGATATGTGTTTAAAAGTAAGACCCTGTCTGGGACAGTGGCATCGATATGTGATTACATGTAAGACCACGTTAGGGACGTCGGCATTGTACCAAATATGTGATTATTTGAATATCCTATTAATTCTAAATGGTTAAACGAGCAATGATAAGTTATGATCGAATATGTAATCGAGCTAAAAAGTTCAGGTATGTGTTTGTTAAATGCTTATATGAAAATATGGTAGGATAGACATTTGAAATGTGATACAAATTATGTATGATGCAAATGGAATTCTATGCATATATGATTGAACATATTCGGCCTTATGATTATAAAATGTGAATTTTTTTGAGATGATTTATGAGTTACGAGTATGAATATGTATTCTTGGATGAAAATAGGTTGATTCTACCTTGTTATTATAATGTTAATATGCATTCTTGATATATATTTGCTTATGACTTACTAAGCTGTGAAAGCTTATTGTGTGTATATTTACTCTCTGCTTTATAGGTTTTGGATCTAGTAACAGACTCGGGGATCGTTAGAGAAATCTATCACACTATCGACTGTTTCAGTACTTTTATAATTTGAACTTGAACTTATGGCATGTATAGACTACCCTTTATGTTAGTTTATTTAAAGTTGTGTATATATTAAGCCATGCAAAAATGGCTAATATGTTATGAGAGTATATAAGACTTAAGTCAAGTTTTATATGTGTTATATGTATTAATAATGGTTGGTGAATTTGTATATGGTTTGGTTAAATCGGCTTTGGTATATACATGAGTATGAATTATGTTTGTCATGTTATCTTTAGTTAAAATGATTTAGATATGTCTTGTATTAGATAGTAATGTTTAAATTTGGTTGATAAATATATTTGGCTAAATGATGAATTGAGGTAATCAGTATACTTGATTGATGGTTCGATATTTGTATATACGTATATGTGTGTGAATCATGGTTGATACATGTGGTAATGGTGATAAGGTTATGCCAAAGTATATGTAAATGGTAAATTTGATTTGAAGGGAAATTGTGGATGTATATTTTGTTGAGTAAATTACATGATTTATAAGTGGGACAGATTAGGTAAATAACTATGTTTTGAAGTGTTGATATTCAATTGTGGAATGAAATAGATAGAGATATTAGTTTATTTCCTTTGATCATTGATTATAAATGAGATGTTAAGCATAATGAATAGCTTGTAAAATGACCATGTTTAATTGGAAAACATGGTGAATTAGCTTTAGGTGGATATTAGTTAATTGGAGTAACATGTATTTATGATTAATAGTGGTTCGATTCGACTATATATATGTTTATATATGTACATAGCCGAATATGATAATTGTGACAACTCGAATTAGGGCCTAATCGGAATAGTGGTTTCGTGACCACAAATCCAAGATAGAAATAATTGTTTTATAATTATTTTGGGGTTTATGATATGATTTCATGATTTCGTGAAAATTTCGTGATGAAATTCTATGCATTGAGCGCTTAAGTTGAGATTAGGGCCTAACCGAATAAATTGTAAAACTCGTGTTTTAGAAGTTTTTAGTATGAAATTGCTTTGGGATGTTAATTAGGAGGTCTTAAATAGCAATTTGACCAATTCCTAAGTTATGGACAAAAAGTTGGACATGGAGGGAATTTTTGGAAAGTTTAGTAGTAAGGGCATTTTGGTCATTTGTATATTAAATGAAATAAAATGGGAAAAATAACACAAAATTGGTCATCATCTTCACTAGTTGCTGCCGAAATTTTCTCTCCTCCATAGCTAGGGTTTTTTCAACTTTCAAGCTTCATAGTAAGTGATTTCAAGCCCGCTTTTAATGTTCTTCACATTTTGAAATCCTCGTAGCTTCGGTTTACCTATTTCTACCATTATTTCGAGTTAGGGTTTATGTTTAAAAATTTACCCATGAATGATAGGCATGTATTTTGTTGTTTGATGGTAGAATATGAATGTTTGAAGTTAGGAGGCGATTTATAGCGAAAACAAGCAAAACGGCATAATCGATAAAAATACCTATTGTTCATAACTATGTGTTAGAATGAGAATTTGATGTTTCCATAGAAGAGAAAAATGATCAGTAGGTCATTAAACATAAGAATAAGGGCTGAAATTAAATTTTTGAGCCTTAGGGCAAAATTGTAATTTTGTAAAAGTTAGGGGGCAAAAATGTAATTTTTGTATAATGTGATTTTTGGATTAAAATAAATATTTAAAATGTTAAATGAGCTAAATATGTTGTTATAGATCAAGAAAGGCGTGGAATCGACCTCGAATGGGGGAAGGAGAAAGTTTTGGACTAAATTGCAAAATTCTCATATTTTGCACCGAGGTAAGTTTGTATGTAAATAATACATTAATTTCATTTACATTCTTATATTTTAGCCTATTATATATATATATATATATACTAGCTGATGTTGAAGTATAAATCGACTATTGGAAGAATAGAAATAAGTAATAGAGAAAGAGATCCCGGTTGAACATTCGGAAAGATCGAATAAAATAGAGGGAGCGTAGCTAGGTCACATGTATGGTGCTGAGTGCACATCATGTGTACAAGAAAGCTACGAGATACTATGTAGTAGCTAGGCCACATGTGTGATACGGGATGTATCCCATGTAGACAAGAGAGCTACGGGAGAGATAAATGTAGCTAGGTCGCATGCGTGATTATAAGTGAAGAACACCATGTAGACAAGAGAGCTACGAGACAAATTGGCTAGGTCGCATGAGTGGTACTAAGTGTTCACCATGTGTACAAGAGAGTCGAATTAAATGAAATATGATGGTGGGGCTGTGTGCTGAAACCATCAAGTATCGAGGAATAATCTGAATTGTTCAATAGGATGCCTTTGTGGTGACATTGTAATCATGGGACTATACTCGCGATGTGTGAAATGTGGTGAAAATGATTTGTGATATATATATATATAAGTTAAAATGAGGTTAGTACAAAGAATGTGTGAAAGAGTGAAATTAGCACTAAAACTGTTTTTGGACAAGATGTGGTGACGTGATTTTGAAAAATCACCAAAAATAGAAGAAATTTAATTAGAGGTTGAATGAGATGTGAAATTAAAGCTTAATGAGTCTATTTTCATATAAAAGAAACAGAGCAAGCAAAGGAATTCTATATTTTGAGATATTTACAATTGTGTTTGACTTGCGCAAGATGACTATGTGATCCCCTGTTCCAAATTTTAAAAATCATTAAAATTTGTACAAAACACAATAGGAAATATAGTTTATATGCATAAATTCCTTATTGAGTCTACTTTTAAATGAAACAGTTTTCATGGTTATTTGAATTGTGTACTGAGAGAAATTTAGTTTCTTAGTGAACAGAGGTCAGATAAGTTGAGCTGTGTAACAGGGGAAACTTAAACTAATAAACTGTACTAATTGGCTAAACCAAAAATTTTTATTAGAATATTTATGTGTCTAGATTCATGGAAATTTTACGGATTTTAATTTCAAGTTTTGTAACTCGAGTTATGATTTATTTAGTGATCATGACGCAGGAGGGACAGCTTGATCAAATCGGAGTAAATAGTAAAATTAAAAATATGATATAATTGAGTTATGTTGTAAACATATTAGATTCCTTATTTGTTATTTATATACTTACTTACTAAGCTATAAGCTTACTTTCTTTTCTCTCGTTTGTCTTATAGTGTCATCCAGCTAGTACAGGAGTTAGAGATCGTTGAAGATCCGCCCGCACTATCAATACTCTTGGTATTTGAACTCAACATTTTGAAATATGGCATGTATAGCAGACTTAGTTATTTTGTTACGTATCATAATTGTCTAGGTTTAAAATACTAATTATAGTATCAAACTAATCATTTTGTACGAAGCCTTTGAAATTGGTTTGTATTGTTAATGGCATATGTTATAATGATTCATGATCAAATTGCACGCCATATTTTTTTTTGGGTTCTATTTAATAGTATATACTATAATTTGTTAATACCTCATACCCTGTTCTGGCGACGGATATGGGTAAGGGGTGTTACATTTAATGGTATCAGAGATATGGTTTAGTCGGTTCTCAGACTAATAAAGTGTGTGTAAAAGTCTAGCTATACATGCCATAAAAATATTGTGATAGTGTGGTGACTCCTGATTATTCTAAACTGTGTTTTGTTTTAATATAGTAATGGATCTTGAAGGAACTGCAGCTGATGATGCTGCTAGTAATGCGCCGACCCCCGCACAAGGGACCACGCCTGTGGATAGTAGACCTGAGACATTGAGACAGGGAGATGAGGCTCGGGATGCCTTTCACCAAATGATGAACAATTGGTATACTGAGTTTATTTGAGAAAATCCAAATGCTCAACCTCCTCCACCCCCTCCCATACCTCAGACGATTCCTATAGCTGCTCAAGGCATAGATTTGGTAAGAATGAACAAGCCTCCGGTTGACAAGATTCGAAAATAAGGGGCCGAAGAGTTTAGAGCAAAGATCGATGATGATCCCGAGAAAGCGAAGTTCTGGCTTGAAAATTCTACCCATGTATTTGATGAGCTCTCATGTACACCTGAGGAGTGCTTAAAGTGTGCTGTATCACTTTTGAGAGATTCGGCCTACCACTGGTGGAAGACTTTGGTAGCAGTGGTGCCAAAAGAAAGAGTTACTTGGGATTTCTTCCAGGAAGAATTTAGAAAGAAATACATAAGTCAGCGATTTATTGATCAAAAACGAAAGAAGTTCCTTGAATTGAAGCAGGGCAAGATGTCTGTGGTAGAGTATGAACGCGAATTTATAAGACTCAGCAAGTATGCCCAGGAATGTGTGTCCACCGAGGCCATTATGTGCAAAAGGTTTGAGGATGGGCTAAATGAGGACTTTAAAGTGCTTGTGGGAATTTTGGAGTTGAAAGAATTTGTAGTATTGGTTGACCGAGCTCTTAAAGCCGAAGAATTGAACAAAGAAAGAAGAAAATCTGCTATTGAGGCTCGAGACGCCAGAAAAAGGCCGATAAGCAAGTCATTTCAATCTCAATCAAAGAGGTCCAAAGAGACAAACCCTCGAATGATAGTTTCAACTGGGGATTCACACAGAGATCGTGGCAGAGCATATTCGAGGTCTAAAGCTCAAGCTACTTCGGTGGCAAGTGAGGGTAATGTGCGACCTAGAAAGCCCGAGTGTCAGCAATGTGGCAGGCAACATTATGGTGAGTGTTGGGGAAACGAGTGAGCTTGTTTCAGCATTTTATTAGAGACTGTCCGGAGAAAGTTAAAGAAGAAAGATTTTAGAGTGCTAGACAGATACCACCGCTAGCAGAGGTAGACCACCGAGAAATACTAGAGGTGGGACTAGCAGTAAAACTGCGATGAAAGATTCAGCGGCGAGATCAGAAGCTAGAGCGCCTGCTAGAGCTTATGCCATATGTGCTCGAGATGATGCATCATCTCCTGATGTCATTACTGGTACATTTTCTCTCTATGATACTATTGTTATTGCATTGATTGATCCCGGGTCCACTCATTCCTATATTTGCATGAATTTAGTATCTAATAAAAAGTTGCCTGTTGAGTTTACTAAGTTTACAATTAAAGTGTTGAACCCCTTAGGCCAATATGTGCTAGTTGACAAGGTTTGCAAGAATTGCCCATTAATGATTCAAGGTCACTGTTTTCCGACTAATCTGATGCTGTTACCTTTTGATGAGTTTGACATTATTTTGGGAATGGACTGGTTGACATTGTATGATGCCAAGGTAGATTGTAAACAAAAAACACCAGAGTTGAAATGTGAAAATGGAGAAATACTGTGGGTTGAAACAGATGAATCAAATAAATTGCCTATGGTGATTTCGCACATGTCTGCATAGAAATACATGAGGAAAGGGTGTGAAGCTTATCTGGCTTATGTAATGAATATAGAGTTGCCTCAACTGAAGTTTGAATCAGTACCGATAGTCTGTGTTCCAGAGGAATTGCCTGGGTTGCCTCCGAACAGAGAGATAGAGTTTGCCATTGATTTGTTGTCGGGTATTGCACCGATCTCGATTGCTCCATATAGAATGGCTCCGACTGAATTAAAATAATTGAAGGCTCAGTTGCAAGAGTTAACAGATAAGGGATTTGTGAGACCGAGTTTCTCTCCCAGGGTGCTCTGTATTGTTCAGAAGAAGAAGGATGGTTCAATGAGACTTTGCATTGATTACCGTCAGCTTAATAAGGTGACTATAAAGAACAAGTATCCATTACCGAGGATTGATGATTTATTCAATCAGTTAAAGGGGACCACAGTGTTTTCAAAGATCGATTTGAGGTCTGGTTACTACCAGTTGAGAGTTAAGGAGTCGGATGTGCCGAAAACTGCCTTTAGGACAAGGTATGGACATTATGAGTTTCTTGTGATGCCTTTCGGCTTAACAAATGCTCCAGCTATATTTATGGACTTGATGAACCGGATCTTTCGGCCATATTTGGATAAATTTGTAGTAGTGTTTATAGATGACATTCTAATTTATTCTCGGGATGAGTCTGAACATGCCGAACACTTGAGAACTATATTGCAGATCTTGAGAGAAAAGAAACTATTTGCTAAGTTTAGTAAACGTGAGTTCTGGCTTCGTGAAGTCAGATTTTTGGGACATATAGTCTCGGGTGATGGTATTCGGGTGGATCCGAGCAAGATTTCCGTGATCATTGATTGGAAACCGCCAAAGAATGTATCCGATGTTAGAAGCTTTTTAGGCTTGGCCAGGTATTATAGACGTTTTGTTGAGGGATTTTCGATGATTGCCTCTCCTATGACTAAGTTGTTTCAAAAGAATGTTAAGTTTGAATGGACTGATAAATGTCAGCAGAGTTTTGAAAAGTTGAAAGCATGATTGACTGAAGCACCAATTTTAGTACAGCCCGAGCCAGGGAAAGAGTTCGTAATTTATAGTGATGCATCATTGACAGGCCTTGGATGTGTGTTGATGAAAGAGGGTAAAGTGGTAGCTTATGCTTTGAGATAGTTAAAACCGCATGAGAAGAACTATCCTACACATGATTTGGAATTGGCCGTTATTGTCTTTGCCTTGAAGATTTGGCGACATTATTTGTATGGTGAAAAATGCTGAATTTTTACTGATCACAAAAGTTTGAAGTATTTGATGAATCAAAATGATTTGAATCTGTGACAGTAGAGATGGCTCGAATTATTAAAGGATTATGAGCTAGTGATTGATTATCATCCGGGAAAAGCAAATGTAGTTGCTGATGCCTTGAGCAGGAAATTTCTTTTTACTTTGAGAGCCATGAATACGGGGTTAGCATTGTCTGATGATGGGTCAATCTTAGCAGAGATGAGGGCTAACCGTTATTTCTCCAGCTGATTTGTGATGCTCAAAAGAACGATAGTGAGTTGCGAACCAAGAGAACTCAATGCGAATTAGGTTACAACTCAGATTTTCGAGTTGGACTAGACGACTGTTTGATGTTTCGAGACAGGATATGTGTATCGAAAAACGATGAATTGATTCGAAAATATTACATGAGGCGATAGTGGTGCTTTATCAGTTCACCTTGGTAGCACAAAATGTATAATGATTTAAAGAAGTTGTATTGGTGGCGGTATGAAAAGGACATTTCGAATTTGTAACCAAGTGTTTGATCATCAACAAGTAAAAGCTAAACATCAAGTGCCTTCAGGACTACTTCAACCGGTAATGGTGCCTGAGTGGAAATGGGACAAGATTACCATGGATTTTGTAACCGATTTGCCTTTGACTCCTAAAAAGAAGGATGATGTCTGGGTAGTGGTTGATAGGTTAACAAAGTCAGCCCACTTTATACCAGTACGTACCGATTACTCGATAAATTAGCTGAATTATATATTGCTGAAATTGTGAGGTTGCACGGAGTACCTATGTCTATAATATCAGATAGAGATCCGAGGTTTACCTCGAGATTTTGGAAAAAGTTACAAGAAGCTTTGGGTACAAAATTGAACTTTAGTACCGTGTTTCATCCACAAACAGATGGTCAGTCAGAAAGAGTAATCTAGGTACTCGAGGATATGCTTAGATGCTGTGTCTTAGAATTTGGAGGTAGTTGGGAGAAATATCTATCTTTGATTGAATTTGCCTACAATAACAGTTATCAGTCAAGTATACAAATGGCACCGCACGAAGCCTTGTATGGTCGTAAGTGTCGGACTCATTTATATTGGACCGAACTTAGTGAGAAACAGATTCACGGAGTTGATCTAGTTAAAGAAACCTAAGAGAAAGTAAAAGTAATTCGGGATTGCTTGAAAGCTACTTCAGATCGAAAAAAGTCATATGCAGATTTAAAAAGAAAAGAGATTGAATTTCAGGTGGGTGATAAAGTGTTCTTGAAGGTGTCACCATGGAAAAAGATTCTGAGATTTAGCCGAAAAGGCAAGTTGAGTCCGCGTTTTATTAGGCCGTACGAGATTACTGAAGGGATTGGACCAGTGGCATATCGGTTGGCCTTATCGGCAGAGTTAGAAAGAATTCATAACATGTTTCATGTATCAATGTTGCGACGTTATCGTTCTGATCCTTCACATGTGATTTCTCCAACAGAAATTGAGATTCGACCGGATATGACCTATGAAGGGGAACCAATAATGATTTTGGCTCGGGAAATTAAACAGTTTAGAAATAAAAGTATAGCCTTAGTGAAAGTATTGTGGCACAGACATGGGATAGAAGAGGCTACGTGGGAACCTGAGGAAGCTATGAGGAAATAGTACCCGAACCTCTTTACCGGTAAGATTTTCGGGGATGAAAATCTCTAAAGGGGGGAGAATTGTGACAACCAGAATTAGGGCCTAATCGGAATAGTGGTTTCGTGACCACAAATCCGAGATAGAAATAATTGTTTTATAATTATTTTTGGGTTTATGATATGATTTCATGATTTCGTGAAAATTTCGTGATGAAATTCTATGCATTGAGCGCTTAATGTGAGATTAGGGACTAAACTGAATAAATTGTAAAACTCGTGTTTTAGAAGTTTTTAGTATGAAATTGCTTTGGGATATTAATTAGGAGGTCTTAAATAGCAATTTGACCAATTCCTAAGTTATGGAAAAAAGTTGGACATGGAGGGAATTTTTGGAAAGTTTAGTAGTAAGGGCATTTTGGTCATTTGTATATTAAATGAAATAAAATGGGAAAAATAACACAAAATTGGTCATCATCTTCACTAGTTGCTGCCGAAGTTTCCTCTCCTCCATAGCTAGGGTTTCTTCAACTTTCAAGCTTCATAGTAAGTAATTTCAAGCCCCGTTTTTAATGTTCTTCATATTTTTGAAATCCTCGTAGCTCGGTTTACCTATTTCTACCATTATTTTGAGTTAAGGTTTATGTTTAAAAATTTACCCATGAATGATAGGCATGTATTTTGTTGTTTGATGGTAGAATATGAATGTTTGAAGTTAGGAGAACGATCTTTTCTAAGTGATTTTTAGCGAAAACAAGCAAAACGACATAATCGATAAAAATACCTATTGTTCATAACTATGTGTCAGAGTGAGAATTTGATGTTGCCATAGAAGAGAAAAATGATCAGTAGGTCATTAAACATAAGAATAAGGGCTGAAATTAAATTTCCGAGCCTTGGGGGAAAATCATAATTTTGTAAAAGTTAGGGGGCAAAAATGTAATTTTTGTATAATGTGATTTTTGGATTAAAATAAATATTTCGAGTGTTAAATGAGCTAAATATGTTGTTATAGATCAAGAAAGGCGTGGAATCGACCTCGAACGGGGGAAGGAGAAAGTTTTGCACTAAATTGCAAAATTCCCATATTTTGCACCGAGGTAAGTTTGTATGTAAATAATACATTAATTTAATTTACATTCTTATATTTCAGCCTATTATATATATATACTAGCTGATGTTGAAGTATAAATCGACTATTGGAAGAATGGAAATAAGTAACAGAGAAAGAGACCCGGTTGAACATTCGGAAAGATCGAATAAAATAGAGGGAGCGTAGCTAGGTCACATGTATGGTGCTGAGTGCACATCATGTGTACAAGAAAGCTATGAGATACTATGTAGTAGCTAGGTCACATGTGTGATACGGGATGTATCCCATGTAGACAAGAGAGCTACGGGAGAGATAAATGTAGCTAGGTCGCATGCGTGATTCCAAGTGAAGAACACCATGTAGACAAGAGAGCTACGAGACAAATTGGCTAGGTCGCATGGTGGTACTAAGTGTTCACCATGTGTACAAGAGAGCCGAATTAAATGAAATATGATGGTGGGGCTGTGTGCTGAAACCATCAAGTATCGAGGATTAATCCGAATTGTTCAACGGGATGGCTTTGTGGTGACATTGTAATCATGGGCCTATACTCGGGATGTGTGAAATGTGGTGAAAATGATTTGTGATATATATATAAGTTAAAATAAGGTTAGTACAAAGAATGTGTGAAAGAGTGAAATTAGCACTAAAACTGTTTTTGATAGTAGCAGTGACATGATTTTGAAAAATCACCAAAAATATAAGGAATTTAATTAGAGGTTTAATGAGATGTGAAATTAAAGCTTAATGAGTCTATTTTTATATAAAAGAAACAGAGAAAGCAAAGGAATTCTATATTTTGAGATATTTACAATTGTGTTTGACTTGCTCAGGATGACTATGTGATCCCCTGTTCCAACTTTGAAAAATCAGTAAAATTTGTAAAAAACACAATAAGAAATATAGTTTATGTTCCTAAATTCCTTATTGAGTCTAGTTTTAAATTAAACAGGTTTCATGGTTATTTGAATTGTGTACTAAGAGAAATTCAATTCGTAGTGAACAGAGGTCAGATCAGTTGAGCTGTGTAACAGGGGAAACTTAAACTAATAAACTGTACTAATTGGCTGAACCAATAATTCTAGAAAAAAATTTTTAAGAATATTTATGAGTCTAGATTCAGGGAAATTTTACGGATTTGAATTTTGATTTTTGTAACTCGAGTTATGATTTATTTAGTGATCATGACGCAGGAGGGACAGCTTGATCAAATCGGAGTAAATAGTAAAATTAAAAATATGATGTAATTGAGTTATGTTGTAAACATATTAGATTCCTTATTTGTTATTTATATACTTACTTACTAAGCGATAAGCTTACTTTCTTTTCTCTCCTTTGTCTTATAGTGTCGTCCAGCTAGCACAGGAGTTAGAGATCGTTGAAGATCCGCCCGCACTATCAATACTCTTGGTATTTGAACTCAACATTTTGAAATATGGCATGTATAGCAGACTTAGTTATTTTGTTACGTGTCATAATTGTCTAGGTTTAAAATACTAATTATAGTATCAAACTAATCATTTTGTACGAAGCCTTTGAAATTGGTTTGTATTGTTAATGGCATATGTTATAATGATTCATGATCAAATTGCACGCCATATTTTTGTTTGGGTTCTATTTAATAGTATATACTATAATTTGTTAATACCTCGTACCCTGTTCCGGCGACGGATACGGGTAAGGGGTGTTACAATAATAATAAATTAGTTTAAAATATGACTTTTGTTACTATATGTAATAAATGATAATAGCATATTAAAAATTGGTTTTGGTATGCTAGAATGTTGGACAAATATTTTTATGCATTATATATGTGTATACATATTTGATGTGTTCATGTGAAAGATAAATTAATATGATTGATTATTTGGTTTAAATCTTTGATATGTTTCTTGCTTCTTAAGTGTTATAAAAAGAAAAAAAATGGAAGTTGATATTAAATAGGTATATGTATTTAGTATGTTATATATATTTTCGCTAAAGCTTTAGTAAATGATTTATCGAATGATAACTTAAGTTATTTTTTAAACAAGATGATTTGATATAAGTTGATATGTGGCTTTATTATTGTATATTAATTATTATGTAAATTTTATATGACAATTATAATTGACCAATTGTTGATGCTTGATAATGTTTCTTATATAGATAATTAATAAATTGTTTAAAATGTTTGTTTTTGATTTGATATGTGAATGTACACAAGCTTAATAATAAGCATGCAAAAAAAAAAGGTGAACTTTTCATTAGTATTTGTGTTTTGTCCGGTAATACCTCATAACCCCATTTCGGCAACGGATACGGGTTAGGGATGTTACATTACCACTGTATCATGTTGAGTTAACTAGTCCATACCCAAAATTACATCAAATTTATCAAATGGTAATAACATCAAATCAGCCGGAAAATAGAAACTCCGTATCATTAGCAGACATTTCTTGCAAATTTTATCAACCATCACATACTGGCATAGGGGGTTTGATACTTTGACCAGGAATTCAGTGGATTCAACAGATAAATTTTTAATAAATGCTAAATTCATGCAAATATATGAATGTGTTGAACCAGGGTAAATCAAAGCAGTAATATCAGTATCAAAAAGAGAAAAAGTACCAGTAATGACGTCTGGTGTAGAGGCATCCTTTTTTGCATGAATAGCATATGTTATTGCTGGTGCTCGTGCTTTAGATTTGGCAGTTGAATCTTTTCTTGTACCTCAATTATCACTCATATTACCGAGGTTACTAGGTGGTCTACCTCTTGAGGCGAGGTTGTTCGACCTTGAAGTCTGAATAGTATCTTTTTCAATCCTTTTTGAGCAGTCTTTAAGATAGTGGTCAAGAGAACCATATCTAAAACAGGCTCTATTTCTCATGTGGCACTCACCAAAATGGAATTTAATACAATTCTTTCATTTAGGTTTGGGATTTCTGAAACTTCCAGCACTTGCTACTAATGCGGTCGGAGATCTCGGATTGGAGCGTCAAACACTTCAGTCTCTTCCATAGTACCCCACAGATGTGGTAGAACGATCATGATATTTCTTTGATTTCTTTGAAGCTGATGGTTGTGACTTTCCCACAAATCTTTTACTTGAAGTTAGGGCTTCCATCCCTGCCTGTCTCTTTTCTTTACTTAATTCTTCAACTTTATGTGCTCGATCGACCAGTACCATAAATTTTTTTAATTTCAGAATCCGAACTAACAACTTAATGTCTTCATTCAATCGCTCTTCAAACCTTTTACATATGGAAACTTCAATCGGGATACACTCTCTAGCATATTTACTTAATTTAAAAAATTCCCGCTCCTATTCAAATATAGTTATATTCCCCTGTTTGAGCTCTAAAAATTCTTTCCATTTTTGATCTATAAATCTCTGGCTAATATACTTCTTTTTGAATTTCATTTGGAAAAGTTCCCATGTAACATTCTCCCTCAGTACAACAAAAACCAAAGTATTCCACCATTGATAAGTTGAATCTTTAAGCAAAGATACAACATATTTCAAATATTCGTCATACGTGCAAGATAATTCATCCAAAACCCTGATGGTGTTTTCTAACCAAAATTCAACCATTTTCGAATCATCTTCAGTAGTGGCCCTAAATTCTTCTGTCCCATATATTCAAATTTTGTCTACCGGAGGCTTACCAGTTTGAACAAGTTCTGTACCTTATGGCTTATCAGGAACCAGTTGAGGAGCAAGAGAGGAAGGTTGTTGTACAACAGGATTTGTTCTCAAGTATTCAGTGAACCATTCATTCATCATTTGAAAGAAGGCTTTTTTAGCCTTCTCACCTCGGCCCTCAAATATAGGCCTTCTACTACTTGATGCAGCTCCTTGAAATGAAGCTTGAGCATTGCTCTCAACGTCCTTGGATTCAGCTCGGTTGCACGACATTACTCTATGAAAAACATGTTTAAAATGGTCAGGAGATATCATACTAACATAAATTATATAATGACATGTATAGCTAAACTCGTACTTGCTACAGTAGTCCGAGAATCGGCTAAATAGTAGCTCTGAAACCAATAAATGTAACACCCCAACCCATATTAGTCACCGAATAGGGTTACAAAGCATTACTGGAGTTTACAGCTTTTAAAATAGTTTACACATATCATTTACTATTCATAACTGAAATCAAACATGTTCAATCATAATGTCCCTTGAATGGGTCCTCGAGACCCAATTTATGTTTTAGAAATAAGTCAGGATTGTAACACCCCTAACCCGTAACTATCGTCGGAATAGGTTAAGAGGCATTACCGGACTTGTAACTCAATTCAGAACAATCATTTATCCAAAAACATCTTATTTCAGTCAATAACATTCATTCACATTCAATATGTACTTATATCGAGCATACAAAGCTTAAATCATGCATTCAGGACTAAACTGGCAACATATTAAACTTTTGGAAACTTAGAAAAATTTCAACATTTCAAGTAACACACGCCCGTGTAAACAGGTCGTGTGCCTCACATGGCTAATAGACACACCCGTGTCTTAGACCGTAGGAAAACAGGGCATACATACTGACTTGTGTCACATGGCTGAAGACATGCCCGTGTGCCATGGCTGTGGGAAAACTAGAGAGGTTACTAACTTGGGTCACACGGCCGGCCACACGCCCATGTGTCAACCCGTATGTCACACACAGCTAGTAGACATACCCGTGTGTCTAAGCTGTGCCAAACCTATAGGGTATACTGACTTAATTCGAAAGGGTACCCCAAGGGACACACGACCGTGTAGCATGACCGTGTGTCGCACACGACTGAGACACACGCCCATGTCTCCACCCGAGTGGACAAAAATAGGCCATTTGTAAAGCCATTTTTCCACCCTATACACACAAGCATTCATAAGCATAATTGACCACATTTTTACAACTCAATAGGTAGCCAAAATAACCATTTCAATACGCATTATTGGCCATACCAAAACCTACAATTACATAATCAAATACCTATTTAACATCATGCATAATCCATTCATTTAACAACTACATATGTAACGACCCAATTTTCGGGAATTTTGTGTATGTTGGCAAAAATTTAAAATTTCTATGTTCTATCTGTTTGGTGTAGGTTTAATTATGTTAGTGGGCCTCTAGAAGGCCCAAGCTTAGGTTAAAACTCGATAATTTTAGTTAATTTTAGTTCCATAAGAAACAAAGGGGTTCTGGTTAACTGGGCTTTTAAGTATTAATTGGGCAAAATAAAACATAAGGAAGCAGGTGGCAAAGTGGCATGTGACGCCACTGGAAAGGCTATAAAATTGGCGTGTGGATGCTAGGGAGAACCAAAGTTCAAGTCACAATGGGAGCATATTAAGGGAATTATTTTTATGTTTAGAAAGGCTAAGTAATGGAACTCAAGTAAAAGACTGTCAGGAGGAGTTTGAGTTGCTCAGGAGATTGAGTAAGGAGGGGATAAGGGAGAGGATTTAGGAGCTGATTAGAGAGAGCAGTGTTGGCTAAATGGTGGACTCTTGAGGAGCAAGAGTTGGCCGGCCAAGGGTTTTCTTTAGGGGGCAAGTTTCGGCTAGGTCAAATGCCAAGTATAAGTTCGGCATTAGGGGTAAGTTGTGCCATTTCCTGACCATTCTTCCTTTTTCTTTTTTTCTTTTTCTTTCTCTCTTCATCAACTTCTTTTCTTCTTCTTGTTTGCCGAATCTCTCTACCATTCTACTCATCTTCATTTTTTATCAGTTGTTTTTAAGCCTATAGTCGATTACCTCAAAAAGTCGAAATCCCGAAAGCCTGATTTCTTTTGTGCCATTTTTTTCTAGTCAAAACCCTCTTATTTTCCCTCATCTTCTTGACTGATTCTCTAGTCCTCTGAACCCCAAGTTCCTGTCAACAAAGCCACTACAAAACCCTTATCTTTTCTTCACTGTTACAAAAAAAGCCGAAAACGCATAGCCATAGGGACATAGCCGAATTTTAAGATTACTAAAGGCTCAACTTTTGTTATCATTTGAGGGGTTAGATCTGCATCAGAATCGGTAGGAATTAAATGGAATCATTAACTGAAGGAACTGGTGGTAAGTTTTTAAACTTAATCTTTATTTCAGGTTTTAGAAAAAGCCGAAACCCCTAAAGGTTAGGGAGGCTGTCGATTGGGCTTGTAGCTCTAAGGGTTGTTATAACTATTTTATTTTGATAATAGTGGGATCTAGAGGCTGCTGATCGAAGGCTTGGACAAGTGGAACGACTAGATCTAGACATAATCGCTAATTTCGGCAAAGGTAGGATCGCTAGTGCCTAAGGTGCTTTTGGCCGAATATGGTAAGGGGTTAATACATAGTTTGTTTTCGATAGTTAGATTAACGTGTTAGTAATCCAATTGTAGGTAGTTCGTGTGTGGATCTCGTCAGCAGATCGTCGCAAATAGGTGTGTAACTGACACCCTATTATAGACTAGATCGGCAAAAGCCGAAAAGCCGTAATGCCGAAAAGCTGATATTTTGAGAACTTGTGAGTGTGCGAATGCTCGTGAGATTAATAGTTTGATGTATGTGGTAAATTAAAGTGATAAGATTGCAAAGTGCACGATTCCGTGCATTTCGATGTTTTTGGGCTTAATGGACCAAAATCGAGGTAGTGGGCCAACGGGCCCAATCGGTAAGAAAACGCGGTAAGTGTTTCTGGTCGTACGTAAATGACTATGCTATGCATGAAAACCTTAAGAATAGTGAAATTACTTGAATACCCCTATGCATAAAAATTACTGATATACCCCTAGGTGCAAAATTACCATTATACCCCTAGGGTTACTTTTGACTGAAAAGCATGATGATCTGATTCTGTTTGATGTATGCCATGATTGTATATTTGTTGCATGGGGACATGGGTTATATTATGGAGGAAGCGTCCTGATGGCACAATTATCTGATCTGGTGGCTCTGCCATATATATCTGTTCTGGTGGCTCTGCCACGATTATCTATATCTGGTGACTCTGTTACATTATCTGTTCTGGCAGCCATGCTGCATATTTCTGTGGCGTGTAGCGGTTGGGTGGGTCAAGTAGTCTCCCCACATGGTGAAAGGTTGGTATGTGGGTGCATGTGGTTGGATATGGGTTGGGTTTTCCATAAACATGTAATATATGTTCTGTTCTGTTATGGGCCTATGGGCTTTATTCTGAATTCTGTTCTGGGCTAAGGCCAACTTATTCTGTTTTCTGTGGTTTGAACCGATATAGGCTATGGTTGGGTTAATTTACGCACTGAGTTTCCCCAAACTCACCCTTTTATTATCATCCACGCAGGTAATCCCCAACCATAGTGGGCTTGGAGTTGTGAGGGATTCGGAGTGGCCACACGTTCTGCGAGTTTGATTTTCTTCTGGTGAACTGGACATCCTTTTATTTACGTTTAAGGTTTTGGGTTTTTTTTATGTAATAAGGCCGCTTAATTATTTTTTGATGGGTTTAATATGTTTTATTAAGATAGGTATTACTTATATTTAACTGTTGAAATTGGATAGCTTTAGGCGCTTTTCAAAAAAAACAGAATTGATTTCAAAATAACACGACAACAAGCAAAGCTTCCGCAATGAAAATATTTTCCAAAATTAATCACTTTTCCTAAAAAGGACTTAATCAAATTGGTTTCCTGGAAATATACATGATGCTAAGGTGTGGCAATGGTGGTGTGCATGTCTAGGATTGGATCCGAAGGGAGCTTGGTACTTAAGCAGTCCGATGGACTCACCTCCTCTTTCCCGGTTTCCTACCTGGTGCACAGCTTCCATTCACTTTAACCTACAATGAAATTATCTTTTAAAACACTAAGTAAGTTTCTTTTGGATCAACAATATGAAATGTTTTGAACACTTCGATGTGGCATGTTGGATAATTTCACTTGCATAATTTCATTCCATCATAAAACACTAAGTAGGTTTGGGGTGTTACAACATATCAAAACTTCACTTGCATAATTTCATTCCATCATTACCTTGCAAAAACATACCAGAACTGAATACTTAATTCAACCAAAACATAGTACCAAAATAAGCCAAATCACATGGCTTAACTTATACACAAAAACATACCAAAGTCATGATATCAATTAACATAACTATCATCTACTAAACTAGCCTATACATGCCATATTTACATATATCCACAAGATCAAAAGTACCAATTGGAAATTGGATAGTGTGATGTGCAACTCTGACTTGTCCAAATCGAGCGAGCTAACGAACGTTTATAAAATATAGAAAAAGAAACAAAGTAAGCTTTATAGCTTAGTAAGTCCATATAATTCAGAACTAAACTTACCATTTATACATAATCAAAGCAATACTTAAAGTGCAACCAATTCAATTAACAAACACCTAATCACAAGTATTCATCACATGTTAGTCATTGTAAAAATACATGTAACCCTCCATTTAAACAATACTTTGCATCATTCCACATTCATATATCATATATAACATTAGTCACATTTATAAATTGTAACTCATTCGTATAAACATATATATGCCCGTTGAACCTATTACAAATTCAAAGGATACTCGAGTGAACAACATCAATAATCTGTGAATTCATTATCATATATGCTCTTTCGAGCCATGATCGGTAAACTCCTCCTAAGCTGATGATCATTAAGCTCAAATGAGCTGAAACAGTAAGCTCTATTGAGCTGAACAGTAAGCTCATATGAGTTGAAACGGTAAGCTCCAATGAGATAAAAATAGTAAGCTCTTACGAGCTGATATATCGGTAATCTCATACGAGCTGTGGTGTATCCGTAACAAATGCAGGAGCTCAAACAAAATGGTAATCCCAGTAACATGTCACTCGTATCCAATGAATCTATATAGGTCAAATGGGGCTCAGTGACAAATACATTATATCAATAAGGCATTTATACTTTAAATATTTCCATTATACACATTTATTTCAATAATTACAAGTATATAAAAGTTCAATTCTAATTATACGAACTTACCTAGTATCCTCGGATAAAACTATCGGCTATTCGTCCACTTTTTGTTTTCCCCGATCTAGTTTTGGTATTTGCTTATCTTGATCTATAATATATCAAATTAACTCATTTAAACTTTCATTCAATTCAATTTAGCCTAAACATTCATTTTTACTAAATTACAAATTTACCCTAAACTTTTGACTACTTTGTAATTTAGTCCTTAATACATAAAATGCAAAATTACACAATTAACCACCACATTATATCACACTTTTAACCACCACATTTTACAATTTCATAGGGACTTCTAGTAGCCCAATTCTTTCATTATGTCACACTTTTAACCACCACATTTTACAATTTCACAATTTAATCCCTATTTTGCATTTTTGTCAAAAACCACTTTATAAAACTGGTATATCTATCATTAAACCTTTATAATCTATCATTAAACATTTAAATACTCAATCATTCAACAATGGCATCATTCAAAATCTATAATAGTTTCAAAAACGAAGGTACAAGCAGATTGCAACAAGCTCAAAAACATAAAAATTATTAAAATTGAGTCAAAATCACTTACCAATTTGATGTTCAAGTGACCGAACCCTAGGAAGAAAAATTTTCTTCTTTTTCTTCTTTTAGAATCAGCTAAGTGAAGATGGTAAACAAAAATTATATTTTTGTTTTAATTATTATAACATTTATTAACCATTTACCCTTTTAACCTTAAAAATAATTTAAATTTACACCATTTTCCATGCTATAATCATCCACTAACCACAAATGGACTATTTATCACTTAACGACCTTTAGTTTAATGTTTTATAGCTATTTGACACTTTTAGCTAATAGAACACAAGTTTTACACTTTATGTGATTTAGTCCTTTTTACCGAATTAAACATTTAAACAGTAAAATTTCTTAACGAAACTTTCACATAATTAATCTATCATGCTGTAGACCTTATTAAAATAATAAAATAAATATTTTGACTTCAGATTTGTGGTCCCAAAACCACTGTTTGGATTTGACCTAAAAACTACCTGTTACAACTCTCCCCCTTAGGGATTTTCGTCTCCGAAAATCTTACCGGTGAAAAGGCTAGGGTACTATTTTCGCATAGCTTCCTTGGGTTCCCACGTAGCTTCCTCTATCTCGTGTTTATGCCAGAGAACTTTTACTAGGGCTATGAGTTTATTTCTCAATTCTTTGATTCACGAGCTAAAATTCAGATTGATTCTTCGTTATATGACATATCAGGTTGAATTTCAACATCTATCGGAGAGATCACATGTGACGGATCGGATCTATAATGGAGTAGCATAGAAACATGAAAAACGTTATGGATCTTTTCAAGTTTTGACGGTAAGGTAAGTCGATATGCTACTGGTCATATTCTTTCAAAGATCTCATACGACCCGATGAATCTCAGACTTAACTTTCCTTTACGTCTGAAACGGAGAATCTTTTTCCACGGTGACACATCTAGAAACACTCTATCTCTAACTTGAAATTCGATCTCTCTACGTTTCGAATCTGCATAGGATTTCTATCGATCTGAAGCTGCTTTTAAACTGTCACAAATCATTTTCACTTTTTCTTTAGTTTCTCTGATTAATTCAACCCCGTCAATCTTTTTCTCACTCAATTCAGTCCAATATAGTGGAGTTCGACACTTGCGGCCATATAAAGCTTCGTAAGGGCCAAAATCGCGACGCAAATCTCAAATCTCTATCAGAAATAATAAATAGTGGCACACCGTGTAATCGAACAATCTTAGAAACGTACAATTCTGCCAATTTATCAAGTGAGTAATTTGTACGTACTGGTATGACATGAGCAGATTTTATTAGTCGATCAACGAAAATCGAGATAACATCTTTCTTTTTCAGAGTTTGAGGCAATTTTGAAACAAAATTCATTGTAACTCTATCCTATTTCCACTCAGGAATCAATACAGGCTATAATAAACCCGATGGTACTTGATGTTCAGCTTTGACTTGTTGACATATCAAGCATTTCAATACAAATTCTGATATATCCCATTTCATACCCAACCACCAGTACAGCTGTTTCAGATTGTTATTCATCTTAGTACTACTCGGATGAACAGAAAAGTAATTACTATGTGCTTCATGCAGAATTTTTTGAACAAGCTCTGTATTTCTCAGTACATAAATTCTATTTCGAAAATTAAACAGTCATCAATTCCAATATGAAATTCTGAATCAGAAATAGACTCACATTGAATTCGTTTAGCTTGCAATTCATGGTCATCTTTTTGAGCTTCACAAATTTTTTGAAGAAATACTGGTTTAGCTTTTAATTCAGCTAAAATAGACCCATCACCACAAATCATCAACTTGGTGTTCATTGCTTGTAATGCAAACAAAGATTTTCGTCTCAGAGCATCAGCAACAACATTAGCTTTTCCCGGCTGATAATCAATCACAAAGTCATAATCTTTCAATAACTCAAGCCATCTTCATTGTTGCAAATTCAAATCTTTCTGCGTCATCAGATATTTCAAGCTCATGTGATCCGTATAAATGTGGCATTTTTCACCGTATAAGTAGTGTCACCAAATCTTCAATGCGAATACTATTGCATCAAACTCTAAATCATGCGCTGGATAGTCCTTTTCGTGTGATTTCAACTGTCAAGAAGCATAAGCTATAACTTTTCCTTCTTGCATCAGAAAACATCTGAGACCATTTAATGATGTATCGCTATAAATCACAAATTCTTTCCCCGATTCTGGTTGAACCAATACTGGTGCTTTAGTTAATAGTACTTTCAACTATTCAAAACTCTGCTGACATTTTTTTGAACAATCGAACTTTACGTCTTTTTGTAACAGTCGTATCATCGGTGTCGCAATCATCGAGAATCCTTTCACGAAACTTCAGTAATAGCCAGCTAAGCCCAAAAAACTACAGACCTCAGATACATTTCTCGGAGGTTTCCAATCAACAATAGTAGAAATCTTGCTCGGATCAACTCTAAAACTGTTAGCAGAAATAATGTTCCCTAGAAATCCAACCTCTTTGAGCCAAAACTCACATTTACTGAACTTTGCAAATAACTTTTTATCACGTAGAGTTTTTAACACAATTCTCAAGTGTTCGGTATGTTCAGATTCATCTCATGAACAGATTAGAATGTTGTCAATGAATACAACAACAAATCTATCTAAATACAATCTAAATATCAAGTTCATCAAGTCCATAAAAATGGCAGGAGCATTTGTAACACCCCTATCCCGTAACCGCCGTCGGAATAGGACGAGACATTACCAGAAATTAGGAATTGGATCAGAACAGTAAAACTTTGAACCTTTTCTTAAATAAAAGATCATTTATTTATATAACTAATAGACACAAACAAAGATCGAATTTAAAACTTATAAAAGTAAACTTCCATAAGATGCCATATTCGCATGGCTTATATACAATAGTCAAAATATCATTCTATTTATAGTCTATCCTATACATGCCATAAGCTAAGTCCAAATCACATGATTACTACAATAGTAGATAGTATGACGAAGTGCTGACGATCCCCGAGCTAATAGTAAGAGTCAACGATCTACAAAAATAAACAGAGAAACATAACATTCAAAGTAAGCTTTCATAAGCTTAGTAAGTCTTAAGCAATTTAAACAGTTGAACTTAAAAACAAACCAAATGTTTGAAATCACATAACACTTTCTGAGTACAATACTATTTGGCTGATTATGCACAAACACATATCATTTTACTCCGTTTATACTCAAACTCATATAAACATAGTATTTACAAGCTTCTGGATTAACTTTAATTCTTTCAAATTTCACTAGTGTATCATTTCTTACCCACACTTACTTTCAACATTCATAGTTAAATAGCATATCGAAAACTATGTTGTAACTTTGCATAATAACTGAATGCACACATATACAAATATACATATGAATTTACAACATCTTTTCATATGCTTCTCATTACACATTCTTAATTCCCCTCAGATCAATCTCACATATAATATATATATCACATACCTGAATCACTTAATGTGTAATACAAGTTCAATTTATCATCTTAGCATAGGATTGCGTAGTCATATACTTTATCAAATTCACTAACACTTGGCCTGCGAGGTATAAAAACCAAACATAACACCAGCACGAAGCCTACGGGACTTTAAACTCAGATATAATACCAGCACTAGGCTTGCGGGATTTAACCCAGATATAATACTTGCACGAAGCCTGCAAGATTTAACCCGATATATTACCAGTACGAAGCCTGCGGGATTTAACCCGGATATAATTCCAGCATATAGCCTGCGGGTCTTTAAGCCTGGATACACATCAAATATCATGCATATTTAATCATATATTAACACATCTCATTCAACATATCACATTAGTAGTCATTTGCTACATTCGGATATAAGCTCCATATGAACACCATCATTTACATTTCGGTTCAAAAGTTATACATAAATATCACATATCCATTTCACCATTCAAACTTAACCCATAGTGACCATTCGACTATAAGTCATATACATAAATTATTTATCGCACAACTTAATTCAAGTAGAACCAAAAGGTCACAATTCACCTAATATATACATATTGCTCACCGATTCGCACACAACCTTTCAAATTAGCAATTATAAGTTGGTTCCGCACATAGCCCATCCTTATCGATAATTTACGATGGTTTTACCCTTACTCACTTATATGACATAGGCATTTTTACCTATGCTTCTCAATTCACATTCATGATTCAGTTCCAATCGATTTAACATGCATAAGTACATATCGCATACCTGACCAACTTAATGTATTGAACGAAATCGATTGTCGATTTAACACAAGGTCTCATAGTTGAACATAAACATGAAACCATTTCTTATATGTTCGATTCACATCAATCATCAAATTCATTTAATTCACATAGACTTAATTAGGTTATTCGCACTTGAATAATTTACTTTACGGAACGAATCCACATATCGTATTAGCCCATAGTCTTAAAGCACCACACTTTTAATAGTTTACCTCATCGAAGTTCACATTTAATCACTTTAGTGCCAAGCCATATTTGGCTACCACAAAGGACTAATAATAATAATTTTATACACATCATGGTTTCCTTTAGATATTTAATAATCACAAATCGTGATATCTCTACCAACACATATACGACATAGTTTACTCATTGTAACACTCATTTAGGGCATCAAATTTCCAAATCCAATTCAACTTAAGCATAATAGCCATAATCGAGTTATAGCCTTAAATCATTACATATTCGGCACATTAACTAAATAAAATTTACATTCTCTTTGCCATATTAATTTAACTCTTAGGCATATAAAAAGGAATCAAGCTTAAACACTTAAGAACTTACCTTGAATGTTACCGAATGATTACAATGGCTATTCGATTACTTTCTTTTTTCCCTTATCCGAATTTGTCCCTCTATGCTCTTGAGCTTAAATTCAAAGATTTTAAACTAGTCATTATTCGACTATTCAAGCATCACTTTATAAATATAAGATATATATATTCGACTTTCGCACTTACTGATCATAGTAAGCTTATAAGAAATCAATAAGCAACTCATTAACGAATTTTTTGTCAATGTTTACCACATAATCATAATTTCACTGCAAGCTGTCTTCCTAAGCAACAGTCACTAAATCATTTATAACTGGAGCTACGAAACTCCAAATCAAGTGCCGTTAATTTTCCCTGAAAATAGACTCATATATATTTTATCCATAAAATTTTCAGAATTTTTGGTTTGGAAAATCATTTTTCTTAAAATTTCCCTTGTTTCACTGTTTGACTAATCTGACCACTCTTCACTACAAATCAAAATTCTCATTGTACAGAATTCAAACTATGTTCTTGTTTATTTCATTTGAAACTAGACTCATTAGGAAGTCTAAGAATATAAACTTCATCTTATAACCATTTTTGTACAATTTATAATGATTTTATAAATACAGAACAGGGGATCTAGAAGTCATTTTGACCCTGTCCCACATCAATTCAAATATCTTATTATCGAAAATTATTTTGCTTACATGGTTTCTTTTATAAGAAACTAGACTCATTAAGCTTTAATTACATAATTTATTCAGCCTCTAACTCAACTCCCACAATTTATGGTGATTTTCCAAAATCACATTATTGCTGTTGTCCCAAACAGATTATTACCAATTCACTCTTTCACACATTCTTTGCATACATATTATTCAAACATGTATATCACCAATCAATTTCATCATATATGTCTATAATTTCACTTAAGCATAATATCAATACAACACATTGTTCTCAAATCATTATTCAAGTTCAAATCCGGCTAGCACACATATAAACACTGGTAACTAAATATTAACATTTGCATTTCACCATAATAGCCAATTGCCATTAAGAAATTAAACCACAATTATTCAATTTTACCAAGCTTCAACTTAATTTAACTTATAATAGTTCATAACACATTTAAAGCACATACATTACTAAATTTTATCCAAGTCACAATCGGCCATAGTACACCCAACACATTAGCCGATTTCCTACTTAGCATCTAATGCACATATATGCTTAATTCACCACCTAAGCAACATGAAACTCCATTACAATCACAATTATTCATTCTTTAAAACTAACATTCAACTATCAATAATTTAGCAAAAACTTAGGTAAATGGCCGAATGCTATATCCTCAACCAAAACTAAAGTTTTTAACATGGGCCATGTAGGAAACTATGTGATTAACTAGATTTTCACAAGACTTTGAAGATAGCACATGAAACATACCTTAATTTTGATGCTAACATAGCCGAAAGTTTGGTCTCTCCTATCCCCCCCCTTTCGGCAATGAAGAACAAAAGTTATCAACCTTCTTCTTTTCACCCACTTACTTATTTCATTATAATATAAAATTGTTATTACATATTATAATACATTTATATATATAAATACATATAAAATTTATACTTTTTCAATTACTCAACCATATGGCCGGCCACTATAAAAAAAATGACAATTTGACATGCACATCCTTATGCTTTTTAAACCATAGTAATAAGCCATCACATAAATACCTAGCACATTTCTTAAATTTTTCACACAAGTCCCTTTCAATAAAATTCACCTTAATTGGCAAAAATCAAAGCACCACAAATTCACATATGCATTTTCACACAAATTAAGCACAAAATTTATCATTCAATTATTTTCACGACTCGGTTTAGTGGTCCCGAAACCACTTCCCGACTGGGGTCAAATTAGGGCTGTCACAACTCTCCCCCCCCCTTAGGGATTTTCGTCCCCGAAAATCTTAGTAGCTACTAGGTTAGGATAACGTCCTCTTATTGAATTATGTCCATATAAACATTAGCTCATCAATAACAATTGTAATTCATTACTGCTTTCACATCGATCTATAAAATCACTTTCTTATCTTAAAACAAATACATAAACATTTCTACAAGTATACACATACATCTCATTTTCTTGATTTCATAAGCAATAATCACTTAATTGAATTTATACTTGCATTTCAAACACATATAAATCACATATTAACATGTATAATACATAACATCAACTCACATATTCATAAACCACATTTTCATTCATGTATAAGCTGTAACCTGGCCGAAAGTATACATATTCTCAAACATCCCAATGAATATCCTTTATAACTTTATCGCATCTCAATATTCAACTTAACTCATTTCCAAAAGAAAAGTCAACTTCCACGTACGTGAACATTTAGTTCATTTAGCACATTCAATCATAGTTAACGTTACCCGTATACAGTCGAATAGGCATAAAGCCTAATATAATACACTAGCATGAGATTTATTCTAGCGCATAATTCGTATATCCAAAATTATCAGCATTCATCAAAAATTCTTTCAAACTTTCGAATGTCGAAACTTAATCAAAATAATTTCTTGAACAAATTAACAAAATAGTGTCCATTCAGTAATAGCACATATAACTTCATATACCGAGAATCTCATAGACTAAATCCATAACACATTTTCAACTAAGCACTTAAGTGTACATATAACATAAATCCATTCCTTAACAACATATCCACCACTTTTTTTTTTCACGTATCCACTTATAACAAAATTACAGCCGAAACAATAATCAATCATCAATTTATATCTATCAATCCCCAATTCAAACTCAAATACCGAATATCAGTATCTAATTAAAATTCAACATCTAACTTCAATTCTACTTCCTAACATTTGTCAATTTAAAGAGCTTCATACTTGTCTCAGTATGTCGTTTACTTAAAGCCATAGTCCAACTATGGTCTTACATGTTATCACCTATCGAGTCGATGCCATGTCCTAGACATGGTCTTACACAACATCTCAAATTAATGCCTTCGTCCCAGACGAGGTCTTACATGAATCTCATTTCACACACTTAGTGCCCACTGACCGATCTCGCACACATAGTGCTCGGTTGAAGAACTCGCACACACAGTGCCTCAATTACCGATTTCGCACACATTGTGCTCGGTTAAAGGAATTTGCACACACAGTGCCTCTAATCATTCGCACACATAATGCCCATATTCATTCGTTATTACACATTGAAATGACTTAACTAAGTCTATAAAGCATCATATATGTACACTTTAAACGTATTCTTTCATTTAACTTTGAATTCATATAGGAATGAACACTTAAACCTTGCTCGAATCACCGGCATTAAGCCTGCTAGGCACGAAGACCCGAACACACATCACTGGCACGGAGCCTGCTAGGCACGAAGGCCCGAATACACATCACCGAGTTTCATGCATATTTATTCACATTTTAATACATTTCATATAGCATATCATATTTGTAATTCACTTACTTCGTTTCAATATATACATATCATATACACCTTGACATTATATCATAGATATCATTTACATGTAGGCTCATTCCAAATACATTATTTTCTCTTCAAAGTTCTCATTCACATATTTAAAATATAACATCATATATAAAATTAACAAAGCATAAACTTAACAGCAATTCCATCTCTAATAGATGACATATATATATATGTATATATTTGCCCATTTACATAAAATCCTGAACCAAAATATAACTTCTCATGCATACAATATACATCACTATTATCCTAATATACTTTTCCATATTTATTTCATAACACATTCAGCAAAATTACTTTGCATTTCAATACTTCAAATGTATATCATACCTCTATTCATACCTTTCTCAATTTTGACACATCATAAGCATGTTTCAATCCTCTCAATACCATCTGCTACAGCTTGATCGGGATCGGAATTCATTATATTATGAAAAACACATTTTAACTATCAGAAATCATCACACTATCATTTTATCACTTTAAGGCATGTACAGCTAGACTCACACGTGCTACGTTAGTCCTAGAATCGACTAAACCATAGCTCTGATACCAATAAAAATGTAACACCCCTATCCCGTAACCGTCGCCAAAATAGGACGAGAAATTACCAGAAATTAGGAATCGGATCAGAACAGTAAAACTTTGAACCTTTTCTTAAATAAAAGATCATTTATTTATATAACTAATAGACACTAACAAAGATCGAATTTAAAACTTATAAAAGTAAACTTCCATAAGATGCCATATTCGCATGGCTTATATACAATAGTCAAAATATCATTCTATTTATAGTCTATCCTATACATGCCATAAGCTAAGTCCAAATCACATGATTACTACAATAGTAGATAGTGTGACGAAGTGCTGACGATCCCCGAACTAATAGTAAGAGTCAACGATCTACAAAAATAAACAGAGAAACATAACATTCAAAGTAAGCTTTCATAAGCTTAGTAAGTCTTAAGCAATTTAAACAGTTGAACTTAAAAACAAACCAAATGTTCGAAATCACATAACACTTTCTGAGTACAATACTATTTGACTGATTATGCACAAACACATATCATTTTACTCCGTTTATACTCAAACTCATATAAACATAGTATTTACAAGCTTCCAGATTAACTTTAATTCTTTCAAATTTCACTAGTGTATCATTTCTTACCCACACTTACTTTCAACATTCATAGTTAAATAGTATATCAAAAACTATCTTGTAACTTTGCATAATAACTGAATGCACACATATACAAATATACATATGAATTTACAACATCTTTTCATATGCTTCTCATTACACATTCTTAATTCCCGTCAGATCAATCTCACATATAATATATATATATCACATACCTGAATCACTTAATGTGTAATAGGAGTTCAATTTATCATCTTAGCATAGGATCTCGTAGTCATATACTTTATCAAATTCACAAACACTTGGCCTGCTAGGTATAAAACCCAAACATAACACCAGCACGAAGCCTACGGGACTTTAAACTCAGATATAATACAAGCACTGGGCTCATGGATTTAACCGGATATAATACCAGATGAAGCCTACGGATTTAACCCGGATATATTACCAACCGAAGCTCATGGATTTAACCGGATATAATTCCAGCATATAGCCTGCGGGTCTTTAAGCCCGGATACACATCAAATATCATGCATAGTTAATCATATATTAACACATCTCATTCGACATATCACATTAGTAGTCATTTGCTACATTCGGATATAAGCTCCATATGAACACCATCATTTACATTTCGGTTCAAAAGTTATACATAAATATCACATATCCATTTCACCATTCAAACTTAACCCATAGTGACCATTCGACTATAAGTCATATACATAAATTATTTATCGCACAACTTAATTCAAGTAGAACCAAAAGGTCACAATTCACCTAATATATACATATTGCTCACCGATTCGCACACAACCTTTCAAATTAGCAATTATAAGTTGGTTCCGCACATAGCCCATCCTTATCGATAATTTACGATGGTTTTACACTTACTAACATATATGACATAGGCATTTTTACCTATGCTTCTCAATTCACATTCATGATTCAATTCCAATCGATTTAACATGCATAAGTACATATCGCATACCTGACCAACTTATTGTATTGAACGAAATCGATTGACGATTTAACACAAGGTCTCATAGTTGAACATAAACATGAAACCATTTCTTATATGTTCGATTCACATCAATCATCAAATTCATTTAATTCACATATACTTAATTAGGTTATTCGTACCTGAATAATTTACTTTACGGAACGAATCCACGTATCATATTAGCCCATAGTCTTAAAGCACCACACTTTTAATAGTTTACCTCATCGAAGTTCACATTTAATCACTTTAGTGCCAAGCCATATTTGGCTACCACAAAGGACTAATAATAATAATTTTATACACATCATGGTTTCCTTTAGATATTTAATAATCACAAATCGTGATATCTCTACCAACATATGTACGACATAGTTTACTCATTGTAACACTCATTTAGTGCATCAAATTTCCAAATCCAATTCAACTTAAGCATAATAGCCATAATCGGGTTATAGCCTTAAATCATTACATATTCGGCACATTAACTAAATAAAATTTACATTCTCTTTGCCATATTAATTTAACTCTTAGGCATATAAAAAGGAATCAAGCTTAAACACTTAAGAACTTACCTTGAATGTTACCGAATGATTATAACGGCTATTCGATTACTTTCTCTTTTCCCTTATCCGAATTTGTCCCTCTATGCTCTTGAGCTTAAATTCAAAGATTTTAAACTAGTCATTATTCGACTATTCAAGCATCACTTTATAAATATAATATATATATATTCGACTTTCACACTTACTGATCATAGTAAGCTTATAAGAAATCAATAAGCAACTCACTAACGAATTTTTTGTCAATGTTTACCACATAACCATAATTTCACTGCAAGCTGTCTTCCTAAGCAACAGTCACTAAATCATTTATAACTGGAGCTACGAAACTCCAAATCAAGTGCCGTTAATTTTCCCTGAAAATAGACTCATATACATTTTATCCATAAAATTTTCAGAATTTTTGGTTTGGAAAATAAATACCAGATTTTTCTTAACGTTTCCCTTGTTTCACTGTTTGACTAATCTGACCACTCTTCACTACGAATCAAAATTCTCATTGTACAGAATTCAAAATATGTTCTCGTTTATTTCATTTGAAACTAGACTCATTAAGGAGTCTAAGCATATAAACTTCATCTTATAAAATTTTTTTTACAATTTATAATGATTTTATAAAAACAGAACAAGGGATCTAGAAGTCATTTTGACCCTGTCCCACATCACTTCAAATATATTATTATCAGAAATTATTTTGCTTACATGGTTTATTTTATAAGAAACTAGACTCATTAAACTTTAATTACATAATTTATTCATCTTCTAACTCAACTCTCACAATTTATGGTGATTTTCCAAAATCACTTTACTGCTGCTGTCCCAAACAGATTATTACCAATTCACTCTTTCACACATTCTTTTCATACATATTATTCAAACATGTATATCACCAATCAATTTCATCATATATATCTATAATTTCACTTAAGCATAATATCAATACAACACATTGTGCTCAAATCATCATTCAAGTTCAAATCCATTAGCACACATATAAACACTAGTAACTAAATATTAACATTTGCATTTCACCATAATAGCCAATTGCCATTAAGAAATTAAACCACAATTATTCAATTTTACCAAGCTTCAACTTAATTTAACTTATAATAGTTCATAACACATTTAAAGCACATACATTACTAAATTTTATCCAAGTCACAACCGCCATAGTACACCCAACACATTAGCCGATTTCCTACTTAGCATCTAATGCACATATATGCTTAATTCACCACCTAAGCAACTTGAAACTCCATTACAATCACAATTATTCATTCTTTAAAACTAACATTCAACTATCAATAATTTAGCAAAACTTAGATAAATGGCGAATGCTATATCCTCAACCAAAACTAAAGTTTTTAACATGGGCTATGTAGGAAACTATGTGATTAACTAGATTTTCACAAGACTTTGAAGATAGCACATGAAACATACCTTAATTTTGATGCTAACATAGCCGAAAGTTTGGTCTCTCCTATCCCCCCTTTCGCAATGAAGAACAAAAGTTATCAACCTTCTTCTTTTCACCCACTTACTTATTTCATTATAATATAAAATTGTTATTACATATTATAATACATTTATATATATAAATACATATAAAATTTATACTTTTTCAATTACTCAACCACATGGCCGGCCACTATAAAAAAAAATGACAATTTGACATGCACATCCTTATGCTTTTTAAACCATAGTAATAAGCCATCACATAAATGCCTAGCACATTTATTCAATTTTTCACACAAGTCCCTTTCAATAAAATTCACCTTAATTGGCAAAAATCAAAGCACCACAAATTCACATATGCATTTTCACACAAATTAAGCACAAAATTTATCATTCAATTATTTTCACGACTCGATTTAGTGGTCCCGAAACCACTTCCCGACTGGGGTCAAATTAGGGCTGTCACAACATTAGTTAAACTGAAAGTCATAACAGGGAATTCATAATGTCCATACCTCGTTATGAATGCAATTTTCGGCACATCCAATTCTTTAACTCGTAACTGATAATAACCTGATCTCAGATTAATCTTGGAAAATACTGTAGCCCCTTTCAACTGATCAAATAAATCATCAATCTGCGATAGAGGATATTTTTTCTTTATAGTCACTTTATCCAATAGTCAGTAGTCGATACATATTCTCGTCATGCCATCTTTCTTTTTCACGAACAATACCGGAGTACCCCAGGGAGAATAACTCGGTTGTACAAAACCTCTGTCTGTCAATTCTTGTAATTGAGTTTTCAACTCTTTTAATTCTGTTGGAGCCATTCTATACGGAGCTATCGATATCGGCGTTGTTTTCGATACTAATTCAATACCAAATTCAACCTCTCTGATCGGTGGTAAACCTAGTAATTATTCTGGAAATACATCTGAAAACTCACAAACAATAGGTACGGATTTAATCTTTGATTTTGACACTTTCGTGTCTAGTACATTTGCAAGGAATGCATCATAGCCCTTTTTTAAATATTTTTGAGCTAAAATAGATGATATTACAACCGGAAATTCACTTGATCATTAGACTCAATTCGAATAATTTCACCGTTTTGGCATTTCAATTCAATAGCCTTCTGTCTACAATTCACAACTGCATCATGCATAATCAGCCAATCTATACCTAGAATCACATCAAACTCATTAAATGGTAGAAGCATCAAATCAGCCCGAAAACAGTAACCCCAAGTCATCAAAGGACAATTCTTACAAATTTTATCAACTAAAACAGACTTGCCTAAGGGTTTGATACTTTAATAACAAACTCTGTAGACTCTACATATAAACTCTTTCTAAATACTGAATTCATACAGATATATGAATGGGTTGATCCAGGATCTATCAATGCAACTATATCAGTTTCAAAAAGAGAAAAAGTACCGGTAATAACGTTTAACGATGATGCCTCCTTCCGTGCACGTATAGCATAAGCTATGGCAGGTGCTCGTGCCTCAAATCTCATAGTCGAATCTCTCGTAGTACCTCTGTAACCACTCATATTTCCAGTATTTCGAGGCGGTCTCCCTCTAGTAGTCGTGTTACTAACTTTCACTAGTTGTTCTCTTTCAACTGTAAATGTAACACCCCTTACCCGTACCCGAGATCGGGATGGGGTACGAGGCATTACCGGACAAACATACAAACATCCAACTAAAATACAGGCTATAAAATTTCATTTTTATTTCGAAACATTCATTCACATGCACATATCATAAAGCAATGGATCAAGCACTCATAATCAATTAGACTTACAACCCAATAGTTGAATATAAACCATATTACTTGGCTATATACGATTTAACCATAATAAGCTAATACGTTTGGCTAAATCATACTAACAACTATCATATAGACTAAATCTCTATACATGCCACACACTTGAAAACACTTGAAGTTTATCGACACTTCACATCAACGTTCTGATAGTGTGATGCTGCTTCCAACAATCTCCAATCCCGAGCTGACCTGCCAATACTAAAAGAAATGGAGAGGGGGGTAAACTTTACGCTTAGTAAGTCCATATGAAATTAATAAGCAATTTACCAATATGTTTCCTTAGGTAAAACAATTATAATTACACTTTTATTCATATTCTAGTCAAGCTATCTACTCGTGTCATAGTTGGTAATTTATTTATAACTCTAGCTACAGAATTCTAAATTAAGATACGTTAATTTTCCCAGAAACTAGATTACATGTATTCTTACCATAAAAATTTAAAAATTTTTGATTGGGCCAATTAATACAGTTTATTCATTGAAGTCTCCCCTGTTTTGCAATTCAGCAGCTCTAACCACTCTTCACTAAAATTTAATTATCTTTTGCTACCAAATTCAAATGAGGTTCTAGTTTATTTATTCTGAAAATAAATTCAATAAGTAATCCAACCATATAAATTATGTTCCTTAACTATTGTTTTACAATTTTTAATGATTTTTACAATTCAGAATAGGGGATCACGAAATTAGTCTAAACCAGTCTAACAAAACTATAAATATCTCAAAATACAGAAGTCCTTTGTTTGCTCTATTTCTTTTATATGAAAACAGATTCAATAAACTTTAATTTCATCTCTCATTCCACTTCTAGTTCAGCTTCTACCATTTTTGGTGATTTTTCAAAATCACTCCCCTGCTACTGTTTTAGACTGTTTATCCCAAATTTCATTCCTTCACTAAAATATCTTATTATCAACTTTCAAGATAATACTTATCCTTATTCATCTCATCAAAAATTCAATCACATATCTAACTCATAATTCAAAACTCATATATTCATATACCGGTATTATCCCACATTTTTTTTCACGTTAAATTTCATTTAGCAAACTTGTTTCTCCCGGTGAACACTTCGGAAACTAACAATATCTGGTGGTTTTAGCACATAGCTCCACCTTCCGTAATTAATGCCCAACTTAGTGGTATATGCACATAGCACCACACTATTGGGCTAACATGTAATTCTGGCATACGCATTTAGCGCTACTTTTCAAATTAACATGTATAACCGTGGCATATCCACTTAGCACCACGTTACATGTTTAACCGTGGTATATCCACTTAGCACCACGTTAATGAATCGATATATGTAACCGTAACATATCCACTTAGCACCACGTTACTGTATCAATATGTGTAATTGTGATATATCCACTTAGTACCACATTTTTTCATTCCGAAGGTTCAACCGAGATTTCCTCATTTAATCTCAATTCATCAACCACAAATCACCATTTGTGTCCATTAATTGAACAATACTAAAACTTATATCACATGTCACAAAATAAAATATTATAACATAATAAAACAATACATTATTTACATATAAACTTACATCTCATATACTATCAAAGCAATAACATTAAAATACACATTGCATTATTAAAAATCATATGAACTTACCTTGTATAAGAAAATGGCCATTTTTACCATTTAAGTCCACTACTTGGTATTTTCTCGATTTTAGCCCAAATCTCGATTTCCTTGATCTAACATTAAAAATGTAGCTCATTTATTACTCAAATTATTCAAATGGGTCCATAAATCATATTTTTACTGTGACAGCCCAAAATTGACCCTAGTCAGGAAGTGGTTTCGGGACCACCAAACCGAGGCATAAAAATAATCTAATATTCATTTTGATGCCTATAATATGTGTTAATTGTGTGACATTTTTGATGTTTTGATTTAGGGTTTTAAATGTGAATTTCACTAAAAGGACCTAGTAGTAAACTTTGAAAATAGGATAGGAAATGTGTGATGACTAGTCGATCATGCATGCAAAAATGAGGGTTTGCATGTTAAATTTCCTAAACTAAAGCCTAGTGGTGGCCATGACAAAGATTATGGGCAAAACATGTCATAGACATGTTTTGTTGGTGCATCATGGGAGGAAATAATAAAATAAAAGTTAGTAATAAGAAATGAAAAAAAAAAAGAGATCATCATTCATGTTCATGCTAGCGAAACTAGGAAGGAAAAGAGAGAAAGAAAAGCTTCATCCTTGGGTTCTTTTGGCCGATTTGAAAGGAGAAAGGTTGAAGATATTCTACCATACTTGCATCTAAGTTAAGGTATGTTTGATGATGTTCCATGAGATGCATGCATGTTTTAGTTGTTAGCTTGAGTTCTACCTAGCCCCATGGTCTAAATCTTGCTATGTGATAGAGATGATACTCGGCCATGGATGTATCATTCTTGCTTGGTGTTGATGTTGTGTTGATGAGATATTAAGTGATTTTTGAAAACCATGTTGAAATTTGATTAAGTGGGGTGAGTATGGTTTTCGGCTATAAAAGATTAATAAGGGTGATGGTTGTGTTTCATGCTAAACTTATATAGATAATGGTAGTTTGCTTACATCTTGATATCTATGAGTTCCTTTCTTGGTTCTACCATAGACCCACGAAGTATATGTTTATGTGGGGTTGTTGGAGATTATGATAGAAGCTAATGAGTGAGAGTTTGATAGATACTATGAGGTTAAACTTCATGAGATTGTAAGCTTGTAAGTTGGATGATGAAATTCATGCTTTGTGAAGGTAAATGGTGTAGAAGGAGCATTCGCCATGATGAAAATATATGAGATAGTTATAATCAACTTGAGATTCCCTTGCACCTACATGTATATATGTTGCACATGATGTATTGGTATGACATATATACTATCTCAAGGTATATATTTGCATATGATGATGTTTCGGTTATGAAATAAATGATGGATGCGTATTGAGTTACAATATGGAATCGTTAGTTAGTAAAATGTATGCTGTTTTTGTGTGGTATTAAGTGTATAATTGGCCTCAACATGGACATGCATATTCGGCCACATGAAGGAGGTTAGTGTGCATGCATTCGGTTAGAGGCAAGCATATTGATGCCTATTCTTGGCTTGGAAAATTCGCTAAGGAGAGTACTAACTAATGTGTTGAATTGATTCGTGATTTCGTACACATGTGACTCTAATGTCTAATGTATATAAGGGCTAAGTACCTTGAGCTTCACTTTGATGTTTGAATGAATTGTATTGAATTGCTTGTTGTGATTAAAATTGTGCATGACCATTGTGTATTTGAGCTAAAGGATGGCCATATGACCATTTAAACTCCTTGTCATATTCGGCCATAAGCTATCATAATGAGATTTTAATAAGTTAAATTTGTGTGAATTAGCTCAAGAGCTTAGAGGACCACAGTTGGATAAGGGAAAGGAAAAAGTGATCGAATAGCCGTTGAAATCGCTTCGACAACTCCCGAGGTAAGTCTTCGAGTAATGACCCTACTTGAATTATATTGAAATGATTTGTCATATTATGGCGGACAGCCGAATGTGCGTAGGGACTAAGTTATAAAGTCAATTGAAATCATGCTCTTTGTGTGTGGCTATTGAGCGAAATTGGAAAGGTTTGATAAATGTTTTGTGTTTGAGCCCTAATAACGAGAATGAAATATGGATGTGTCGTGATTATTGATATATGTGTACATGAGCATTTGAATGATACCCGGCTAAGTCCCAAGGCATTTATGCTAGTGATTATATCCGGGCTAAGTCCCGAAGGCATTTATGCTAGTGATTATATCTGGGCTAAGACCCGAAGGCATTCGTGCGAGTTGTTATATCCGGGCTAAGACCCGAAGGCATTTGTGCAAGTTACCAAATCCGGGTTAAGACCCGAAGGCAATTGTGCTTGTGGTTATATCCGGCTAAATTCCGAAGAGACTCAGTTTGAAGGTGAGCGTTTTGGTGCTGTAATAAATTCAATTAATACGCTCGAAAACCCATACGATAAGGTATGTTTACATGTGCATCGGAAAAGTCGATCTGTTTGAAATAGTATTCGTTCAATCGACTAACGAACTTTCGGCTCTTAGATAGGTTGATACCTTGTGTGTATATGTTGATGAAGTGTGAAGTAAGTATGATTATGAGAATGTGTATTAATAAAGTGATTCATTTAGCTATGTGAATGTAATACTTTAGTCAAAGCTGATTTCATTACTTGAGACTTACTAAGCATTAAAATGCTTACCCCGTTGCTTTGGCTCTCTGTTTTATAGATTTTACTCGTTAGCTATCGGATTCGGGATCATCGAAGTCGAAGTCATCCACACTATCAAAGCCGCCTTTTTGGTACAAATTTTGGTTGAACTTTGAAATGGCATGTATAGGACTACTCTTTCGTTTGTTGGTCATAGACCCCTTTGATTTTGTATAAATTTGGATAGCCATGCGAAAATGGCTTATATACACTTTGGCATGGTATCATAATCATTTTGTATGTTGTTCATTAAGAGGTATGGAAATGTTTGGAAACGACTAGCCATTGGAATGGTTAATCATGATCATTCCTTGTGCCATGTATGCTAAAAGGGCTAGTTGAATCAAAGAAATTATGAAGTAGGTAAAGGTTACCTTGAAAGCAGATCTTGACAGCAGCGGTGATGTGGATGTGAAAATCACTAAAATAGTAGTAATGGAATTAAATAGTGAATAAATTATGTAAATGAACCTTGATGAATCTACTTTCATATGGAAGAAACGAAACGGTCATATGAGTTATATGTTAAGAGATATTAAAGTTCTCGTGAAACAGGCGGAACGGTTTCGGATCCCCGTTCGACTTTGGAAATTCATTGTAAATTAACCAGAGATAATATTCCTCTTTGAGTCTAGTTTCTATAGAAACAAACGGCATCGATATTGAAGCCACATGCAGGGAGATATCCAAGTCGTAATGCTGCGAAGGTCGAGTGTAGTCGATCCCTATAACAGGGAGAATTTAACTAATAAATCAGTACTAATTGGCCCGACCAAAATTTTAGAAAAATTTTGTGGATGGACATATGAGTCTAATTTCAGGAAAAATTACGAAACTGATTTTCGAGCTTTGAAACTCAAGATATGATTTTTAAGGCGACGGTGATGCAATAACGACTTGTCTAGAAAATTTTAAATGGACTGTGAAAATGATTAAGTCAAGTTTGTGTGCACCTTGTGTTCGACTCCGGTAACGGACTCGGGTACGGGGTGTTACAATTACAAATTTGCATTTTGACCCCTAAACTTTTTCTTATTTTCACTTTTACCCCAAGGTTCGGAAATTAAACTTCATCCTATTTTCTTATGTTTTATGACATGCTGATCATTTTTCCCTTCTATAACAACATAAAATTCTCACTCTAACATGTACTTATGAACATTAGGTATTTTTACCGATTATGTCGTTTTACTCGTTTTCACATAAAATCGCTTAGCAAAAGTTGTTTATCTAACACCCAACACTCATTTCCTACCATTAGACATCAAAATGCATGCATGTCACATATGGGTAAATTTTTAAACATGAACCCTAGCTCAAATTAATGGTAGAAATGGGTAAATCGAGCTACGAGGTTTTCAAAAATGCAAAGAACATTAAAAACGGGGCAAAGATGGACTTACAATCAAGCTTGGAAGTTTTAAAAACCCTAGCCATGTCTTCCATCTCCATATACGGTTATGGCATTGGAAAAATGAAAAAGATGACATCTTTTTCTTTGTTATTTTGGCTTTATTTGCTAAATTACTAAAATACCCTTAATGAAAAATAAATAAAAACATACCATGCCATGTCCATTTTTGTCCACTAATTACAAAATGGGCTATTTACCATTTAAGGATCTCCAATTTAAAAACCCATTACTCACAAGTACTTAGTGCCTTTATGAACTAGAACACACATTTTGCAACCTTTTACAATTTAGTCCTTTTGACTAAATTGAGTGCCCAAACGTCAAAATTTTCGAACGAAATTTTCAAGAAATTATTCTGTGAAATCGTAGACCATAAAAATATAATAAAAATAAAATTTTCTTCGTCAGATTTGTGGTCTCAAAACCACTATTCCGACTAGGCTCAAAATCGGGATGTTACAACTCTACCCCTTTAGGGATTTTCGTCCCCGAAAATCTTACCGAAAAAGTGCTTTTCACTTAGATTCCTCAATCTCATATTTGATGTCGAAGAACTTCCATTTAGGTTGTGCCTCCATTACATCTTTTTATTTCTCATTCGATCTGAAAACTTGCGGACTCAACTCTCAATTATTCTTATTTTCAAAGCCTTCTCAGTTTCCCCTGAAATCATGACATAAAACCCAAACCTCAATTTAGTTAATGGAGACTAGAATTGTAACAGCCTATTTTTAGGGTTAATCAGAACAGTGGTTTCGGGGCTACTAAATCCGACGAGTAGGTTTGTAAATATTATATTTAATATTTACGAATTAATAGTGAATTTAAAAAAGGTTTTTAATATTGTGATTTTTGTTTTGTAAGCGATTTATTAAGTTTAAGTGGTATGACCCTAAAGTTAAGTGGGTTTAGAAAATGAGGTGTCGAGACTTCGTTTCTATAAACCGAATCATAAATATTTTTATAAATATTTACAGAGTGGCAATAAGATGGTATTAATGTTTTGTTGAAAAATTTTATCGTTTTGATAGTTAATTAAGCAAAAAGGACTAAATCGCTCAAAGCGTAAAAGTTATGTTCTATAAGTTAAAGATATTAAATGGCTATGGAATTAAATAGTGGGAGTCCTTAAGTGGTAATTATTCCATAATTGTTGATAGTGGAATCCATGGCTTGGTATAATGGAAATTATTAATGTATACTAAGGTTAAATATGGTATTTGGTAATTATAATAAAATAAAATAAAACAAAAGCCAAATTACATGCTATCATCTTCATCAATAGCCGAATGTGAGAAAGAAAATAATGTTCTCAAAGCTTTGAAGGTTCGGCCATGGTTGTTCATGCATGTAAGTCCATTTCGTCTCGGTTTTTAATAATTTCTACGTTTTTAAGATCGTTTCTTTGTGTTCTAGCTAGCCCGTACCTCCGATTTCAAAATTATTAAAGTATTTGGATGATGCCATTGTTGAATATTTGAGTATCTTGATGTTTAATGATAGAAAATAAATCTTTAATGGTAGATTATTGAGTTTTGTTAAGTGAATTTTAGCAAAAATGTCAATTTTGGACTAAATTGTGAAATATAATAAATTGTGTGGTAAAAGTGTGAATAAATGAAAAATATGGGCTGATATGAGCATGTATGAAATTCGAATTGCTTGGGCTATGATGAAATTGACTAAATTTGCATTTTATGAGCTTAAGGACTAATTTGTAAAAAGGTCAAAAGTGTAGGGGTAAAATAGTAATTTTACCAAAATATGAAATTGAGTTAAAATGAATATAATATGAATTGAAATAGCTGAATTTGATTGATTAGATCAAGTTAAGCCTCGTACGAGTCTATATCGAGGGAAAAACAGAGTTTCGGACTAGTCGATCCATTTCAATGTTTTGACGATCGAGATAAGTTTGTATGTATTAAGCATTGTTAAATTTATGCTTTTAATGCTTGATATTGTATAAATTGCCTATACATGATTATTGTTATGATTAACGACTTATCGGCAAAAATGGCACTTAGTGTGCGGTTCGAAATAGCTTCGGCTAAAAGTGACACTTGGTGTGTAATTTGAGATAACTTCGACTATATATATATAAATGGCACTTAGTGTGCAAAACATCTAGAATAGCACTTAGTGTGTGAGGTATCGAGTATGGTACATAGTGTGTGAGACATCGAAGATGCAATGGCATTATGTATATGTATGAAATGGTAAGGATCGGTACAGGTATGTACAGAAACTCAACTTAATATGAAATCCATGAATGGTAAGTCCATGAGCATTTTGAAATGATGTTGTGTTAATTTAGTGAATAATGATATATGTTTATAAATGTATGGATTTCTAATTGAAAGAAAGGAAGGTGTGGTAAATTTCGTTATTATCATTCTCTTACTAAAACAGTTTTAGGCAGCAGCAGTAGTCCGACTTTGAAAATACACCAAAAATAGTAGAAAGTGAGTTAGAGATTGAATAAAATATTTAATTGAATCTTATTGAGTCTAGTTTCTTATAAAATAAATGATGTAAGCAAAAGAATTTCATATTATGAGATATTTGAAGTTGTGTGAGACAGAGTCAGAACGATTTTGAAATCCCCTACTCTGATTTTAGAAAATCATTAAAAATTGTAAAAAAATATTTATGGGTTATAATTTAATGAATATAATTTTTAATGAGTATATTTTCAATAAAAATAGACAGGAACATCATTCGAGTCCCGTACTATAAGATAATTAATGTTTAGTGAAGAAAGGTCAAAGTTGTCGGGTAACAAAACAGGGGTTATTTTAAAGAATAAACTGTACTTATTGGCTTAACCAAAAATTATGAAAATTTTATGGTAAGAATATATATGAGTCTAGTTTCAATAAAAATTAGTATAACTTAATTTGGAGTCCTGTAGCTCCAAATATAAATAAATTAGTAACTGTAACTTGAGAAAACAGCTTGACCTGAACATGAGTAAAAATGCAAATATGGTTGTATTACCTTGAGAAGCAAGTTAATAAATTGTTTATTATTTTCATATGAACTTACTAAGCTTTATAGCTTACTCCCTTTCCTTTTCATCTCTTATAGGTTTATTTAGCTAGCTCGGGTTGGAGATCGCTGGAGATTCAATCATACTGTCAAGCTACCATTTTGGGTGTAAGTATTCAAATACTTAAGTCTATGGCATGTATAGGGGCTTTATCTTTTGTAATTATGTCATTACTAATGTGGCCAAATGTGTTGGCCTATAATGGTTATAGTTCAATTTGTGTATAGCCATGAATGGTGGCTTATGTTGATTATATAATTATTCATGTGCCTTCTCATGGAGATGAGGCTTGTGATTGTGTGTATATAATGAGTTATATTGTTGGTGGTGAATGCTTAATGGTTTAATTGAGATGAGATGATGTGTTGATAACTAAGGCGTAAATGTGTGATATGGGAGTAATCTTATAAACTTTGATGCATGAGAATTAGTAAATTTGAGCTTGACTAAGCATGATGTTTTAAGTATGTAAAATATGATATGAGGTTACCATGATCTTGTATTGTTTGTGGATGATTGAATGTTCAAATGTGCCATGTTAATGGTCAATAAAAGTAAACATGTGAGTTTGTTATTAAGGGTGGCAATTGGCTTGGAAAATAGCCTAAAAATTGTCCAAACGGGCCGTGTGTCCCCTGCATCATGTACTTTAGTTTTGAATTGGCCACACGGGCTGTGACACAGCCATGTCTCTCAGCTATGTGAGGCACATGGCCTGGAGGCACTGGCCTGTGCCTTGGCCGTGTGCCCTTATTTTTGTGATGACATCATAAACAGAGAGTTACGTGGGCTGAGGACACAGGCGTGTCCCAAGCCACACGGGCGTGTGACCTTATTTCATGATGAAATTTTCTAAGTTTTCCAAAAGTTTCCAAAGTTCTCAGTTTAGTCCTGAACCACCCCCGATGTATGTTTTGGGCCTCGTAGGCCCGTATAAGAGATGTTATGCATGTGTATGAAAAGTTTTAATTTGGATGAAATTTTATGGTCTGGTTTTGTATGAATGTTTGATGTAAGTCTGGTAATACCTCGAACCCTATTCTGACGTTGGATACGGGTAAGGGGTGTTACATTTTATGGTATCAGAGCTATGGTTTAGTTGATTCTCTGACTAACCTAGCATATGTGAGTCTAGCTATACATGTCATATTACTACTCGTGATAGTGTGATATCTCCCGACTCTAACGAAATTGTTTAGTTAAAACAGAGGTGACTTCCAACCGAGCTATTTTCAGTAATGTGGAAAAATGATATTGAGAGGATTGAAACATGCTTATGATGTGTCAAAATTGAGAAAGGTATGAATAAAAGTTCATGATATTTATGTGCTAATGTAAGCAATGTGATAATCATAAGTTAAGAAATGTGGAAACATGGAATGAAATGAAAGTTTATGTGGTGATAAGCTTATCCATGTGTGTTGGGATTCGTATGATGTTATGTGCCCAATCTATTTGATTAAGTGAATATGATAAGCTAATTTACTCAAGATAACGGAATGTGTGTTTATGTACACTTATCGAATGATGTATAATCAGTGTGTTTACATGATTAACTCTTATGTTTCAATTGCTAAATTAAAGGTATTATAATGTTATGTTTTATGGTTTTGATATGGAATCATAAATAATGTGATAATATGAAATTGAATTGGAATATCAAATTAAGTAGAACGTAGGAAATGAGTACAATCATTCGATGATGAATTGACGGATAAGACCATGGTTGGACCATGGCAATACATGTGAGCTAGTGTAAGACCATGTCTGGGACATGGCATCGGCACGGAAAGAGAAGAGCCAATGTAAGACCATGTTTGGGATATGGCATCGGCCTCGATATAAGAAAGTCAGTGTAAGACCATGTCTGTTACATGGCATCGACTCGATATGTGATTTCATGTAAGACCATGTCTGGGACATTGGCATAGTATTGTGATTTCGTGTAAGACCCTGTGTGGGACAGAGGCATCGATATGTGATAACATGTAAGACCATATCTAGGATATGGCATTGCACGAGCTATATGTGATTATCGAGTATCCGTAATGATTTAGAATGGTTCAACGGGCATATTCAAGATGAGAATTAAAGTACGATCAGAATAAGTAATACAGGTACGTACAGAACTTATGTGAGAATCAAATGAAAGTAAAATTGGTGAGTTCATATCTTATTATGTATATTAAATAAGAAAGAATTGTGTATAGATATGTTTCATGTCAAAATGTGTTTATTTGACTATAATGAAGTATGTATTGAATGTTATGTGAGATATAAATTATAGTTGCTTTTACTAAATATACATATGGCAATCAACTAATAAGACCATAACCAGGTTATGGCAAGTGAAATAAAGACCACGGCAAGGCCTTGGCAATGTAAGTGTAAGACAATAGTTAGACTATTGCTTTAAGTAAACGACGTACTCAAACTCGTAAGACGCTCTTTAATTTGACAAATGTTGGTAAATAGAATTGAAGTTAAATGTTGAAATTTAATTAGATACTGATATTGGGCTCGAGTAAGTAGATTTACTATTTGAAATTGGGATGACAGAAATAGTTGTAAAATAAATAAGTATGTTAATTTGCTTGGAGTAAACTATGTGATTGTGATGATATTATATTGACGGTGAATGTTGAGTCATAAGTGTGTATTTATGAGAGTCAAGTTAGAGGCTTTACAACTTCCCCTTACCAGTGTTGCTTTTGTGACAAAAAAAATTTACGAGAATTATGTTGAATAAGCTCACAAGTATGAGATTAAAAAGTTCAATGGTGGGATAATTAGTAATGCAAACAGAGTAGAGTACAGAGTAACAAAAGAACTCAATTTTAGAAAAAATATCGGGTGTTTTAAAAGATCATACAGAGTATGTAATGTTTTAGTTAAAGAAGAAAATTGGTCTCGGCTATTCTACTCATTTGGGTATGAAGTTTAAAGATATGTTTGCTGGGATTCCTTCCGAATTGGTTTTCGTTAGTGAGTGGGATAATACGGGGTCCTTGATGATAGAATTAGTTAGAGAAAGGATAAATGAGTTGTAAAGACATCTATGTGTAACGGTTAAAGTTGAATAAATTACGGTGACTTCTTCTAGGTGTTCTAAATATTCAATTGTCCCTAGGGGTTTATATGATCGTTCTCTTTCTAATGAAATTCTTATTGTGTGATAATATTAGCTAACTATAATATTAGATGTAAGCACTATTGGACCCGTTGGTTTATGATCAGCATTTCTTTATTCTCTTCGAAATTCTATTCTATTAAGTTGGAATAAGGACTATGGTAAAAATTTGTGAGTCTATTCTTCCGTTCCTGCTAAATGATGTTTGTCTTATGTGTATACTCGAAAGATATGATATTTCTATTACAATGGAATTCTAGAATAGATAAGTATTATTTTTCTTCTGGTTTTCTCTGAGAAAATTTTTCGAGTCTTCATTATTGTTCTCTTATGAATTATGTTCTCGGGTTTCTGTTGCGAGATCGTATTTGGGGTTTTCTTATCATCTTCATTGTGTGGATTATATGACATGGCTCATATTTAAAGTGCATCCTTTGATCTGTGATGATTATGTTTATTTGAAGGTATTTTTGGATTTGATAATAGGAATGTGGAAAATTCTAGTATCTGGATTTCTTTGATTTTTAGTGTAAAGAATTATCATCGGGAAAGGCATAAATGATGGAAACTCAAGCTTTAATTGTGTAGTGGTTTTCTTTTCTCGGGTAAGCTTGACTAAGGTTAGTGAGTTTAATCAGAATATCTCTGTTTCCTTGAGCTAATATAGTTTTGAAATCTTTAATTGGCATGACAAGAGAATTATGAACGAGTGCATGTACTTGGGTTGTAGTAGTGGAAATCAACTCAGTTGTTTATATCAGCGCGATCTGATTTTTTGAGATGTGAATTGAGTTATATGTATTTAATGATTCTCTGGTATGGTGATGAATTTTTGTACAATCATGAATATATAGATAGATGGATAGTTGGAAAAAAGAAACTATGTTCTCGAGAATATGACACTGTAATATCCTGATTTTGGGCCTAGTCGGAATAGTGGTTTCGTGACCACAAAATCCGAGATAGAAATAATTATTTTATGATTATTTTGAGGTCTATGATATGATTGCATGATTGTGTGAAAATTTCGTGAAGAAATTTTATGCATAAAGTGCTTAAATTGAAATTAGGGACTAAATCGAATAATTTGTAAAACTTGCATTCTAGAAGTTTCTAGTATGAAATTGTTTTGAAATATTAATTAGGAGGTCTTAAATAGCAATTTTACCAATTTCTAAGTCTATGGACAAAATTGGACATGGATGGAATTTTGGAAAGTTTAGTAGTAAGGGCATTTTGGTCATTTAGGGGTAAAATGAATTAAAATACAAAATTAAAAGCCAATTTTGCTCATCTTCAACCCCATGGTCGAATATAGCAAGGAGAAACCATGGCTAGGGTTTTTCCAGCTTCCAAGCTCGATTGTAAGTCCGTTCTAGCCTCGTTTTTAATGATTTTTACGTTTTTGGAGTCCCGGTAGCTCGATTTAGCTTATGCTAGCAATAATTTAACCTAGGGTTTATATTTGGAAAAATACCCATAGGTGAAATTTATGTATTTTGGTGTTTTATGATTGAATATGAGGTTTTAAATTATGTTAGACAACTTGTGCTACTCGGTTTTAAGCGAAAACTAGAAAAAGGGCTTAATCGGTAAAAATACCTAATAGTCATAAGTACATGTTAGAGTGAGAATTTGATGTTTCCATAGAAGGGAAAAATGATCAGCATGTCATAAAACATAAGAAAATAGGTTGAAGTTTAATTTACGAGCTTTGGGGCAAAAGTGTAAATATGCAAAATTTTAGGGGCAAAACTGTAATTTTTCCAAAATATGATTTTGGGTCAATTTGAATAATGTGAGTCCTAATTAGACTATATTTTAAATGATAGAGCAAGGAAAACTAAAATTCGGGCTAAAATGGGGAAAATACCAAGTTGTGGACGAAATGGTAAAAGTAGCCATTTTCACATACGAGGTAAGTTCATGTGTAAATGTAGTAACATAATTGTCATTTTAAGCAATTTAATGTTGTTTATATGATATGATGCTGATTATTATCATGAAATATTATGCTTTGTGGTTATTGTTGAATAATATGTAATTATGTGAATTACTTGATGAGTATGAACTATCACCGAAGTATCAATTTCGATATTCCATGGAAGATGGCAAAGATGTGTGATCGAGGAAAATGCCCGTTTGAACCTTAGGAATAGATTAGGATACAAGTGACATGTCACTAGGATGTTTGGGCATCCGAACTCGTTGAGTTGAGTCTGAGTTCACTTATGGATGCGAATGTCCGAACTCGTTGAGTTGAGTCCGAGTTCGAGAGATGTAACTAGGCATCCGAGCTCGTTGAGTTGAGTCCGAGTTCACTTATGGATGCGAACGCCCGAGCTCGTTGAGTTGAGTCCGAGTTCACTTATGGGCGGGTTACATGGTAGCTTGGCTACATATGTGGCACTTATGTGCAAACTTTCCATGTATCCGAATTATATTCCGATGTGTTCAACGGGTAAAATTCTACTCAAATGGAGGAATACTCGATATGAAAGGGACATATTGGTAAGCATTGTGAAATGAATACTTTGAACAAGTATGTACTTAACCCTCGGGTTGAAAACTCGATATAACAACAATATGGTAAGATGATAAATGAAAATGTGATATGAATGTCTCGGTGATGATTATGCAAATGATGTTTTATGTTTGCTTATATAGTTGTGTTACTTGCTATTTGCATGTGAGCTTACTAAGCATTTATGCTTACTTCCTCCTTTTCATTCCTTGTAGTGTTGACAAGCCAACTCGAAATCGAGGAGCATTCGGAGGCATGCTCACACTATATCCAGTATACCATCTTGGCATAATGGCTTGCATATTTTGAGTATGGCATGTATAGCATTATAATCATTTTGTATATATGGTCTTATGATATTGTTATTGAGTGGTATGGAAATGCTTGAAATGATTAGCCATTGGAATGGCTAATCATGATCATATTTGTGTTATGTATGCTAAATTACTAGCTAATCCATGGAAAACATGAAATAGGTAAAATTTACCATAAAATAGATTCAGACAGCAGCAGTGACGTGAGTTTGAAAAATCATTAAAAATAGTAGAGATACAATTATATGGTGAATAAAATATGGAATTGAATAATTATGAGTCTATTTTCATATGGATGGAACCAAACAGGTATATGAGTTATATTTTATGAGATGTTTAAATTTTTGTGAAACAGGGCCAGAGCGATTTCTGGATCCCCTGTTCTGACTTTGGAAATTCACCATAAATTGTTAAAAGATAATTAGAAGTCATGATTTATATGTAAAGATTCCTTATTGAGTTTAGTTTTATTAGAAACAAACGGTATAGTCATTGAAACTCTGTACAGGGAGATATCTGATTCGTAATATACAGAGGTCAGAGCAGTCAAACCCTAAAACAGGGGAGACTTTAACTAATAAACTGTACTAATTGGCTTGACCAAAAATTCTAGAAAAAAATTATTAAATAGATATATGAGTCTAGTTTCAAGGAAAATTTATGTAATTGGATTTTGAGTTTCGTAACTCGAGATATGAATTTTTAAGCGACTATGATGCAGATTGTTAGCTTGACTGAAAATTTTAAAAATAAATTGTTTGAGCTGTTTAAGTAATGAATTAAGTCTGTTAACACCTCGTGTTTGACTCCGGCGACGGTCTCAGGTACGGGGCGTTACAGACACAGAACTATGCTTATTGGAATATTCTAACCGAATGATGTTGTTATGAGTTAAAGTTGTTCTAGTGAATGAGATTATCATGTTCGTGAAAGTTGAATGATCAATGCGAGTTAGCAAAGTTGGAAATAGTTGAAAGTATTATTAACCGAAGTTTTAGTGCTGAGTTCAGCCTGGATTAAGTAAAGAAGTTATGATTTTCAATAATGTACTAGTGAACTGATTGGAATATGTTTCATTAAGGGAATATAGATAAAGCAGATATAATTACAGATGCTGAATGGAAAGATCTTTGCTTATTTTTGTGAGAATGGTTACTCGATTGATCTTATCTGATGATGGAAAAATAATTTGCATGATTGTTTTAGTATATACAGAGTTCCTATTTGATAGATCAACTGAGCTATGTGTTCTAAGTGAGTAATTCAAAATTTTGACAATATGCTCCAGCACTATATGTTAAAATTCAAAGGCTATGGGAAAAAGATATGCGAGGCTGAAATCAATTTGTGATCTTGAGAAAATAGTGAAAGTGATTCATAAGATTTGGAAGCAACTTCTTCTGGTAAGATTTTCGGGAACGAAATCCCTAAAGGGAGGAGAGTTGTAACAGCTCGTTTTTAGGGTTAATCGAAATAATGGTTTTGTACCACCAAATCCGACGACTAGGTTTGTAAATATTATATTTAATATTTACGAGTTAATTGTGAGTTTTAAAAAGGTTTTTTATATTGTGATTTTTGTTTTATAAGCGATTTATTAAGTTTAAGTGGTACGACCCTAATGTCAAGTGGGTTTAGAAAATGAGGTATCGAGACCTCATGTTTAACCATGTATATCCACTTAGCACCACGTTAATGAATCGATATATGTAACCGTAACATATCCACTTAGCACTACGTTACTGTATCAATATGTGTAATCGTGGTATATCCACTTAGCACCACGTTACACGTATAACCATGGTATATCCACTTAGCACCACATTTTTTCATTCTGAATGTTCAACCAAGGTTCAACCAAGATTTCCTCATTTAATCTCAATTCATCAACCACAAATCACCGTTTGTGTCCATTAATTGAACAATACTAAAACATATATCACATATCACAAAATAAAATATTATAACATAAAAAAACAATACATTATTTACATATAAACTTACATCTCATATACTATCAAAGGAATAACATTAAAATACACATTGCATTATTAAAAATCATATGAACTTCCTCGTATACGAAAATGGCCATTTTTACCATTTAAGTCCACTACTTGGTATTTTCTCGATTTTAGCCCGAATCTCGATTTCATTGATCTAACATTACAAATATAGCTCATTTATTACTCACATTATTCAAATGGGTCCATAAATCATATTTTTAAAATTTTGCATTTTGACCCCTAAACTTTTGCATATTTGCACTTTTGCCCCAAGGTTCGGAAATTAAAGTTCATCCTATTTTCTTATGTTTTATGACATGCTGATCATTTTTCCCTTCTATAACAACATCAAATTCTCACTCTAACATGTACTTATGAACATTAGGTATTTTTACCGATTATGTCGTTTTACTCGTTTTCACGTAAAATCGCTTAGCAAAAGTTGTTTATCTAACACCCAACACTCATTTCCTACCATTAGACATCAAAATGCATGCATGTCACATATGGGTAATTTTTTAAACATGAACCCTAGCTCAAAATAATGGTAGAAATGGGTAAATCGAGCTACGAGGATTTCAAAAATGCAATGAACATTAAAAACGGGGCAAAGATGGACTTACAATCATGCTTGGAAGTTTTACAAACCCTAGTCATGTCTTCCATCTCCATATACGGTTATGGCATGGGAAAAATGAAAAAGATGACATTTGTTTCTTTGTTATTTTGGCTTTATTTGCCAAGTTACTAAAATACCCTTAATGAAAAATAAATAAAAGCATACCATGCCATGTCCATTTTTGTCCACTAATTACAAAATGGGCTATTTACCATTTAAGGATCTCCAATTTAAAAACCCATTACTCACAAGTACTTAGTGCCTTTGTGAACTAGAACACACATTTTGCAACCTTTTACAATTTAGTCCTTTTAACTAAATTGAGTGCCCAAACGTCAAAATTTTCGAACGAAATTTTCACAAAATTATTCCGTGAAATCGTAAACCATAAAAATATAATAAAAATAAAATTTTCTTCGTCGGGTTTGTGTTCCCAAAACCACTATTCTGACTAGGCTCAAAATCGAGATGTTACGTAAACTTCTCTAGACAGTCCCGGAGATAATGATCAAGAGATCCACATTTAAAGCAAGCTCCGCTCACTAATTTACATTCACCATAATGTCACTTATTGCAGTGTTTACATTTAGGTCCAGCATTTCTAACACTCCCCACACTGGCAACAGATGTTGCCTGAGGTTTAGAATTGAATTGTCTTGCATCTCTGTCTCTAATTGAAATTCCTGTAGAAGTAGTAGAACTAGGATGATAATCTCTAAATTTCTTTGATGCTGACTGATACGATTTGCCCGAAAATCTTTCTAGAATCTCTAGACTCAGTATCGGCTTTTCTTTTCTATTTGCACATCTCTTCGGCTTCACAAGCTTAGTCAAACAAAACAACAAACTCTTTCAGCTCAAGAATTCCAAATAACACTCTAATTGAAATTCTAGCAGAAGCAGTAGAACTAGTATGATAATCTCTAAATTTCTTTGATGCTGACTGATGCGATTTGCTCGCAAATCTTTCTAGAATCTCTAGACTCAGTATCGACTTTTCTTTTCTCTTTGCACATCTCTTCGACTTCACAAGCTTAGTCAAACAAAACAACAAACTCTTTCAGCTCAAGAATTCCAAATAACACTCTAATTTCTTCATTTAATCCATCCTTGAATCTTTTACACATTATAGCTTCAGAAGAAATAGATTCACGAGCATATTTGCTGAGTCGTACAAACTCTCTCTCATATTCTATAACTGTCATACGACCCTACTTCAATTCAAGGAATTCTTTTCTCTTCTGATCAATGAACCTTTGGCTGATGTATTTCTTTCTAAAATCAACTTGAAAGAAATCCCACGTGACTCTTTCTTGCAGAACTATGGATATGAAAGTATTCCACCACTGATACGTAGTGTCTCTCAAAAATGATACTACACACTTTAAACATTCTTCAGCTGTGCAAGATAATTCATCGAATACTTGAATCGTGTTCTCAAGCCAAAACTCGGCTCTCTCAGGGTCATCATTAACAGTAGCTTTGAATTCCTTGGCTCCGTGTTTCCGTATCTTATCGACAAGTGGTTTATTTAATCGTAGAGGATCAATACCATGAGAAACTACAGTGATAGGTTGAGGAACAGATGGGGGTGGAGGTAGCGAAATAGTCGGGTTCGTACGAATGTACTGTGTGAACCACTCATTCAATATCTGAAAGAAGGCTTCTTTAGCCTCACCCCCGTGACTGCTCGTCACTGGTCTAGATTCAGAAGGCGTTGTCCCTTGAGCGGGAGCTGGCTCATTACTTTTTACATCATTCGCTACAGCTCGTTCGAGATCCATTACTATATAAAAATATATTTAAAAACATCAGGAGTCATCACACTATCACAGTTTTATATATGGCACGTATAGCTAGGCTCACAAATGCTATGTTAGTCCTAGAATCGACTAAATCGTAGCTCTGATACCAACAAATGTACACCCCAAACCGGTAACCATTTCCAGAATAGGTTAAGAGGCATTATCGGACTTGTAACTCAATTCAAAACAATCATTTATCCAAAAACATATTATTTTAGTCAATAACATTCATTCACATTCAATATGTACTTATATCGAGCATACAAAGCTTATATAATGCATTCAGGACTAAATCGGTAACATATTAAACTTTTGAAAACTTCAAAAATTTTCAACATTTCAAGTAACACACGCCAGTGTGAATAGGCCGTGTGCCTCACACGGCTAATAGACACTCTCGTATCTTAGACCATGTGAAAACAGGGCATACATACTGACTCGTGTCACATGATCGAGGACACGCCCGTGTGCCATGCCCGTGGGAAAACTAGAGAGGTTACTGACTTGGGTACACGGCTGGCCACACGCCCATGTGCCAACCCGTATATCACACACGGCCAGTAGACATGCCTGTGTGTCTAAGCCGTGCCAAACCTGTAGGGTATACTGACTTAATTCGAAAAGGTACCCTAAGGGACACATGGCCGTGTAGCATGACCGTGTGTCGTACACGACTGAGACACATGCCCATGTCTCCACCCGAGTGGACAAAAATAGGCCATTTGTAAAGCCATTTTTCCACCCTATACACGCAAGCATTCACAAGCATAATTGACCACATTTTTACAACTCAATAGGCAGCCGAAATAACCATTTCAATACACATTATTGGCCATACCAAAACCTAACAATTACATAATCAAATACCTATTTAACATCATGCATAATCCATTCATTTAACAACTACATATCAAAACTTCACTTGCATAATTTCATTCCATCATTACCTTGCCAAAACATACCATAATTGAATACTTAATTCAACCAAAACATGTACCAAAATAAGCCAAATCACATGGCTTAACTTATACACAAGAACATACTAAAGTCATGATATCTGTGACATCCCTAAATTGACCCTAGTCGGAAAGTGGTTTCGAGACCACTAAACCGAGTCATAATAATAATTAACCATCATAATTGATGCTCATTATATGCATATATGCATGTGTGAAAATTTCATGTTTGGATTTTGTTAATTGTAAGTGAATTTTATCAATTAGGACTTGTGTGAGAAAACTTAGAAATGTGATAGGCAAATGTTGAAGTGGCCTATTGATGCATGCTAGAAAATGTTGTCCTTGCATGTCAAATTGCCCAATTTATTCTCTAGTGGCCGGCCAAGATGGATGTTGATGGGCAAATATATATGTTTAATTGATATTAAATTAAGAAGTGGCATTAATTTAGATAAAATAATATTAGTTACATAAAGTAAAGAAAACAAAGGTGAAGGAAGACTTACCTACCAGCTTCTTCATTTTGCCGTGAATGAGCAAAGAAAACAAATAATAATAATAAAGGAGAAATAAAGATTAATAAAAGAGGAATTAGAAGAGGAGTGTTCATCTTCTTCTCTATCTTGCCAAAGCCGAAAACCAAAGGAAGGAATTAGAGAGCTTTTCATTAAGCAAATTCGGCAACCCTTCTTTTAGTTGGAGGTAAGTCTTGAGATGTTGGCTTTAACTTCTTTGCATTGTGAGCTAATTGTCAAAATGCATTTCGGCAATGTCATGAAAAATCAAACTTTCATGGTGGTTTGAACATCAAGCCGTGTATCAAGAGGTTAGGAGAAGAGGTTGTTTCATGTTGTATTGAACAAGTAGAGGTCGATATAAGGTTAAAAAATTTGTGAAATCTTAGTTAGGTAATGCTTGGTGCATTCGGCCATGGTTGATAGTGAAGAGGGTGATTTATTTTCTTTATGTTAAATGAATAAGTGTGAATGGGTGAAGTTTGGATTGGTTAAATGTTCATATAGGTTGTTTGATGAAAAGAAAAAGAGAAGAATTAGATATCATCTTTGATGCTAGTGTCGTATAGGAGGATGTTGAACTTGAATAAGTAATATTCGGCTAGCATGATAGGAATGAAATATTAAGTAGATGAGACAATTGATGGGGGAAGTGGCTAATAGGGACTTTTAAATGAAATTATGCTAAGGCCGAATGTATCAAATGCTAAATGTGCTTATATGTGTATTCGGCCAAGGAAGCATGATATGAAGCTTCGATAGGTTTGAGAGACGAATGACCAAATGAGCTATGGGTCATGTATGAATAAATTTTTATGCATGTGTGTGTGTGGCATTAGTAGCTAATGGCATTTGGCATTGTTTAACTAAAAAATTAGAAATGAATGCTTAAAAGTTAAATGGGTCGCCCAAGTGACCGAATGTGTTAAAAACAATATGTGGTTACCGTATGTGTGTGTTTGATTGGGAAGTAAATTTGTTTGATTTAGCTCAAGAGCTCAAAGGATCGAAGTTGGACAAGGGAAAGAAAAAGTAATTGAATAGCCGTTGAAGACGATGCGACAACATCCGAGGTAAGTCATTAAGCATATATTTGGTGTTGATGTAAATGACCGAATATATACACAATTGTGTTTAAATGAGTTGATGTGTAAATGAAAATGTATGTGTATGGAATGATGCCATTGTTGAATGTATAAAGGCAGCAAAATGCATAAGGTATTGGTCTCGGCACTAAGTGTGCGGGTATAAATGGACACGGCGACAAGATTGGCACTAAGTGTGCGGGTTTAAAATTGTATAGCACTAAGTGTGCGAGTTTGATTCTATAGCACTAAGTGTGCGAGCTGAAAATATATAGCGATAAGTGTGCGAGCTGAAAATATATAGCACTAAGTGTGCGGATTCACTATATGCTCTTGTATTACAATTGGCACTGAGTGTGCGACATTATCGAGTTAATCCCGGACAGCGGATCGGGTAAGTACCTCGAGCTCATGACGAATAGAAAATACGTTCATGCTCGGGGTTGAATTTGGTAAGCCTTAAATCTATGTGATGATTGAAATTGTATGATTGTGGTGGAAATGAGTTAGTGTGTGAAAATGCTTCAAATATCTTGTTGTGTAGAATATGAAATGTGGATGTATGACTTGGTATGAGATTGGACCAAAAGGTCCGAGGAATTATGGTATAGATTCGATATGGATGAGTACCTAGCCTCGTTTATTGTTCATGTTGTAGTAACTTTATCAGTGGATTGATGAATGCTTATGACTTACTGAGTTATAAACTCACTCGGTGTTTTCTTGTCACCCATTTAGGTCTCTCGGACTCGTATTGTTTGCATGATCGGAACCGTCGTTGAAGTCATCACACCGGCTGAAATATTTTGGTATTGTCTTCGTTGTTGAAGAACATTTGGCATGTATAGGCTATTATATTTTGTTGAACTGTGGGTTGTAAACTTTAAGCCATGTGAAAATGGCCTATGTGGTCGTCGAGTGGGATGCTAGAACCTATAGCCACGAGTCTTAGAAACTTTAATTTTGATAAGGTGGCCATAATTTGTGTCATGTATGACGGATGATTAAGGCCAAGGAAAGATTCATGAAATTGGCATAGTTTACTGCAGTAACTGTTGCGGACAGCAGCAGTGAGATGAGATTGAAAAATCACTAAAAATAGTAGAAGTAGAATTAAATAGTGAGTAAATTATGAAATTGAACCTTGATGAATCTATTTTTATATGGACAAAACGAAACGACCATATGAGCAGTATACTGAGAAATATTAAAGTTCTCGTGAGACAGGGCCAGAACGGTTTCTGGGTCCCCTGTCGTGACTTTGAAAATTTACCATAAATTATCCAGAAACAATTAGAAGTCATGCCTTATATGAATAGATTCTCCTTTGAGTCTAGTTTCATTAGAAATAAACTGCATGAGCATTAGAGCTCTGAACGAGATGATATTCAAGTTGTAACGCGCGAAGGTCAGTGTAGTCGACCCCTGTAACATGGGTGACTTTAACTAATAAACTGTACCAATTGGCCCGACCAAAAATTTTAGAAATAAATCCATGGATGGATATATGAGTCTAAATTCAGGGAAAATTTACGAAATCAGTTTCCGAGTTTTGGAACTCGAGATATGATTTTTAAGACGACAGTGACGCAGTTTTCCAGCCTGTCTGGAAATGCCAAATTGGTTGGTACCTTGAGAGGATTTGGCCCGTTAACCCCTCGTGTCCGACACCGGCGACGGTCACGGGTTCGGGGTGTTACAATATCAATTAACATAACTATCATCTACTAAACTAGCCTATACATGTCATATTTATATATATCCACAAGATCAAAAGTACCAATTTGGAAATTGGATAGTGTGATATGCAACTCCGACTTATCCGAAATGAGCGAGCTAATGAGCCTCTATAATACATAGAAAACGAAACAGAGTAAGCTTTATAGCTTAGTAAGTTTGTATAATTCAGAACTAAACTTACCATTTATACATAATCAAATCAATACTTAAAGTGCAACTAATTCAATTAATAAACACCTAATCAGAAGAATTCATCACATGTTGTCATTGTAAAAATACATGAAACCCTCCATTTATACAATACTTTGCATCATTCTACATCCATATATCATATATAACATTAGTAACATTTATAAATCGTAACTCATCCGTATAAACAGTATTTATGCCCGTTGAACCAATTACAAATTCAAAGGATATTCGAGTGAACAACGTCAGTAATCCGTCAATTCATTATCATATATGCTCTTTCGAGCCATGATCGGTAAGCTCCTCCTGAGCTAATGAACAGTAAGCTCTAATGAGCTAAAACGGTAAGCTCTATCGAGCTGAACAGTAAGCTTTGTCGAGCTGAACAGTAAGCTCTATTGAGCTGAACAGTAAGCTCATACGAGCTGATATATCGGAAAGCTCATACGAGTTGTGGTGAGTCTGCAACAAATGCAGGAGCTCGACCAAAATAGTAATCCCAGTAACATGTCACTCGTATCCAATGAATCTATATAGTTCAAACGAGGCTCAGTGACAAATAGATTATATCAATAAGGCATTTATACTTCAAATATTTCCATTATACACATTCATTTCAATAATTACAAGTATATAAAAGTTCAATTCTAATTATACGAACTTACCTCGTATCCTCGGATAAAACTATCGGCTATTCATCCACTTTTCGTTTTCCCCGATCTAGTTCTAGTATTTGCTTATCTTGATCTATAATATATCAAATTAACTCATTTAAACTTTCATTCAATTCAATTTATCCTAAAACTTTCATTTTTGCTAAATTACAAATTTACCCCTAGACTTTTGACTACTTTGCAATTTAGTCCTTAATACATAAAATGCAAAATTACACTATTAAACCATAATCCCATGGTAGCCGAATTTCATAGGGACTTCTAGCAGCCCAATTCTTTCATTATATCACACTTTTAACCACCACATTTTACAATTTCATAATTTAATCCCTATTTTGCATTTTTGTCAAAAATCACTTTATAAAACTTGTATATCTATCATTAAAACTTCATAATCTATCATTAAACTTTTAAATACTCAATCATTCAACAATAGAATCATTTAAAAACTATGTACAGGCTAGCCAGATTAAGCTGCAACGAGCTCAAAAACATAGAAATTATTAAAACCGAGTCAAAATCATTTACCAATTTGATGTTCAAGTGACCAAACCCTAGGAAGAAAAATTTTATTCTTTTTCTTCTTTTATAATCGGCTAAGTGAAGATGATAAACAAAAATCATGTTTTTTTTTTAATTATTATAACATTTGTTAACCATTTACCATTTTAACCTTAAAAATAATTCAAAATTACACCATTTTCCATGCTATCATCATCCACTAACCACAAATGGACTATTTATCACTTAAGGACCTTTAGTTTAATGTTCTATATCAATTTGACACTTTTAGCTAATAGAACACAAGTTTTACACTTTACACGATTTAGTCCTTTTTACCGAATTAAGCATTTAAACAGTAAAATTTCTTAATGAAACTTTCACATAATTAATCTATCATGCTTTAGACCTTATTAAAATAATAAAATAAGTATTTTTACTTCAGATTTTGTGGTTTTGAAACCATTGTTCTGATTTAACCTGAAAACAGGCTATTACAAGGATTAAATCGGGAACTTCAGAGAATTTTTCGCAAAATCTCAAAATTTTTCTTAAGTGCAAGGGACAAAAGCCCATTGTGACAGCCCAAAATTGACCCTAGTCGGGATGTGGTTTCGGGACCACAAAACCGAGGCATAAAAATAATTTAAAATTTATTTTGATGCCTATGATATGTGTTAATTTGTGTGTGACATTTTTGATGTTTCGATTTAGTGTTATAAATGCAATTTCACTAGAAAGGACCTAGTAGTGAACTTTGAAAGTATGATGGGAAATGTGTGATGACTAGTTGCTCATGCATGCAAAAATAAGGGATTTGCATGTCAAATTCCCCCAACATGAAGTGGCCGGCCATGGCAAGAGAGGATGGGCAAAACATGTCATGAAACATGTTTTGTTGGTGCATTAGGGAGAAATAATAAACAAAGGTGTATGGGTAAGAAAAGAATGAAAAAAAAATGTGTGTGAGTGTGGTATTCCCCCCCCATTGCCGTGAGTTGTAGAGAAAGAAAGAAAAATTTTGTTCATCCTTTCTTTGAGCCAAAACTAAGGAAGAAGGAGGATTTTTGCTTCATGCTTGGTTTGGAAGAGATCTAGAAGGAGATTTGGCTAAGTTTGCATCAAGATTAAGGTATGTATGAGGTTGTGTTAGGAGTTTCATGCATGTTTTGGTTGCTAACTTGATGTGCATGTTAGCCATGGCTCAAATCTTTGTTATGCCATGGAAATGGTATTTGGCCAAAGTTGTTATGGTGATAAAGCCATTGCATGCTAAGTGTGAAGCTTGATGATGATGCATGCAATGATGGATTGTCTACTTTTGAGTAAGATTTTGAGTTTTCTTTTGTTTAATCATGATTGAAGTTGAAAAGGGCATGATTGTCATATTCGCCATGATGCATTCATGAGCATGGTTCATGCTTCTTGCATGTTAGTTAAAATTTGTGTTTTGGATGGCTATGGACACCTTGAAATTGCCATGCTCATATATGTATATATATGTTTGCACATGATGTTTTGGTTATGAACTAAGTGATGAATATGGTTGTTTAAAGAAGAAGATGTTGAAGAATGATTGTGAAATTGCAAGCACATTCGACCTAGCACACATATGAGTGCTTGATGCTATATTATAAGTTTTGAGCTACAATATGCAAAGCATTAACTAGTAAAATGCATGCTGTTTTTGTGAGGTATTAAGTGCATAATTGGCCTCAACATGTACATGAATATTCGCCTTGGGTAGCCTATTGAAGGCCTTAGCTTTTCCTTGATGCTCGAATAAATTGTATTGAATTGCTTGATGTAGTATAAAATGTGCATGACCATTGTGTATTCAAGCTAAAGAGTGGCCATATGACCATTTAAACTCCTTGTCATATTCGGCCATAAGCTAGCACAATGAGGTTTTAATAAATTGAATTTGTTTGAATTAGCTCAAGAGCTAAGAGGGCCACAATTGGACAAGGGGAAGGAAAAAGTGATCGAATAGCCGTAAAAGCCGTTCGACAACATCCGAGGTATGTCCTCAAGAAGTGACCTTACTTGAATTATGTGGAATGAAATATGGATGTATTGATTATTGATTTATGTGTGTATGAGTATTCGAATAATACCCGGGCTAAGTCCCGAAGGCGATCATGCTAGTGATTATAATTGTGTTTGAGCCTTAGTAACGAGAATGAAATATGTATGTCCAATGATTATTGATGTATGTGTGCATGAGAAATTGAATGATATCCGGCTAAGCCCGAAGACAATTATGCTGAAATTATATCCGGTTAAGACCGAAGGCAATTGTGCTAGTGGCTACATCCGGGCTAAGACCAAGGCATTCGTGCGAGACATTCTATCCGGGCTAAGACCAAAGGCATTTGTGCACGTGGTTATATCCGGTTATATTCAAGAATCTTGGGCTGGAGGTGAGTGTTGGTTGCTGTAATAAATTCAATTAGTACACTCGAGAAGCCCAAAGAATAAGGTACGTTTATATGTGCATTGGAAAGTCGACATGTTTGAGCAACATTCGCTCAATCGACTAATGAATTTCAGTTATTGAATTGATTGATACTTTGTGAAAGTATATAATGATGAAGTGTGAAGTAAGAATGTGTATTAATGAAATGATGCATTTGGCTATGTGAATGTATTGCTGTAATTAGAGTTGATTATATTCCTTGAGACTTACTAAGCATAAAATGCTTACCCGTTGCTTTGGCTCTCTTTTTTATAGATTTCGCTCGATAGCAATCGGATTCGGGATCAATAAAGTCAAGTCATCCACACTATCAACGCCTCTATTTTGGTATAAATTTTGTTTGAACTTTGAAATGGCATGTATAGGACTACCCTTGTTGGTTTAAAAATGTGGTGATGTATATGTATACGGCCATGCGAAAATGGCTAGTAAAAAGGAAGCATGAACTTAGACTATTTGTGGTTTGTATGTATATATATGGTGTCATGATGTGATTATGGATTGGAAATGGGAGTGTTGGTCACATGATCAGCCATTGGTATGGTTAAAATGATCATATATGAACCTATGTATGGCAAGACTAGTTGGTTCATGGAGACTACAAAATAGGTAAGACCTACCTTAAAACAGATGCTGCCAGCTGCAGTGACGTGAATGTGAAAAATCACCAAAATTTGTAGGAATGGTATTAAATAGTGAATAAGCTATGTAAATGAACCTTGATGAATCTATTTTCATATGGAAGAAACGAAATGGTCATAGGAGTTACATGTTAAGAGATATCAAAGCTATTGTGAGACAGGGCCAGAACGGTTTCTGGGTCCCCTGTCGCAACTTTAAAAATTTACTATAAATTATCCAGAAAGAATTAGGAGTCATGCCTTATATGTACAGATTCCATTTTGAGTCTAGTTTCATTAGAAACAAACGGCACCAGTATTAAAGCCCTGTACAGATAGATATTCAAGTTATAACACGCGAAGGTCAGAGCAGTCGATCCCTGTAACATGGGTGACTTTAACTAATAAACTGTACCAATTGGCCCGACCAAAAATTCTAGAAATAAATCCATGGATGGATATATGAGTCTATATTCAGGGAAAATTTACGAAACCAGTTTCTGAGTTTTGAAACTCGAGATATGATTTTTAAGGCGACGGTGACACAGTTTTCCAGCCTGACTGGAAATGTCAAACTGGTGGGCAAAACATGTGAACTTGGCTTGTTAACCCCTCGTGTCCGACACCGGCGATGGTCTCGGGTTCAGGGTGTTACACCCATGCGGTTAGGCCATGTGGGCATTCGATGTGAGGGACACAACCGTGTCCCAGCCCGTGTCCATGCCTGTGTAACTCTCTGACTTGGGTCACACGGCCAACCACACGCCCGTGTGCTAGGCTGTATGGACAATTTTATTTTTGAAAACTAGGTACAAGGGTCGCATGGCCAAGTCACATTCCCATGTGCTTGGCCGTGTGACACACACAGTTGAGACACACGCCTGTATCTCTACCCTTGTGAGCAATTTGAAGCATTCTGTTTCTTAAATTTTAAGATACAAGGGACACACGGCCAAATCACACACCCGTGCGCATGACCGTGTGTCACACATGGCTGAGACACATGCCTGTGTCTCTGCTCGTGTGGACAAAATAAGGCCATTTCCAAGCCTTATTTCTCACCCAAATTTGCCTTGCACTATAACAGCCCAGTTTTAGCTAAATCAGGACAGTGATTTTGGGACCACAAATATGAGGTTAGAAAATTATTTTAATATTATTTTTGGTGTTTATAGCATGTGATTATATATGTTTGAAAATTTCGTGAAATAATTTTAGCGTTTGAGTGCTTAATTTTAGAAAAGGACTAAATCGCGTAAAATAAAAAAGTTGCATTCTATATGTTAAAAGTGTTTAATTGCTATGAAATTAAAAGGTGGGAGTCCTTATTATGAAATTAAGCCATTGATAGTGGATATGGACATAAATGGACTTGAATTATGTGATTATTAATGTTTAACTAAAGGGTAAAATGGTAAACTATGTATTAATGTGAAATAAATAAAAGAAAAACAATTTAAAGCTTATATTCTCATCTCTTTCACTAAAATTGAAAGAAAAAGAACACCAAGGAAGCATTTTAGGGTTCATCAAGCATATAACTTGATTAAGGTATGTTCTTTGCTCAGTTTTAGATGATTTTTATGTGTTTGTCGTCGTTGCTTCGTGTTCTAGCTAGTCTGAATTGGTTGATGAATTTGTGAGTTGCCATTGATGATAGCTTGATTTTTTTTGAATGTTGATGATGGAAAATGAATAATGGTTGATAGGTTTTAATGTTTTGTAAAGTGATTTTTGACAAAAATGTCAAATAAGGATTAAATTGTAAAATTTGTAAATTGTGGGGTTAAAAGTGTGAATAAATGAAAGATATGAGCTACTAACGGCATAAAGGCAATTCGGCCAAGCATGGGTCTTGTTGAATTTTTTGAATTTTGTGTATTTATGAAATAGGGACTAAATTGAATAAATGTGGAACTTTAGGGGCTAAAGTGTAAAAATGCCCAAATAGTGTTTGTGGATTAAATTGAATGAAACAATGAATAAATGAGCTAATTTTGAATATATAGATCAAGAAAAAAAGAAATCGATTTTAGATCGGGGGAAACCAAAAGTTGTCTAGTACTCGATCTAATCCGTTCAGTGTATATACGAGGTAATAAGTTCATATGCAAATAATGTCTTTAAATTGAATTATATATGTTTCATTATCATTGAATTGCTATGAATGCTGAATGAGGAACTACGAGCAAGAATCAAAGAAGTTACGACATCCGAAAGTCCCGAACGAACCTTAGGAATAGTATAGGATACAAATGTCATGACATTAGGTTATCGAGATGTGATTATATATAAGACAATGTCTTGGACATTGGCATTGTATTGTGATTACGTGTAAGACCCTGTCTAGGACAGTGGCATCGATATGTGTTAACATGTAGGACCATATTTGGGATATGACATTGTACTAGCTTTATGTGATTTCCGAGTATACTTAACAATTCCGAATGGTTCAACGGGAAAAGCCAAGTCGAGAAAGAATGTGTGAATGAGTTAAATGGTTCAGGTATGTACGAGATTCATACAAGTAATGAAAGGGAAGTATTTGATAAATTCAATTATGATACTGACTATGTGTACAATGAGAAATAACTATTTATTCATGGTTGCCTATTAATGGAAATGATATTGATTCATGTGATAATTTATTTGTATATGGCTTACGAAGCTTTTAAAGTTTACTTTGTGTGTTCTTTCCTTGTTTTATAGATAACTGAGGCTAGCACGAATTCAGGGATCATCAGGAACATCGTCACACTATCGATCAAATTGTTGGTACTTTTTGAAGCTTTGTATTTATGGTATATGGCATGTATAGGCTAGTGTCATTTTGGTACGTTTTGAACTTTTAATTTAGCCATGTGAGTTGGCTTGTAAATGGTGTTGTTGATGAAGTTGAATTTGACTTATGTGATGATTTAATTTGAGATATGTGACGTATTTATGATGCCTTATGTTTTGGTAGACATGATATGGTTATTTTGATGGATTCATGAATAAGTATTTAGTAAATTGTTAATGATGTGTTATGGTTTGAGAAATGGTAAGCTTTGGTATAATTTAAGATAATGTTTGGATGCCATTTTGGTTAAGTAAATGCTTGATGACTTGGGTTATGTTTAAATGTGGATATTAGTTAAAAGTATCAATTTGATTTGGCATGTTTTTGGTTATGGAATTGAGTAGTGAAAAGGATGATGTATAAATGGCATGAAATGTATATGAAATAGCATGTTTTGATTACCTATTAATGTATTGAAATGGTACCATTTTGGTTGCTAGGTGGGATTGAGGAAAGGGTGGCAAATTGGCTTTACAAATAGCCTATTTTTGTCCACATGGGCATGTGTCTCAATCATTTGCGACACACGGCCGTGTGTCCCCTGGGGTACTCTTCGAATTTAAGTCAGTATACCCTATAGGTTTGACACGGTCTAGACATACGGGCATGTCTATTGGTCGTGTGTGGCACACGGACTGGCACATGGGGGTGTGGCTGGCCGTGTGACCCATGTCAGTAACCCCTCTAATTTTCCCATAGCCATGGCAAATGGACGTGTCCTCGGCTGTGTGGTGCAAGTCAGTATGCATGCCCTATTTTCACATGGCCTATGACACGAGCGTGTTTGGTGGTCGTGTGAAGCACACGGCCTGCTCACACGGGTGTGTGAACCCTGTATGCATGAAAATTTTATAAGTTTCCAAAAGTTCGCAAATGTTATCTGTTTAGTCTCGAACCTCGTTTAAGCATGTTTTAAGGTCTCGTAGAACTTATAAGGGACAATATGGTTATGTTAGATTGATATTCATGTAAAATTGAATTATGTATGAGAAATGTATATTATATGTTGTGCTTTGATCGGTAATGCCTCGTAACCCTATTCCGATGACGGATAAGGGTTAGGGGTGTTACATGCACCTACATTAACATTTTAACACATTCCCAAACCAATTCAAAACATTTAAATCAAGCCAAACCAATTTTTATGCATGGCATATCATCACATATTTTCAAGTGACCAACTTACCAAATTGGTATATTCATTTAATCATATTTATACGTAATATGTATATCAATTCAAGCACACAACATATATCAACACAATATGGTCTCACACACATATATATCAAAACATACCGTCACAGGCCATTCCAATGGCTAATTACAACCAAATATTAATATGTTATCATTTGTTCAATTTAACCTATACATGTCATTATACCAAGGGAAATTTTACTAATTATACCAAAATGAGCTGAAGGATAGTGTGATCTTGCTCCGACCCACTTCCAACCTTTATGAGCTTCTGAGTACTATAAAATGGAGGAAATAAAACAGAGTAAGCATATTATGCTTAGTAAGTTCGTATAACGAAAAATCAACTTACCAATCATTTATATTTAAGATAAGCATACAAAATTTATCCAAAGAAATTTGGCAATTTTCCTAAACACATAAGAAACTTGTTAGTCAGATATTACATATAAACATCAAGAATCAAGGATGAGCTCATCATGTAATAACTTTCATAAACATATGCTTTTCATATCATATTTTTGTTTAACATATGCATTTCTATGACAATTCATCTTAAGCTCAGTTTAACCATGTCAGAACTTTACCAATTGAATTTATTAGAAATATCGATAGATACACATGTAGTACACTAGAAGTGTACAAAATTGTAATCTGTCAACTTATATTCAGGGGTACCCATTAGGGCACATAATCATGAAGCACTCTTTCGAGCCATATAACTGGAAGCTCACATGAGCCATGTAATAGGAAACTTATCCAGGCTATAACAGGAAACTCGTAAGAGTTTAAAACATGAAGCTTATTGAGCTTAACAGGTAACTCCAAAGAGTATTTGTAGTGAGCTCTAGATAACCATATAACAGGAAGTTCAAGTAAGCCATATCAGGAAGCTTACAAAGAGCCTATATCAGGACACTCATAAAGAGCTGTGGCATGTTCACATTATATGCAAGATTCATACTGATCATATAACAGGATGCCCATAAGGAGCTACGATATGACCACAACACATGCAGGGTCAATACCGATCAGGGTGCTCACAGGAACCATGCAACGGGAAGCTCGAGAAGGCTTGTAACAAGATGCTTGTAAGAGTTATGGTGTGTCCACAACATATGCAAGACCACAACCAATACGGGAAATCTGTGTAACAGCTCGATTTTGGGCCTAATCGAAATAGTGGTCTCGGGACCACAAATCCAAAGCCAGTGAAATTATTTTGATATTATAGCATGCTTTTAAGAGTGAATGAAAAATTTGGTGAAGTAATTTTAGCATTTGTGAGCTTAATTGAGAAAAGGACTAAATCGCATAAAATGCAAAGTCCTAAATTGATAGCTAAAGATGTCAAATAGCTAGAGAACTTAAATTGGGGGTCGTTAAAGGGAAATTATACCCTTTAGGGAGGCATGGCCGGCCATAGAAGACAAAGGGGGTCAAATTTTCAAAGTTTGGTAAGTTAGGTGACTTATTTTGACTAAAATAGGAGTAAATAAAGGAAAGATGATATCATCCCTTTTTCATCTTCTTTCTCCACCAAAAATAAGCCATTGAATGGGGTTTGAAAGCTTAAAAATTTCAGCAACTTGTGATCCTCACAAGTAAGTGATTTTGATAGTTTTTCTTGATGATTTTTACATTTTTAAGACCCTTGAAGCATGAGCTTTCAAATGAGGGTACTATTTTGCAAAATGATCAAGAGTGTAGGATTTTCCCATGAAAGGATTTTTAATTTTTTCTGAGTTTTTATGGAAGAAAATGAGTCTTGGGTATCTTATAAATAACTTTTGTGAAAGGTGTTAGCATGAAAACACATAAAAGGACTATTTTGCATAAATTGTAAAATAGATGATAAGTGTGTGAAATAATGGGAATTTAGAGTTGCTATAAGAGTAGAAAGGGTTCAACTAGGCTTAAGACGTGAAGAAATTCGATAAAAATTGATTTTCGGGCTTAGGGGTAAAATGGTTATTTTGCAAAAGTCTAGGGGCAAATTGGTCATTTGTCCCAACTATCGAGTGCCTATGTTGATAAAGTGATTAAATAAGTGCATTTTGTTATTATAGATCAAGAAATACCGAATCCGAACCTAGAACAGGGGAAAGCCAAGCAAATCGACTAAATCAACTAGTCGCCACATTTTGTAATCCGAGGTAAGTTGTATGTAAATAGTACAACTACATAAATAATATATATGTATTTGAATTGTATTGACATTATTATAGCATAAATTCCTTGATTGTGGAAATGAGAAAATGTGATGAGAATAGAGATAGTAGAATTCCCGATTGAACCTTAGGAAATAAATCAAATATTTATGTCATGACGTTTGGGTCACTTGTGTGAGTTAGTGTAAGAAATGTCCGGGTTTGAGAACTAGTGTAAGACCATGTATGGGACATGGCATCGGCATTGAGACGAATGCTAGTGTAAAACCATGTCTGGGACATGGCATCGGTATTGAGACGAGTACTAGTGTAAGACATGTTTGGGACATGCATTGGATACGAGATGTGCTAGTGTAAGACCATGTCTGGGACATGGCAACAGCACAGATATGCTAGAATTTGTGTAAGACCATGTCTGGGACATGGCATCGGCACCTGACCCCATGTTTGAGGCTAAATGAATATCCGATAATGTCCAAATGGTTCTACGGTGAAAGTATGATTTCAAGTCAACAAGGAAAGTATAACCGTGTTGTGAGTGGTACATGTACCTATATGGTATGTATGAAATGTGAGCTCGATATATGCTATATGAGGTGTATTGAATATTGATGAGTAAGTTTTGCTTATGCCACTTGTGTATTATGATACTTGTTGATGAATGGTAAAGTGATGTTGTATATTTATTTATGTGCAACTTACTAAGCTTTATGCTTACTCCCTCTCCTTTTTCATTTTCTTATAGTGTCGCCTATCTAGCTCAAGGATCAACGGAAGTCAAAGATATCAATCACACTATTCGGTATAGTTTGATTTATATTTTTGAATATAGCATGTATAGGGAATTAGGCTTTTGTTTTGGGTTATTATTAATTTGGCCGAATGTGTTGGCTTGGGATAAATCCCTTATTTTTTATTAAACCTTGAATGATGGCTAACATTCATTTTGATTTATATACAAAGATTTTATTTTCATAGATGTGTGAAATGCACAAAAGGGAACGTTGACTATTGTGGCTGATTTGGTTGCATGAGATAGTCTTATCTTGATTACGGTTGCTATTATGTAGTTTGTGTAGGTAAGGGTAGCAAATAGCTTGGTAAATAGCCTTATATTTTTCACACGAGTAGGCACACGGGCGTGTTTCTAGGCTGTAACACCCCGTACCCGAGTCCGTTACCGGAGTCGAACACAAGGTGCACATAGACTTAACTTAATTGTTTTCACAGTCCATAAAAAAATTTCCAGCCAGCTGGCTAACTGTGTCACTGTCACCTTAAAAATCATATCTTGAGTTCCACAACTCGAAAATCAGTTTCGTGATTTTTACCTGAAACTAGACTCATATATGCATCTACAAATTTTTTTCTAGAATTTTTGGTCAGGCCAATTAGTACAGTTTATTAGTTGAAGTCTCCCATGTTACAGGGATTGACTACACTGACCTTCGCGCATTACAACTTGGATATCTCCCTGTACAGGGCTTCAATACTGATGCCGTTTGTTTCTATAGAAACTAGACTCAAATAGGAATATATAAATATATGGAATGACTCCTAATTATCTCTGGTTAATTTACAATAAATTTCCAAAGTCGGAAAAGGAAATCCAGAAACCGTTCTGGCCCTGTCTCGCGAAAACTTCAATATCTCTTAACATACTGCTCATATGATCGTTTTGTTACTCTCCTATGAAAATAGATTCATCAAGGTTCATTTACACAATTTATTAACTATTTAATTCCATTCCTACTATTTTTAGTGATTTTTCACATCCACATCACTGCAGCCGTCAACCTCTGTCTTTAAGGTAGATTTTACCTACTTCATAATTTCCTTGATTCAACTAGCCCCTTTTAGCATACATGGCACAAAAGATGATCACGGTTAACCATTCCAAGGGCTAATCGATTCCAAACATTTCCACATCTCTTAATGAACAACATACAAAATGATTATGATACCATGCCAAAGTGTATATAAGCCATTTTCGCATGGCTATCCAAATTTATACAAAATCAAAGGGTCTATGACCAACAAACGAAAGACTAGTCCTATACATGCCATTTTCAGAGTTCAACCAAAAGTGTACCAAAAGGGCTTTGATAGTGTGGACGACTTCGACTTCAATTATCCCGAGTCCGATAGCTGATGAACCAAAATCTATAAAACAGAGATTCAAAGAACGGAGTAAGCATTACAATGCTTAGTAAGTTTTAAGTAGTGTCAACAGATAAAAATCCAAATTATAACATAGTTGTTCGTATTTTTATTTCACTCTTCCTTCGGGCATACTATCCCTTTACCGAATATGCACATCTCATCATGTATAATAGGCAGATAAATTCTCACTTGATAGTGATCTCTTGTAAACATAGGTACATTACATATTTTCACCTAACTTTCCACATCGACCAAATGCACAATAATCATAGAAACGGTCTTATTACTTTACTCACATATGCATCATATAACGACCTTGCGATTTAGTCCAAATCTAGCTTAATATAATCTCAAAATACATACCGACCAACTTATCGCATTGAATGTATTTATTACCAATTGTTCTTGTGAAGTCGTATAATCTTACGCTTTACTCGAATCTTCAATGAAACCTTTAGTTCGGGCTTACCGGACAAATTCTCCACCCGTAGTCATCGGGTCTTTAGAGCTCGAGATATAGTACGAGCACGGAGCCTACGGACATTAATCAGATAATATTCTCGCATAACGCTGCGGGTTTTAACCGGATATAATCTTGACACAAATGCCCTTCGGGACTTATCACATTTATACACTTTCACATCCATCACATTGGCCACTCGGCCTTATCACATATATACACTTTCACATTCATCACATCGGCCATTAGGCCTTATCACATATATACACTTTCACATTCATCACATTGGCCATTCGGCCTTATCGCTTTATATGCACTTTCACATTCATCACATCGGCCATTAGGCCTTATCCCATATATACACTTTCACATTCATCACATTGGCCATTCGGCCTTATCACACATATGCACTTTCACATTCATCACATCGGCCATTAGGCCTTATCATATATATATGTATATCATACATATTTCATATTTTTCTTGTACATCAATTTCAGAAATAGCTTATAAGCAACTCAAATAGTTTCATCAAAGTTTACAACAAAATCACATATTCACTACAAGCAGTTTTCCTGAACAACAGTCACTAAGTTGTTTATAACTGGAGCTACAAAACTCAAAATCAATTGCCGTTAATTTTCCCCGAATGTAGACTCATGTATCTTTAATCTATGAAATTTTCAGAATTTTAGGTGTGGCCAATCAATACCAGATTTTTCTTAAAGTTTTCCCTGTTTCACTGTTTGACTAATCTGACCACTCTTCACTACGAATCAAATTTTTCATTGTACAGATTTCATAATGTGTTCTATTTGATTCCATTTGAAACTAGACTCATTAAGGAGTCTAAGCATATAAATCTTATCTCATAAAAATTTTTGTACAAATTATAATGATTTTCCAAAAACAGAACAGGGGATTTCGGAGTCATTCTGACACTGTCCCGCACAACTTTAAATATCTCTTTATAGGAAATTTCTTTGCTTCCACGGTCTCTTTTATAAGAAACTATACCAACTAAGCTTTGATTACATATTTTATTCAGCCTATAATTCAACACCAACAATTTATAGTGATTTTCTAAAATCACATTACTGCTGCTGTCCAAGCAATATATTACAATTTGCTCTTAAATTTCCAAGTCCAAACACTTATGAACTTACCATTTGGGTTTAAGACATATCATGGCCACATCATATCTTATCAAATCAACTCATTATGTCCTATTATGATTGAATTTACTCAACGATTAATCGCTTAAAACTTACCTCGGATATTTTGAATAGTTGCGGATAGGCTACTCGATTGCTTTTCTTTTCCTTTATCGATTTTGACCCTCTTAGCTCTTGAGCTTGATTCAAACAAATAGATCTTATTTAATAACTTATCAAATTAGCTATTCGATTAAATACATGTATATTATACAATTAAGTGCGAATGATTTTATTAACTAGTTATTCAAGCATTATACATATGCTCTACTCATGCCCCATCGAACATAATACTAGCTTAATACCTTGCATATTAGGATTTCATAGACATCATTTAGTTTCACATAGTACACATATTGTCCCAAATCGACACAAGAGTCAAACGCATCACTCAAAATGCGAAATCCAATTAAGTCTACCATTATAGCATTATCATATTTATGGTCAAACATAGCAAGAAGACTAAATAGGCTTTACTAGCCACACGTAGTTCAATTATAACATAACTTCACTTACTTATATGTACATTCGATGACTTGATAATTAAGTTAATATCATGGTATCATAACTCATCATTTATCAATATGTCATTAATAAAATATGTTCATGTCAAATTTACTCCCAATCACATCTCAAAATTTAACAAGCTTAGAACTCATTTAATAATTAAATTCCATTTCAAAGTATCAAAACATTATCAAATGTATACTCATCCTAATGACCGAATGCACATTACCTAAGCACTTAACAATTTTTCTTTAGCCATTAAACTCATTCGGCAATGATAAGTGCAATTTAACAAACCTTAAATTTAACTTGGTCCAAAACCGAATACTATTTGAGCATTAAGCTCATGTTCGTTTCATTATTGAGCAAGTATTATAACTCAACTAACTCCATTAGCCGACTACTCAAGCTCATTTGAGCCACACATAGTAATTTAGTTTGTTTATACTCAATTAGAAACATTTCTCCTTACAAATTATCAAAACATACACAATGTAACCCATTGAGCTCATACCCGAATGCTTCATGCATCACAAACACAAAATCATATACAGGGGTCATTTTAGGAGCTTCAAAACCAATTTAAATTTCTCAAAATCCAAAGAAAAACATATGAAATCATACCTAAATTTCCAGCACAAGATGGCGAATGCCTTAGGTGTTCTTCTTTCCATTTTTCCTTTCTTTTCCTTATGGTTTCGCAAGTGAAAAAAGGATGATGGAGCTTTGTTTTTAGCACCATTTACTAATATAAATTTATTATTTCAATATATAAAAATCATTTTATAATACAATGTTTATTTATATCCTTATTATACATAATCCCCACCAATTGAAAATGGAGACAAGAGAACACATTATCACATGCATGTGTTGGCCGGCCATTTACATTCAAAGTTGGTCAAATTGACATGCAAGTCCACATTTTTGAATGCATGCTCTATTAGATCACTTCATATATTTACCTAACCTATTTTACCAATGTTTCACATAAGTCCCGTTTCAAGATTTCACATACAAATGGCAAAATTAATGCTTGAAATTTTCACACATGCATTTACTCACATCATGAACATAAAATATAACTTTCAATTATTTATAAAACTTGATTTCGTGGTCCCGAAACCACTTTTCGACTAGGGTCAGATTAGGGGTGTCACAACTCTCCCCCCCTTTAGGGATTTTCGCCCTCGAAAATTTCTACCGATGCATAGTTTAGGATAACGTCTTCTTATTGAATTATATCCATATAAACATCAGCTCATCGATAGCAATTGTAATTCATTACTGATTTTGCATCGATCTATAAAATCATTTTCTTATCTTAAAACAAATACATAAACATTCCTCCAAGTATGCACATATATCTCATTTTCTTGATTTCATAAGCAACAATCACTTAATTTAATTCACAAATGCATTTCAAACACATATTAACATGTATAATTCACATCATCAACCCACATATTTGTAACCCACATTTTCATTTACGTATAAGCTGTAACCTGACCGGAATTACACCTATACTCAAACATCCCAATAAATACCCTTTATAACTCCATCATATCTCACTATTCAACTTAACCTATTTCCAACAGAAAATCAACTCCCCCATACCTGAACATTGAATTCATTTAGCACATTCAATCACCGTTAACGATACCCGTTGAATCATTCGAAATCATTACATATACTCATTAAGCACATATAGCTCTTACAATGCCACATCCTAGATATGGTCTTACATATTCTCACATATCGAGCCGATGCCATGTCCCAGACATGGTCTTACACACTATCTCAAATCAATGCCTTCGTCCCAGACGAGGTCTTACATGAATTCCACTTCACACACTTAGTGCCCACTGACCGATCTCGCACTCATAGTGCTCGGTTAAAGGGATTTACACACACACAGTGCCTCTAATCATTCACACACATAGTGCTCTTATTCATTCGTTATTACACATTGAAATGACTTAACCAAGTCGATAAACATCATGTATGTACACTTTTAAACATATCATCTCATTTAAATTTGAATTCGTATAGTAATGAACACTTAAACTTTACTCAAATTACCGGCACGAAACCTACTAGGCACGAAGGCCCGAATACACGTCACCAGCATGATTGCTCTTCGAGACCTAGTCCGGATATATCACCAGGACGAATGCTCTTCGGAACTTAGTCCGGATACATCACTAGCATGAATGCGCTTCGGAACTTAGTCCGGATACATCACTAGCACGAATGCTCTTCGGAACTTAGTCCGGATACATCACTAGCACGAATGCTCTTCGGCACTTAGTCCGGATACATCACTAGCACGAATGCTCTTCGGGACTTAGCTCGGATACATCACTAGCATGAATGCTCTTCGGGACTTAGCCCGGATCGTCGTCGAGACTTTTAGCTCGGATGAAGTCTCCACACAAAGCCAGCGAATTTTAATCCGGACATAATCTCTGTACATAGCCATCGGGTCTTTACCCAGACATAATCTCTTCATATAGTCAGCGGGTCTTTAAACTCGGATTCACATCACTGAGTCTCATACATATTTATTCACATGTTATCATGCTTCACACAGCACAAATCACATTTATAATTTAATCAATTCATTCGCATGTAAACATATAACATGATTCTTGACTTTAAGTCGTAAATACCATTCAAATCTAATACATGTATGCTTCTTTTACTAAACTTTTAGCTCAATAAGCAATCACGCAAAAGCATATATCCCCAATCTCTTCCTTTGTTCATTTCTCTAATAACCTTATCATGATAAGGACAAAGGGGACATCATTCATCTATCATACATGTATATGATGGCATTTTAAATTAAATACCAATTTCAATTACTCAAAACTTACTTATGTTATACCCTTCTCGATATTGACACCTCATAAGCATGTCTTAGTCCTCTCAATACCATCTGCTACAGCTCGATCGGGATCGGAATTCATTACAATAAATAAACACATTTTCAATTGTCAGAAATCACCACACTATCAAATAATCACATAATGGCATGTATAGCTAGACCCAAACGTATTACGGTAGTCCTAGAATCGACTAAAACGTAGCTCTGATACCAATAAAATTGTAACACCCCATACCCGAGTCCGTTACCGGAGTCGAACACAAGGTGCACACAGACTTAACTTAATTGTTTTCACAGTCCATAAAAAATTTCCAGCCACCGGCTAATCGTATCACTGTCACCTTAAAAATCATATCTTGAGTTCCACAACTCGAAAATCAGTTTCGTGATTTTTCCCTGAAACTAGACTCATATATACATCTACAATTTTTTTTCTAGAATTTTTGGTAGGGCCAATTAGTACAGTTTATTAGTTGAAGTCTCCCATGTTACAGGGATCGACTACACTGACCTTCGCGCATTACAACTTGGATATCTCCCTGTACAGGGCTTCAATACTGATGCCGTTTGTTTCTATAGAAACTAGACTCAAATAGGAATCTATAAATATATGGAATGACTCCTAATTATCTCTGGTTAATTTACATTGTATTTCCAAAGTCGGAACAGGAAATCCAGAAACCGTTCTGGCCCTGTCTCGCGAAAACTTCAATATCTCTTAACATACTGTTCATATGATCGTTTCGTTACTTTCCTATGAAAATAGATTCATCAAGGTTCATTTACACAATCTATTCACTATTTAATTCCATTCCTACTATTTTTAGTGATTTTTCACATCCACATCACTGCAGCCGTCAACCTCTGTCTTTAAGGTAGATTTTACCTACTTCATAATTTCCTTGATTCAACTAGCCCCTTTTAGCATACATGGCACAAAAGATGATCACGGTTAACCATTCCAAGGGCTAATCGATTCCAAACATTTCCACATCTCTTAATGAACAACATACAAAATGATTATGATACCATGCCAAAGTGTATATAAGCCATTTTCGCATGGCTATCCAAATTTATACAAAATCAAAGGGTCTATGACCAACAAACGAAAGACTAGTCCTATACATGCCATTTTCGAGTTCAACCAAAAGTGTACCAAAAGGGCTTTGATAGTGTGGACGACTTGACTTCAATGATCCCGAGTCCGATAGCTGATGAACCAAAATCTATAAAAGAGATTCAAAGAACGGAGTAAGCATTACAATGCTTAGTAAGTTTTAAGTAGTGTCAACAGATAAAAATCCAAATTATAACATAGTTGTTCGTATTTTTATTTCACTCTTCCTTCGGGCATACTATCCCTTTACCAAATATGCACATCTCATCATGTATAATAGGCAGATAAATTCTCACTTGATAGTGATCTCTTGTAAACATAGGTACATTACATATTTTCACCTAACTTTCCACATCGACCAAATGCACAATAATCATAGAACAGTCTTATTACTTTGCTCACATATGCATCATATAACGACCTTGCGATTTAGTCCAAATCTAGCTTAATATAATCTCAAAATACATACCTGACCAACTTATCGCATTGAATGTATTTATTACCAATTGTTACTTGTGAAGTCGTATAATCTTACGCTTTACTCGAATCTTCAATGAAACCTTTAGTTCGGGCTTACCGGACAAATTCTCCACCGTAGTCATCGGGTCTTTAGAGCTCGGATATAGTACGAGCACGGAGCCTACGGACATTAATCAGGATAATATTGTCGCATAAAGCCTGCGGGGTTTTAACCTGGATATAGTACGGACACAAATGCCCTTCGGGACTTATCACATTTATACACTTTCACATCCATCACATTGGCCACTTAGCCTTATCACATATATACACTTTCACATTCATCACATCGGCCATTAGGCCTTATCACATATATACACTTTCACATTCATCACATTGGCCATTCGGCCTTATCGCACATATGCACTTTCACATTCATCACATCGGCCATTAGGCCTTATCCCATATATACACTTTCACATTCATCACATTGGCCATTCGGCCTTATCACACATATGCACTTTCACATTCACCACATCGGCCATTAGGCCTTATAACATATATATGTATATCATACATATTTCATATTTTTCTTGTACATCAATTTCAGCAATAGCTTATAAGCAACTCAAATAGTTTCATCAAAGTTTACAACAAAATCACATATTCACTACAAGCAGTTTTCCTGAACAACAGTCACTAAGTTGTTTATAACTGGGGCTACAAAACTCAAAATCAATTGCCGTTAATTTTCCCCGAATGTAGACTCATGTATCTTTCCTCCATGAAATTTTCAGAATTTTAGGTGTGGCCAATCAATACCATATTTTTCTTAAAGTTTTCCCTGTTTCACTATTTGACTAATCTGACCACTCTTCACTACGAATCAAATTTTTCATTGTACAGATTTCATAATGTGTTCTATTTGATTCCATTTGAAACTAGACTCATTAAGGAGTCTAAGCATATAAATCTTATCTCATAACCATTTTTGTACAAATTATAATGATTTTCCAAAAACAGAACAGGGGATTTCGGAGTCATTCCGACACTGTCCTGCACAACTTTAAATATCTCTTTATAGGAAATTTCTTTGCCTCCACGGTCTCTTTTATAAGAAACTAGACCAACTAAGCTTTGATTACATATTTTATTCAGCCTATAATTCCACACCAACAATTTATAGTGATTTTCTAAAATCACATTACTGCTACTGTCCAAGCAATTTATTACAATTTGCTTTTAAATTTCCAAGTCCAAACACTTATGAACTTACCATTTGGGTTTAAGACATATCATGGCCACATCATATCTTATCAAATCAACTCATTATGTCCTATTATGATTGAATTTACTCAATGATTAATCGCTTAAAACTTACCTCGGATATTTTGAATAGTTGCGGATAGGCTACTCGATTGCTTTTTCTTTTCCTTTATCTGATTTTGACCCTCTTAGCTCTTGAGCTTGATTCAAACAAATAGATCTTATTTAATAACTTATCAAATTAGCTATTCGATTAAATACATGTATATTATACAATTAAGTGCGAATGATTTTATTAACTAGTTATTCAAGCATTATACATATGCTCTACTCATGCCCCATCGAACATAATACTAGCTTAATACCTTGCATATTAGTATTTCATAGACATCATTTAGTTTCACATAGTACACATATTGTCCCAAATCGACACAAGAGTCAAACGCATCACTCAAAATTCTGAAATCCAATTAAGTCTACCATTATAGCATTATCATATTTATGGTCAAACATAGCAAGAAGACTAAATAGGCTTTACTAGCCACACATAGTTCAATTATAACATAACTTCACTTACTTATATGTACATTCGGCACTTGATAATTAAGTTAATATCATGGTATCATAACTCATCATTTATCAATATGTCATTAATAAAATATGTTCATGTCAAATTTACTCCCAATCACATCTCAAAATTCAACAAGCTTAGAACTCATTTAATAATTAAATTCCATTTCAAAGTATCAAAACATTATCAAATGTATACTCATCCTAATGACCGAATGCACATTACCTAAGCACTTAACAATTTTTCTTTAGCCATTAAACTCATTCGGCAATGATAAGTGCAATTTAACAAACCTTAAATTTAACTTGGTCCAAAACCGAATGCTATTTGAGCATTAAGCTCATGTTCGTTTCATTATTGAGCAAGTATTATAACTCAACTAACTCCATTAGCCGACTACTCAAGCTCATTTGAGCCACACATAGTAATTTAGTTTGTTTATACTCAATTAGAAACATTTCTCCTTACAAATTATCAAAACATACACAATGTAACCCATTGAGCTCATACCCAATGCTTCATGCATCACAAACACAAAATCATATACAGGGTCATTTTAGGAGCTTCAAAACCAATTTAAATTTCTCAAAATCCAAAGAAAAACATATGAAATCATACCTAAATTTCCAGCACAAGATGGCCGAATCGTTAGGTGTTCTTCCTTCCATTTTTCCTTTGTTTTCCTTATGGTTTGACAAGTGAAAAAAGGATGATGGAGCTTTGTTTTATCACCATTTACTAATATAAATTTATTATTTCAATATATAAAATCATTTTATAATACAATGTTTATTTATATCCTTATTATACATAATCCCCACCAATTGAAAATGGAGACAAGAGAACACATTATCACATGCATGTGTTGGCCGGCCATTTACATTCAAAGTTGGTCAAATTGACATGCAAGTCCACATTTTTGAATGCATGCTCTATTAGATCACTTCATATATTTACCTAACCTATTTTACCAATGTTTCACATAAGTCCCGTTTCAAGATTTCACATACAAATGGCAAAATTAATGCTTGAAATTTTCACACATGCATTTACTCACATCATGAACATAGAATATAACTTTCAATTATTTATAAAACTTGGTTTCGTGGTCCCGAAACCACTTTTCGACTAGGGTCAGATTAGGGGTGTCACATAGGCCATGTGTGACGTACAGTCTACCCTATGGGCGTGTGGTCCGACCGTGTGTCCCCTGCACGTAAAAATTTCAAGTTAGTATGCATGATAGTAAACATATGGGCAGAGACACAGCCGTGTGTCTCAGCCGTGTGATGGACATGACCTAGCACAAGGGCGTGTGCCTTGGCTGTATGACATTTTGGGTATACTGACATCAGAAACAGAATGTCCTAGCTTTTGCACACGAGCTAGGACATGGGCGTGTCATGGCCGTGTGAAGGACACAGGCCAGGGACATGGGCGTATGCCAGGCCGTGTGAAAACCCTTGAGGTGTGTATTCAGAATTAATTCCACACGGGCGTGTACCCTGTTTTAAAGACAAATTTTCTATAGATGGCTGAAGGACTCGGGTTGAGCCCGAATAGTATCCAATAGTCGATTTGAGACTCGTAGGCCTATGATAAGAAGTTTAAAATAGAAAGTGAAAATTTTTTAAATTAAATCGAGTTTGGTGACTCAAAAATATATGAAAGCAAGAGTTTAAGGTTAGATAATGCCTTATATTCGTCCCGACGAAGGGTACGGGTGTGGAGTGTTACAATCTGTATCCATCGAATTTCATTTATTCAGACAGGACTTATTACTTATCAGGCATTATTGAACATGTGATCAATTTCATATTTTCATAGAATTTATACAATTCACATATACACAACATTTAATTCAAACATATAAATATACACAAATTAGTTACACGAACTTACCTCGTCACTTGCTCGTATACGGAGACCTACTAATCCGATACTTTTTATTTTCCTCGACCTAACTCTTTATTTGATCTTTTCGAATCTATATAAATGAATTTAACATCAATTTAACATATTTCATATTCAATTCAATCCACCTTACATCTTAGACAAAAGTACCATTTTGCCCCTATACTTTTAATTAATTTTAGTTTTGTCCCTAAGCTTGAAAAATGAAATTCATGCAATTTAATCCTTATTCCAAGCCTAGCTGAATTTTTCATGTAACATTTACAACTCATGTAATTCATAAAATTCAAAAATTTTCCATGAATTTTACACCTTTACAATTTAGTCCCTAAATCATAATTTCATGAAAATTTCCTTTACAAAAGTTGTTTATCTATCAACAGCCTTTCATTTTCTACCATAAATTTCAAAATTTCAGCATACTCATCCATGGAAAAAAGTTTATACTTTGATAACTTTGCAAATTGATCCCCAAAATAGCTAGATTAGGTTATTACGATCTCGGAAATATAAAAATTACTAAAAACAGGGATGATTACTTACCTAATTAAGCTTACTTGAAATTCTCTCTCTTAGCTAGGGTTTCCATAGAAAAATTTGGGGAAGGTGATATAAAATGATGATATTTTCTATTTAATTAAAATATCATCTTTTATTATTTCATCTTTCCAATTTAGTGCTTTTCTTTATTTAAATTTTCCATTGATGACTAAGCATGTTTATCTACAAACTACATTTAGTGGTCTAATTGTCATATAAGGACCTCAAATTTTGAATTCCATAGCTATTTGATCCTTCTATCTACTAGAATTTAACTTTTTCATTTCATGCAATTTGGTCCTTTCTATAATTAAACAGGAAATCGGGAATATTTTCTTATCAAAATTTTCATACGTCATTTCTATCATAATGCAGACCATGCAATAATATTAAAATAAATTTTCTTTCTAACTCAGATTTGTGGTCCCGAAACCACTATCCCGATTTTACTGAAAACGAGCTGTTACATTTCGATCAAAAATCGTGATAAGTGAACCCGCAGTAAAAACCTTACAACACGGTATTAATTATCTCTCCGGAATATGTGACAATCACAATCATCCCTTAAATATAATTCAATTTCAATTCAAAAAGTACGAATTGGGTTGGTGTTGTTTGGCGTAAAGTTGGGAAATTGAGATGGTTGTCTGTTGCATTCGAGTTCTCACGAAAAAATTGGCATGTCTAGGTGGGTAAGGGCCAGTTAGATTCTTTCAAGGGAGATAGTGATGAGATTTAAATGAACCATGCGGTTGAGGCTGTTAATTCGAGTTGGGCTCTTTTAGATCGCAAGTCTGTCAAGATCTTAAATTACGGATGTGTGTTACGTGGTTAGATAGTCGGTAGGGATTGGTTTGCAGGTTGTACCGGAATCAACTACACAGGGAAGAGTTGGCGGTTGAGGCATCCTTGGTCACTATAACTAGCTTATCGTTTAGAAGGAAAAATTAATTTTCAAGGATCGATTCAAGATTGGAATTTACCGAGTCTAAGGCTAAGAATTCACATATTTGATTTCCTAATTTAATTTCAATTATTTAATTTATTTTACAGTTATAATTCAATTATTATTTCTCTCTATTCATTTTTATATTTTCAACCTTTATCAACTAAGACCCCCTCCTTTTATTTATTTTTTTTTAGCTCAGCACATTACAAGTCGTAGGCACAATACTTGCCATGACTTTGGAATCTAGTCACGTAAAATGATATTAGGAGTCACAATCCTTGTGTTACGTGGTTCGACCCTGCTTCTCTATACTACTTTTTAATACAGTTAGAGCATAGAAAATTTATATTTGGTGGTCTCGATAACCATCAATTACAATTATCATTTAGGTATCCCAAATTTGATTCAACATTAATCTTATTATTCATCTCTACATTATCTTCGTTTTTCCACTTCTGGTGGTGAAAAGAATTATTATATCACTCCTTTAACGATTATTGTAATGTCACTTATCATGTCCACGATTATGTCTTTCAATTTTTTTATGTATTGTTGCATTCGTTTTAATGAATGTAACAGATCTGGTAGGACAAGCTTCATGATTTTTCATTAATATAATATTATTTTGTTCAGTCACAAGATTAGACATGTTATTAGGTCAAAATATTTCTTAAACCTTTTTCACAGTATCATTGCAAAACACATTTGAAGCATGAAAATTGAATAAGTTTTCTAGCAATTTCTCAAAAATAAAATTCTCCCTACATAATTTTAATTGAGAACTAATACTGAATTGTAACAACCCATTACCCAACCCAATCGTCAGGTCCAAGTTATGAGGTGTAACATTCATTTTCGGAGCAACTATGATCAGGTTACATTCGATACATACGATAGTATGTGTAAATTCAAGTATTATGGGCAAAAGATACTACATACAATCATTCCTAGGAACTACATGAGCTTACAAAAGCTTAACAATTAACCCAATGTTGAATTAGGACTAAAATGCAATATTTCTAAAATTCAGGTTGATGTCTTTATGTAAGGGGCTTCCTTTTCGCAACATAACATATTGTTTGGCCTTGCTGTTACAACGATACTCAACGTCGTGTCATGGCATGGTGTCCTAATCTCGTTGCGACGGTACTCACTGGATATCTTGATGTCACATATTGTTTTCTGCACTTTCTATATGAACATCAACCTATAACATTTTCTAAACCAATAACTAAACACATTCAACTCATAAACAACCAATACATATACCCTCAAGCATCAATCCAAGCACATTAATACATTATTCAACAATATTCCTATACCTTATTACTTATAAGCTAACTATCAAGCGCAATTCATTAAAATCATATACATGCATGCTATCCACAAGTACAAATTGAAAATACATCATTTATAGATTACAAAACCATATGATAAACTCATATACACGTTTTGCATTCATCTGATTAAGACCATTTATCAACTTTCAATTCAAAGTTCTCAAAACGTAACAAAATACCAAACTGACTCAACCTAGGTACATGTTGTATAACCAAAAAAAGAAAAATATACAAACGTATTTGAGTCTATGATCTTTATCTGGATGCTAGAGTCGATGCTCAAGAGCTTAATATGTACCCAACCTATGCACAAAAAACAAATCGTATGCTAAGTCATAAAGCTCAGTGGTATTGATTTCTATACATCAATTCAATATAACATATTAAATAGTTAATAACATACAATTTCCATGTTTATACTATCAATTAATACAAATACACCATATAACCAATATCATTCAACACATCTACATATTCATATATCACCATTATGTCAATACTTAAGATGAACTATCTAAACATTTCATGAACTAGTAATCTATATGGATATTTCATACCATTATTACAACGCTAGTCAAATTTTCATAATTACTCAACTTGTAACATAAATTCATGTTTCGTTCCATTACCAATTCAAACGATTCATTCCTTATGTACCAAATCCACTCACCGACTCATTAACTGATTCACATGATCTTTTACAAACTCTCAACATTCAATGTCGTATATAAGTGTCTATATTCCAACTTTGTAAGATTAAATCAATTTCAATCACTATTCAACCAAATCACAATATATATATATCCCTTAATAGCATGAATTGGAATCAAGTAGATACATGGATCCCAACCATCACACCAATTTGGCACTCAGTGCCTCATCGGAACGTCCGAAGTAAATAGATTGCGCTAAGCACTCGTCGTATAACCGAAATAAAAGCTGTGCCTTGCATTCATTGGAACATCCTCAGGAAAAATTCACCCAACTCTCATCGACATATAGTCAAAGAAACTTGTACTCAATCTATCCTATGGCATGCCAATTATATTCAATTCTGCCCAAAGAGTTAATAAGATAACCAATTATTCAATTTACCAAATACTACAAAATGCATTTCATCATCTTCAATTCACAATTCAATTCATCAATTTATCACATAACATAACATGTTCCAGCCCAATTCAAAATCAATTTCACATTTTCATCAAATTACACTATTTTTAATTTTTTTCAATTTAGTCCTCTATTTCGATAATGAATCACAATCACAATAATTCAATTCAAATAATCATTTTGAACTCACATTCATATCATACTATACAAAAAAATATAAATATTTAATAATTATAATGATTTGAATCATAGAAATATAAACCAAAGGCTCAAGTTACTCGTCATCGACTTTCGCCTTTCCTTTCACTCTCGACGGCTCTGCGTCGTCTTTAGTTATGAATAATAACCAAATATACACAATATTAAATTCTAGCTCAAATTTAATCAATTACAAAGTCACGCATATTTTTTAATTTATTCAATTTAGTCCCTAAAACTAGGACTAGCATAACTTTCAATTTAAAGCCTCGGATTAAAATCACGTTTCAGCAAAACTCATTTGGGACCCTCTATTTTCTATCCTTACCAATAATTCATGATATTTTTTTATTTTATTCAATTTGGTCCCATTAAGCTTTACAATTTAGTTATTTTCTTAAACTAAACTTAATTTCTATCAATTTAACACCTAATACAGTCAATTCTCAACAATGGTATCTCATAAAAACTTCACTAATTGATCAAATTGATTCATGGGCTAGCATGATCAAGCTTCCAAGATAAAAAAAAAATCTATAAAAATCAAAGAAAAATGGTTAGGGACTTACTTGAAATTAAGGCCAAAAAGCTTAAAGAAAACAACAATGGTGTCCCGCCTTTGTTTTGATGTTAGGCCGGTTGGAGAAGATTATTCTTCTTCTCTCCTTCCACTAATTTAAATATATATAGATTAAATTTTAATTAGTTTAATTAACTAGGATTTAATCTTAATTAAACTTAATTTACTTAATTTAATCCAAAATCATCATTACTATCCACCAGCACATGATTAGTAATGGTTTATTAGTCATTTTGGCCATTTGAATAATTGAAATTTAAGTCCCCAAGTCATTTACCAATTAAAAATCCATAGCAATTAGATTTTACAATTTAATCTCTGATCCTTAATTAAACATAATTTCGACTAAACTAAATATTCAAATTTTAATTCATCTAAATATTAACTTCGTAAATATCGCTAACTAATATTTAGGGACTCGGTTTATAAAAACAAGGTCTCAAAACCGTATTTTTCGATACTACTAGAAACCGGGTCGTTACATAAATACTATAGAACTATACTCACCTATAGTTTTAAAATATGGTAACCTCATATGCATCTAATTATAATGAGCTTTAGGTAGAATTACCATTTTGATGGTCATATCTTTCCTTTAATCATTTTTAAGCATATTTAATAATCAAGAATTTAATAGTCAATCAAGTATTTAACTATCATGCATAATATGATTTGATAATCGAATCTTTTATCTATCCTTTTCAAAACCAAAATAAGTACAATATTGATTCATATCAAATATAATATCAAAATTTTAAAAGAATTTAGAAACATACCAAGATTAAATTTGATTAAATATATTATTCTGTGCAACATAAAAGTACTAATGAAAAATTGTAATCAATGTTGTTGGTGTAGGTTGAAGTCCTCTCTTGGTCGTTCTTTTTTCCTCGAATCTTGTCTTTTTTTTTTTTTCTCCGATAACTGATTGATTAGGCAAGTCAAGGGTGCTTAAAGCTTTGAGGTACAAGTTTGATTCCTATGCTTCAATTGTGTTTTATTTATTTACTGCCATCTAACTTAGCAATTTTAAAACAACAAGATATAGAAGAATAGAGAAAGATGTATATTATTTAGGATATTTTCAATATTTTCTAAAATATATATTTATAAACATACGCATAAATAATATAAAATTCTATTTCTAATTGATATTAGAGTTCTAAAATACATTAAATTTGTTATTTTAATAGACATCCACTCTATAATAATAAAATATTTATAACAATTCGAATATTATTTCCTTTATTAATTGAGATCAACTCCACCAATTCGAGGGAACAACCTTAAAACTCACTTTGCACCCGAAACTCTACAACTGAAGTTAATTTGAGTGATGATACAATTAACCAATGGGAACTCCATTTGAAAGAAGAGCAGTACAGAAATATAGTACGAAATAATATATCATATACAATATTTGTTCACAATCTGTTAATTAAGACGGAAGCTTAAAGCCACCATATGGCTGCATATCAGTGCAATTTAAGAGCAACATCCACCGCCTTGATGACCTCTATACTCTGGTTTATGCTTTAACATGTTTCTCTTCCCTATAGCAGACCCTTCTTCTAAAAAACTTGGAACTTCCATTATCTGTAAGAAAATCCAAAGCTGGTTACAACATAGTAGAATTGGACACAAGTACAAGTGATATGTGCCTAGTTGCAAGATATGAGACTTGGATCCCACATAGGAGAGAATGTAATTTCCTTTTGTGAGGTTTACATAGTCCTATGCTCAACAACCTTGAGAGCTAGATTTTGGGATGTGGCTCTCTAAAAGTTCATATCAGTAAGATGCGAACACTCTTAATGATTATGTTATTTAACAGCCCTACTGCATCATTTTGAACTGACCTACAGCCAAGAATATTTTGTATTATATTGGTTGAAAGGTTGACGAGCAAACTTGCTGTCACAAAAATATACCTTCAATGCAAGCCCCTCAAAGCATTGCTCCACGTTTTTTCTTGTTTTGGCACTGCATTCAAGAAACATGCATCCAAGGTCCTTTGCAAGATCCATCCCTTCTTCTCTACTTACAGCCCTTTCAGAATCCTTAAACATAAACAAATCGGATATAATGAAGCAGAATAAGTAGGCAATGCAACAGTATGAGAGACATGAAGTGTCTAGTCTGCATTAGTAAGGAGAGATATACTGCAGCTAAAAGGGAATCATTAAAATGTATTTATTGTTAGAATTATAAAATAGATCAGAAATAAAACTTAGTAAACCAAAATCTATCATATCAAATCATCAAGAATAAAAAACTATAAGCGGAAGTTTACCTAAATCCATGAATTTCTTCAAATTTTTCCGGCTTCCAAATTAGCACACAAAAAATGTCATATGAAAAAAGATATATTCTGTGTAATTTGAGTATTATAACCCTAATATTTATAACATTGGCATAGTAATTTTAATTCCTAATTAGCTCATCATTAATTAGAATTTGATTATCTACACTTAACCCCTACTTTATTTAATAATTAAAACGTAATAAAATTTTAACTAAATTAGATCAGTCTCATTTGAGCTAACCTTATTATAGTAAATAATAACATTTATCTCAATTTAGTTAAGTTTTATTTACATGAAACTCTCATTGATGGTTAAACTGCAATACTATGGTTTTTTTTTTTTCTCATAAAATCTTGTATCTATTTTCGATATAGGAGAAAACGTAAGCAGAGTATTCTCTCATTGGCTTTTGAAGGAATTATAAGGGTGCAATGCTCCCTTTACAACTTATAAACTTTGTTCCATGAAGTTTTCTCAACATGAATAGAGCAAAGGAGTTCTTTCGAAGATTATGAAACAGTCAGAAACTTATTAATGTTTCCATAACCATTTCAAGTGTTAGGTGTGAAGTGATTGAATTTTCTCTTCAAAAACTAAATTCACGGATCGGAGAAAGAACGGTAGACTTACTCTATCAACTTTATTTCCAACGAGCATCTTGACACAGTCCCGGTTGGTAGAATAGAGCTCCACTTCTTTCGCCCAAACAGTGGACAAATTTGTGAAGGTTTCTCTCCGTGTTACATCGTAAACTATAACCAAAGCCGAGAAATAAGTCAAACAATTGTTGTGGAATTTAAACACCGGACAAACAATAGTGAAACGATGAGGCAAAGGGAATAATACTTGTGCAGAAAAAAGAAAAAGCGCCATGGAATTGCATACAGATAGAGGTCCTCCAACCCAGCAGAAATGAGGTTCATAGCAAGGATTGGTCAAGGAATTGATAATACAAGTACAACTACATTACGAATAAAGGGTACAATACAAATAAACGGTTTCTTATTTTCCTTCGTGTACGAGATCGAGAGAAAGGGACCGGGTATTTCCAATTTGTTTCTTGTATGCTGTCCTTCAGTCTTAGTTAAACTATTATTCCTTTTATTTTTCTTAAACAACTTCTAAGTTGTCATAATCTTTCATCACACATAACCAATCTCCTAATTAGCCAGTCCAAGAGGAAAGCTTAAAACCTAATTTAACATTATGCATGCCAATGTTCACGGCTGTATCTACCGTGTGAGCTAAGAGCCGACTTTAAGATCATTATCAGATGCATGAAAGGTTATGATAATGTTTTGCAGTCAGTCAAAATCATACATGCACCATAAAGATAATCTCACCAAGTATGATCCCTTGGGCACCTCTATAGTAAGAGCTTGTTAGTGTTCTGAACCTTTCCTGTCCAGCTACATGAAGCATTACGGTTCCACAAATCAATCATATTATTTCTCCATATTGCAAGACAATTGCTTTAAGAAAATAGGGAAGATTAAATAGCTAGTCAAAGATTAAAGAAGCAGCATTAAGCTACGTAAAGCTGTGATGAAAATAATGCCAATGTCATATTAATGTATTAGTGAGCATTAAATCAGTGAAAATGAGTGTAAAATAAAGAAGCCAATGGAAATTATACGAGGTTCATACCAGTATCCCATATGGTAAGCTTTAATCTTTTCCCACCAACTGTTAAAAACTTGATCTTAAAATCCACACCTAAAACATGGATTCAAACAAAAAAAAAAAACCTAATAAAATTTCACCATGAACACTAATCAAAGATCCAGGACTTTGAAAAGATGAAGAGTGAAGAAGAGAAAACGAACCAATGGTGGGAGCTAGATCCTCTGCAGAAGCTGAAATTAAGCTAACAAGCAAACTACTCTTGCCTGCACCTGAGTCTCCTATCAATAAGATCTTGAATGAAAGATCATAGCTTCCACTACTTTGCCCTGAAGATGATCCCATTTCGATTTTTTTTTCTATCCAAAAACGAAAACCCAAACTTTTAAAAATCACTGCTTTTTTTAATCTTCGTTTAGAAGGTCTCTGTTGTATCCAATGATGATCACCCTGCTGAATGGCCTTTTTTTCCCTCTCAAAAGCACAGCACAGTGAAACTTGTTTTAATGTAGAGGAAGAAAGGAAGGAAATTTCGTTGTAAGAGAAAATTGAGAATCAGTATGTTGTTTGAGAGAAAGGACCACGGGCTTAGTGGGAACTCCTCCCCACAGCAAAACGTTGTACTTTTCCTTTTTTGTTCTTGGATTCGCTGTCGTTTTCTTAGAGAAAGATTGGGGGACGTGTATTGTGGGTCCTGGTTTAGATTGCAGTGACGTGACACGCGAGATATGGGAGCGTGTCTTCAACGCCTCTTCAACCGTCTGGTGGAGGGGGTTTGCTTTACATGGGGGAAGTTATTGAATTAATGTCTAATTTTAGGAATAACAAAGGAATTTCATTGTTTCTTTATCGTAACTGTAGATTTTATTCCATATAAAAAAACCACCGTTACAGCTCAAGGAGTGATACGAGATCCTGCGGGGGAAAAAGTACTCAATCATTAAGGTTATAACTACCAATACTAGCGTGTCTAGCTGTTCAATCCAGAACTCTCTTACTTTTTCTAATAATAAGAAAGAATTGAATAGATTCAAAATACTAGACTCTATATTATTATTTAATCTCTAAGTTGGTCCCCTTTGATCTTTATTTTTAAAAAATTTAATAAAAATTTTATTTGAGATTAGATTTTTTTTACTGAAAACTGATGAATTACCATTTCAAAGAAATTGCAAATTGAATGGATTATATCTGTCACTAAGCTAGTGACTCAACCTACAGTGACTGCCCTTAATTAATTAAAAAAAAAGAAACCAAAGAAACAACTCAAGAATTAAAAAAAAAAAAACTCGATGCTCAAAACGTCCATATGCTCGACAAACTCCAAAAACAAAATAAGAAAATTAAAGAAAAAATTAAAACGACCTTCTATATAAAAACATAACAGCCTTCAGGATATTATTATGGGATATTATCTTTTAACAATTTAATTCTTATTGAGATATTATAAGATATTATCTCTTAGCAATTTGATTCTTAATGAGATATTATTATAGGATATTATTATGATATATTATCTTTTAGTAATTTGATTCTTACGTAACTACTACTGTAAATATATGCATACCCTTGTGGTCTATCAATAAAATTCAAGAGATTAATCTATTCTTGTTACGGCATCTGTGTAAGGTTTTTGACACAATTTTTTTTCCCTTTTGTCATTCTAAATGGCCAGCGACGAGACTTATCCTCCACCACAACCTAAAATTGAACCTAACTCTCCATTTTTCTTGGGTCCTTAAGATCAACCCGGTGACTTTATTACTCCTATTCGATTAAAGCTCAACAATTTCAATGATTGAGTTTATGCTATTTGTGTCACTTTATCTTCTCGACACTTGATGATACCATTACAGATCTTGTTCCATCTTGGTTGAAGGATGATTGGGTTATCGTTCATTGTATGCTTGTGTCTTGGATTCTCATATTGTCAATCCGGAGGTAAGATCGCTCCTTTCCAATTATGATAATGCAAAAACTTTGTGGGATGATTTACATGAAAGTTTTTTATTGTCAATGGTCCACATATTCAACAATTAAAAGTAGATATTAGTCGTTGTGAGCAAACCAAGACTATGAGTGTTGTAGTTTTTTTTAGCAAATTAAAGGTATTGTGGGATGAATTAGATAATCATGAATTTTTTATTTGTTGCAAGTGTGGACAATGTTTATGTAACTTAGGGAAGGCGTATGAACAATGTCATGAGCATGATTGACGTCAATAATTTCTTCTTGGTCTTTATTATGATTATTATGCCGAGATTAGGTCTACACTGCTTTCCCAAAATCATTTACCTTTCTTGAACCAAGCATTCTAGCAAATTACTCAAGAGGAACGCGTACGTAGCATTACACAGGTCAAAGAAGAGAAGCCCAAAATTTTAGGCTTTGCGGTATGCATGAAGGGTCATAATAAAGGTCGGACTGATTATATTGATAAGTCAACATTATTGAACACTTATTGCCATCGCAAGGAGCATGATGTGGCTACCTCTTTTGACCTATATGGCCTCCCAGATTGGTGGCTCGAGAAGTATGGGAAGCTGGAGATGAAAAGTGTTGGATGCGGTGGAAAGATAAGTGTCATATCTTTCACGCAACAAGTTTCTCATGGAAAAGAAAATGTGCGAGCCAATGCTACCATCGTACCTACCAACCATGTAGAAATATCAGTGCAGAACACAGCAGAGGCAGCACAAGTGTTAGGGGGCGGCACTTCCCTGTTTTACTGCTAAGCAATGGTAGTCCTTTTTGGCAGTGTTCGGTAATAAACAATCAACTTCCAATTAGTTGAATAGTAAGTCCAAGAATAATTGGATTATTGATACTAGGTGTTCTAATCATGTTACAAGTTATCTTATGTGTTTGATGAATGTGAGAGATGTTGTAGCATGTTCCGTAGAATTCCCTGATAGCAAAACAGTGGTGGCTACCAAATAAGGAATGGTTCAATTGACAGGCAAAATTCACTTAAAACACGTTTTTTACGTTCTTAAATTAAACTGTAATTTAATTTCGATTTCTTAGTTGAATGATGATATGAAATGTTTTGTCCAATTTTCTACTAACATATGTGCTATTCAGGACATTCATTCGAGGGAGTTGATTGGAGCGGATGAGAGATGAAATGGACTTTATATAACACACTATACCCAGTTCGCTCGCCCAACTCGAGCTATAAGGTATTACAACTATAAAACTATAACATAGTTCAAAATTAAATAAAAAAATACCAAATAATTCATTTACAATAATTTTTCCATGTTACTCAATCAAAACGGAACTTAATTCGAGCTTACAGAACATTTAAAACAAATCATGAACAATTCTAGATGAAAATGAATTTTTTACAAAAATTTGAGTAAAAAGTCTAAACTGATGTCACATAGCCGTGTGACAAAGCTCAGCCTATGTAGCTCAAGAACATGGTCGTTTGGTCAAACTGTGTAACAACCTATGCCCATGTAACTCAGGGTCACACGGCCGTATCGCCAGGTCATTTGAACAAACTTGTACCTAAAATCAAACAGACCACACAGTCATGTCCTGCAACCATGTGGGGCACAGAGCTGTGTGTACCCTAAAATACATTCAAACTCAAGCAATTTCGCCTACACTTCCTTAGATACCAAGCCATTCAATTACTATCACATAAACCTATTCAAAATGTACCAAAACATGTCAAAATATATCAGTTCACATTCAACCTACGTGCCTAACCAATATGTCACAATTGGCACCACAATTCAAACATGAAACACCAACCATTCATGCCATTCAAATCAATCATTCCAATATAAAAAATTACCAACATCCATATCCAAAACATGTTATTACCTAAACACATTTAAAGTCATTCAAAACTTGACCAACATCATCTCATTACCATATATCAAACAAGTACTAAACATTTAACACATCACAGTTTCATATAATCTCATTCACAACCAAAATACCAAAACATGATCATTAACTTGCAACATAAACATCCTATATACATGCCACAAGTAACCAAATATTGAACTTCAAAATCTACTGAATTGAGTGACGGTAGGTGTGAGCTTCTCATTGATCCGATTGACACGTTACGAACATCCAAAATCTATAGAATGGTAATAATACGGGTAAGTATATAAAATACTTAGTAAGCTCATACAATATAAACTTTCACTTCCTCAAATTCTTATCATAAACAAATTCAATATAAGATACAAATAAACCTATCAAAATTCAACCCACATCATCAACTAGATATAATGCATTGAGCTCGACTATATGAACAACCATAAGCATTCTCGTCTCCAAGCAAACCAATTTTGATCTCATAAACAAAATATAATAGTCATTTAGCCGATCTCAAATAGTATGTCTCCAAGACTTTAATAGCAACCATTCCCGATGGAATTTCGTAAAAGACCTCAGTATACAGGTGAAAAAAATAGTGTCTAGTTACCCGTTATGGTTAAACCTACACAATAAATTGACTGGCCAAGGCTTAATATTCATGTATTCTCAAGTTTGAAACATATACAGGAGCTCAAAACCTAATCCTTTATTCTCAAGTCTGCAACATATACAGGAGCTCGGAACCTATTCAAGTATTCTTGTGTTTGCAACATGTAACAGCCTAATTTCCAGTAGTGTCGAAAACAGTGATTCGAGATCACTAAATTCGATAAGTGAGTTTTAAAATTAAATAAATTAATAGTTATTAGTTAAGTGAGATTTTAGAAGTATTTTTAAATTAGTGAATTTTGTGAATTAAAAGAATTTATTAGGAAAAGTTAGTCTAAAATGAGGTACCGAGACCTTGATTTCATAAACCAAGCCGTAAAATTTTTTATAAATATTTACGGAGTGTTAGTGAGTTAGAATTAAAGTTTTGTTAGAAAATTTTAACGTTTTGATAGTTAATTAATTAAAAAGGACTAGATTGAAAAAGATGCAAAACTTGTTAAAATGATTAAATAACTTAAGTGTTAAATGAAAGATAACTTAAAAGGCAAATTAGCCTAAAGTAAATGGTTGAAACGGTTACGGAAAAAAAAAAACCAAAGAAATTGGGTGAAATAAGGGTAAAATTGGAAATTTTGCAAATTAAACAAATAAAATAAAGACTAAGTTGAAAATCTAGACATTTCTTCTTTTTTATTCAGCCAAAAACACCATTAAAGAGTCTCTAAGTTTTTTTTTTTCATATTCTTGCTACAAGTAAGTTCAATTCTTGGTTATTTCTTGTAATTTTTGTGATTTTGAGACTTTTACAACTAGGTCCAACTATTGAATTCATTAGTTTTTGATTTTATGGGTGATTTTGAAAGTTACTATGAATGAGTGCTGGACGTTTATGATGAATTATCATGGATTTGAAGCTTTAATTTCATTATATGATGATTTTATTAAGTGATTTCTATAGAAATTGATTTTTAGGATCTAATTGTGAAAAAGTTAAAAATTAGGGTTTTGTACTGAAATTCTGAATACCAAAGGTTGTGTAGTAGTTTAGAATTGTGGAATAAAGTGTTTATTGAGAAAAATTAGTTCAATTGATGGGTTAATTGATTAGGGACTAAATTGTAAAAACTATAAATTTAGGGTAAAACTGTAAATTCAAAAATTGAAAGGCATAAATTGTGAAATGAATTAGAATTGAATTAGATGCTAATGAATAGAAAATTTTATATTTTAGATCAAGAATCCGAAGATAAACGTGGAAAAGAGAAAGTAATGGATTAGTCCATGAATTTCTACAAATTTTACAGATTGACCCAGGTAAGTGCATATTGTTAAATTTTATAATTGATTGTTAAAATTTGAGATTATATAATGTATTTTTTCATATCTTTGTTGTGGAACCATGATTATTGTGATAAGATGAAAATCAAAACAAAAGTTCAAATTGAATAGAACACAAGATTGAGTACGATCATTCTGTGGTCAGTGATGAAATTAATTGATAAGACCATGGTTGGACCATGGCAAGTGATACGGCCATGCCCCAAGTCACACCTAGCTTGAGCAAGAAGCCTTTGGAGCTGGCTCAAGGTCCTATCACCCGAGCACAAGCCAATCACTTCAAAGAGGCTATCTCGGCCTTAATAGATCAAGTGTGGGGTGAGACCTTAGCTAGGCACATCGAGTGAGCTTAGGTCAGCCCTACAAGTTTACCTTGCAACCTTTTGCAAGCTGAACTCAACTCGAAATTATCTCAATGAGTTTAATTCAGCTCAATCTCAACTCGTTGAGCTCAAATCTATTTCTTTAATTTATGCGTTTAAGGCCGGAATAAATTAATATCCTTAGTTAAAATTAGTTAATTAGTTTCAGCTTATAAATATGTTCAAATCTAAATCTAATAATTAAGTGTTAAATGTGTCTTGTTTTAATATATGTTTTAAATGTGTCTTAGCTTAAATACATGTTATTAATATGTCTTAGCTTAAAACATGCTTTTAATGTGTCCTAGCTGCTGCTGAATTAATGTGTCATAAGCAAAATTAATTTGTTGAATTATATGGTGTAGCTACATACATGGGACGGCTTGAATGCAAGTGAGCTGATGTTTTCTTTCTCCCAAGATGACCGTCTAGTTCTCCAAAGCAGCTTTGAAAGCTTTCACATTGCTGGAAATTCTTTTCACATTGAATGACCATTCGGTTATGTTCTTTCACACACAAGAGGCTTCTCAAATTCGGTTTTCACACTTACATACCCATTGAAGTGCTCTAAGTTGCGATTCAGCTCATTGACTCTTCAAGTAACCAAGGCAGCTAATTAAAGCTAATTCAATCACAGTGACCAAATTTGTCTAGCCATTTCAGCTCACCATCCACTTCATTTAAAATCAAGCTACTTGAAGACATCAACGGGCTGCCCTTTAGCATCTCCAAAGCTGAAGGAAGCTTCAAGGAAGCCGCTAAGAAATTTCCAAGAAATTTTAGCTCATTTAAGCTGAACTCAAATGTCTATTTAGCTGCCTTTATGCCTATTCGGCTAGCCTAGGAATGTAGCTATAAATACTTATCTATTTGCTAGTTGTATAGAATTTTTCTACTTGAATGAATTCTGAGTTATTTGTGAGTATCTCAACTTTCAAATTTCGTTCAAGACTCAGCTTGACTTATCTACTTAGCTAGTGGCGTCAATCTGTTTCTTTTATCCGAACTTATCACTTTCAAAGTGTGGCGTTCACCCAAAATTGATACCTTTGGTTCCTATCTTCTTAGATAGCGAGTCAAGGTCCTATTTTTATTCCCAACCCACCTTAAGAGTCTTATAAGTCTAGGGTCAACACTCTCCTTCAATGTGGTTCATTCTTGACCCTTAACTCATATTTCCATCCCATCACCACTATCACCTTAATTCTTTTGTTTTTCTTTATTAGCCGAACTATCCTTTTTATTTACTTAGCCCTTTTGAACCTATTACTAAAGCCTCTACTTATCCGGATTCACCCTTTTGTTTCTAATAGAACAGTACTTCTCATTTTAACAATCGGACAACTACACGACTTGAACACCTCAACGAGGCCGTGGTCGTATCACAAAGTGTGGAATGTAAGACCATAGTTGGGATATGGCATTTCAGTGAAAAGATCATAACTGGATTATGGCATTATGAATGTAAGACCATGGTTGGACCATGGTAGTATATGTGTGTACGTGTAAGACCATAGCAGGGCTATGGCATCATTATAAAGTGAAAGACCATAGCGAGGCTATGGCATTATGATATGTGCAAGACCATGGCAAGGTCATGGTAATATATGTGTAAGACCATAGTTGGATTATGGCTTTAAGTAAACGATGTACTCAAATCCGTAAGGCGTTCTCTAATTTGACAATAAATGGCAAGTGTTATATGAATTAAAGTGATAGAATTCAATCAGTTCTGATATTGAGCTCAATCAAGTGAATTCATCATTTGAGATTGTGATTGGTAGGGAATATTAATGAAATGCTCTATTTAATGTTTTGTTATTATTCATTTGGTAAGATTTTTTTTTTAACCTATGAACTTACTAAGCTTTCATAAGCTTACTTTTATGTGTTAAATGTTCATTGTAGATTAACAAGAGTTCGGAGGATCGGATCAATATATCGGGCCACACTATCCAGATTTCACCGGTAGATTTTGTAAAACAACTTATGGTTTATATGGCATGTATAAGATGGAATGAAAAGAAAGTAAACTTGTAATATGGTTATGAATGGCTCATATGCATAAATGTTGGTTCATGTGCATGTATTTAGATAGTAGTCAATGAATGGAATTACATGGTAAGTTATGAAAATGAGTAATGTGATGACACATTAGGTTTAAAACTTGATATTTGACTTGAGTTGGTTGCATGGCTGAGTTATATTGGTGTAAGGAAATGTGTATGCAGGTTGGTTTTGGAAAGGGTGAGAAAAGTGGCCTTAAAATGACCTATTTTCGTCCATACAGGTAGACACATGGGCGTGTGTCTTGACCGTGTGTCACACACGGCTTGGCACATAGGCGTGTGGTCCGGTCGTGTGTCCCCTACATCTTAAATTTGAGAAAAATAATGCTTAGAATTGAACACATGGGCAGAGACACGGGCGTGTGTCTCAGCCGTGTGCCACACGGCCTAGAATACGGGCGTGTATCTTGGTTGTGTCAAAACTGCACCTTAATGTTTTGCAAGTCAAAGAGTTACACGGGTTGGAGACACAGTCGTGTGATCTGTGTCATTTGGCCGTGTGAACCACACGACCTACCTACACAGGCGTGTGACCCCTTTACGTGTGAAAAATTTTGAAATATCGTGAAAAATTTCCTAAGTTCTCGGATTATTCCTGACTTGCTTCTAATGCATAATTTGGGCCTCGAGGGTTCAATTGAGGGATAATATGATTGATTATGTATGATTTCAAATATGAATAGTAAATGTTATGAATTAACGGTAAATGTTCTGAAAAACTTCAGTAATGCCCCGTAACCCTATTTTGACGATAGATACGAGTTAGAGGTGTTACATTTATTGGTATCAGAGTTTCGATTTAGTCGATCCTCGGAATGAATGTGATGTGTAGAATGTTTAGAAATACATGCCATATAAATCTGTGATAGTTTGATGTGTGTGATCCGATCTAATCCTTGTTTTTCTTATAGATTGTAAAGATGTCTGATAGACCTGAAACAGTAGAGTGCAAACCTCTGAACAAGGGACAAGTAGTAATGCTCCAATTTATCTTATGCAAGAATAAGAACTTAAAAATATGATTTATGGATTTATGAATCAGTGGTATAATGAGATGATGCAATAAAGGAATTAGGCTCAGCAACCTCTTACCCCTAATGTACCACCAGCAGTACCCCCGGTTGCTTCTCCACCTCCTTCAACAACTGAATCTAGTACGCTAACTCCAATAGAAAAGCTCAGGAAGTTTGGGGCTAAAGAATTTCGGGGAAGATCGGATGACGTTCCAGTCAAAGCTGAATATTGGCTACAGAATTTAGTAGGAGTTTTTAAACAAATGGTTTGCTTTTCGAATGATTATTTGAGATGCGTTGTCTCTTTCCTAAAAGAAGCATACAATTGGTAGGAGACTCTAGAAGGAGTAATACCTGAAGAGAAACTTTCTTGGGAATTATTCCAAAGTGAGTTTAAAAAGAAATCTGTCGGTAAGAGGTATCTGGACAAGAAGAAGAGGGAATTTCTCGATCTGCGACAAGGGAATCGAACAGTAGCTGAGTATGAGAGGGAGTTTGTGTACTTCAGTAATATGCTCGAGACATTGTACCATCTGAAGAGGAAATGTGTATTCAATTTAAGGATGGATTAAATGATGAGATCAGAATGATGATTGGGGGTACAGAGATATGTGAATATGTTGTTCTGTCTGATCATGCACAAAAGATGGAACAGGTGTACAATAGAAAAATGCAACGGGAAAGAAAGAATAAAGAATCCTATAAGAGAAGCTCCTCCAAGACATTTTCATTATTTTCGGTTAAAACGTTTAAAGATGATTCTAGCCAGTCTACTTCAATAATAGAAAGATCAAATAGAAATAAAGCAACTCAGCAGGAATTTGGGGTAAATGTTAAACATGCAGCTAGTGTTAGCAATGTATAAAATGTTTCCAGGCCTAGGTGTAAATATGGTGGAAAATCTCATCCGGGTGAATGTAGAAACAAAAATGGGAGCTTGTTTTAAATGTGGAGCTACTGATCATTTCATTAAAGACTGTCTTCAATTGCAAAAAGAGGAAGAAGAACAAAAAGAAAAACGAATGGCTACTTCTCAAAGAAGCAAACACTCAGGCCAAAACAGTGCCACTGGGGCTACTCATTTAAATATGAGAGATAAAGCTACTCGGGCACCTGCATGTACATATGTTATCCGAGCTAGAGAAGAAGTAACAGCTCTAGATGTAATAGTTGGAACATTCTATCTTTTCGATGTTACATTATATGCATTGATTGACCCTGGGTCTACACATTCATATGTATGCACTACATTAGAATCTGAAAAGAAATTGTTTGTTGAACCTACTGATTATGATGTTCAAGCCACTAATCCATTAGGTCAAAGTGTGATAGTTAATCTAAAGTGTCGTGACTATCCACTGAAATAAAAGGCTGTGAATTCTCTGTTGATTTGATATTGTTGCCCTTTCGGGAATTTGATGTTATTTTGGGACTGGATTGGCTGACAAAACATGATGTTGTAGTGAATTTTCGAGAGAAACGAATTGATTTGAAAAGTTAGACAGGGGAAGTAATTTTGGCTGAATTTGGAAATATAAAAGATGTTGTCAGAATTCTTTCAGCCTTTTCAGTTCAAAAATTAATACGGAAAGGTAATGAAACATTTCTAGCCTACATTCTTGATACTCGGGGTTCTAAATCAAAGTTGGAACAGTTACCAGTTGTTAATGAGTTTGTGGATGTGTTTCCTGAGGAATTACCGGGCTTGCCCCCAAATCGTGAAGTTGAATTTCTGATTGATGTGATTCTAGGAATATCCTCGATATTAGTAACACCATACAGAATGGCACCGGCTGAGTTAAAGGAGTTAAAGAACCAGTTGCAAGAACTATTTAGACAAGGGGTTTATTAGACCGAGCATATCTACTTGGAGTGCACCTGTTTTGTTTGTGAAAAAAAAAGACAGATCTTTGGGATTGTGTATTGACTACCGACAGTTGAATAAGGTCACAATTAAGAACAAATATCCTTTGCTCCGTACTGATGATTTTTTTGATCAGTTCAAAGGTGCTATAGTATTTTCAAAAATAGATCTCAGATCTAGGTATTATCAGTTGAAAGTTAAAGAGTGTGATGCGTCAAAGACAACTTTCAGAACTCAATATGGTCATTATGAGTTTTTAATAATGCCTTTTGGTACATCTATGGATTTGATGAATCAAAATTTTCAATCATATTTGGATAGATTCGTGGTTGTGTTTATTAATGATAAACCGATTTATTCCAAGACAGAATCCGAGCATGCACAACACTTGAGACTTGTGTTACAGATTTTGAGAGAAAAGTAGTTATATGCAAAGTTTAGTAAATGTGAATTCTGGCTGCATGAAGTTGGATTTCTGGATCATATTGTGTCAGCTAAAGGGATTCTTATGGATCCAAGCAAAGTATCTGCATTGGTGAATTGGAAAACTCTGAAAAATATAAGCGAGGTGCAAAGTTGTCTAGGTTTAGCAAGATATTATCGATGTTTTGTCAAGAAATTTTCAATGATTTCTTCATCGATGACCCGATTACTACAGAAGAATGTTGAATTTGTGTGGTCTAGTGAATGCCAACAAAGTTTTAATCAGTTGAAGAAGATGTTGATAGATGCTTCAGTTTTGAGTTAGCCAGAATTAGGTGTTTTGTACATTGTATACAGTGACGTGTCTTTCAATGGTTTGGGTTGTATTGATGTAGTCAGGAAAAGTAGTGGCTTATGCTTCTCGACAGTTAAAACCGTATGAGAAGAATTATCCTACACATTATCTCAAATTAGCTGCCATTGTATTTGCTTTGAAAATTTGGAGACACTACTTGTACAGTGAAAAGTGTTATGTGTATATAGATCACAAGAGTTTGAAATATTTGATGACTTAGAAAGAGCTGAATTTGAGACAGAGGCGGTGGTTAGAGCTACTAAAAGATTATGATTTGGTCATTGATTATCACCTGAGAAAAGCTAATGTAGTTGCAGATGGCCTCAGCCAGAAATCATCATTGTTTACACTTCGAGCGATGAACACTCATTTGTCTCTTAATGAAGATTGTTTTGTATTAGCAAAATTAAATAGATCCGGGAATTGCAATATGATGACCCGAAATTGGTGATGAAGAGACAGATGGTTCAAAACAATCAGAGTTTAGAGTATACCATTGATGATAGCGGTATATTATATTATCGTAATAGAATTTGTGTTCCCAATAATTCAGATTTGAAAAATGATATTCCTTCTGAAGCTCACAGTAGTATGTATTCTATTCATCCGAGTAGTACGAAAATGTATTGTGATTTGAAAAGAATATATTGGTGGCCTGGAATGAAACGTGAAATCTGTGAGTTTGCTGCTAAATGTCTAATTTTTCAGCATGTTAAAGCAGAGCATCAGGTACCAACAAGTTTGCTACAACCTGTCATGATTCCTGAGTGGAAATGGAAGCATGTCACTATGGATTTTATATCCGGATTACCTATGACTCCAAAAAAGAAAGATTCGATATGGGTGATTGTTGATAGATTGACTAAGTTAGTACATTTTATCCCAGTTAGAACAGATTTTTCACTTAAGAAGTTAGCAGAATTATATATGTTTGAAATTGTGAGATTACATGGGATTCCAACATCTATTATTTCGAATTGAGATTCGAGGTTTACATCAAAATTTTGGAATAAACTGATGGACAATCAGAACGAGTGATTCAATTTTTAGAAGTTATGTTAAGATGTTGTATACTTGAATTTGGAGATAGCTAGGAAAGGTATTTACTCTTGGTTGAATTTGCCTATAATAATAGTTATCAGTCTAGCATCAAAATGGCACCATTTGAAGCTCTTTATGGTAGAAAGTGTAAGACTCCATTATATTAGTCTGAATTGAGTGAATCCAAGATGATTGGAGTTGATTTGATCCAAAAGACTAATGAAAAAGTTTGAATTATTCTTGATAGTTTGAAAGCTGCTTCAGATCGTCAAAAATCATACGCAGATTTGAAAAGAAGAGATATAGAATTTGCAGTGGGTGATAGAGTGTTTCTAAAAGTTCCACAGTGGAAGAAAGTATTACGGTTCGGTAAGAAAGGAAAGTTAAGTCCAAGATTTATCAGATCATATGAGATCGTTGAAAGAATTGGCCTAGTGGCTTATCGGTTACCTCTACCTCCTGAACTTGAGAAGATTCATAATGTGTTTCATGTGTCTATGCTGAGACGATACAAGTCAGCTCGTTCACACGTGATTCCTCATACTAAAATTGAGCTTCAATCGAATATGACTTATTCAGAAGAACCAGTGAAGATTTTAGCTCGTGAAGTTAAATAATTACAGAATAAATGAGTACCATTAGTTAAAGTGTTATAGCATCGTCATGGTTCGAAGAAGGCAACCTGGGAAACGGAGGAATCTATGAGATCACAATATTCGTGTGATAGCCCTAAAGTGACCCTAGTCAGAAAGCGGTTTCGGGACCGCTAAACCGAGTCACCAAATTATTTGAATATGATATTTATTGTCTAAAATATGTGATTATGAATGTGTGAAAGTTTTAAGCTTCGATTTAGTAAATTGCATGTGAATTTAGTCAATAGGACTTATGTGTGACACTTTTGAAATGCGATAGGTTAATCTATAAGGATCTATTAGTGCATGTAATCAAAGGGGTGGACTTGCATGTCAATTTCCCCCATTTAATTACTAGTGGCCGGCCATGACAAAGGGTGATGGGCAAAACATGTCATAAAACATGTTGTGTTAATGGTTTATGTTAGAAATGATAAAATAATAATGGGAAGGTAAATGATGACAAAAAAAAGAATGTGTGTGGTTGCCCCCCCCAATTGCCGTGACTAGAGAAAGAGGAGGAAAAAAAAGAAAAAGAGTTCATTCTTTGGTTCTTCTTGGCCGAATTGAAAAGAGGAAGAAGGGGATGAAGCAATCGGTCATCTTAGGTGAATGTTAAGGTAAGAAAGTTTATGATAGTTCTTGAAATTTTAGTTAATATTGAGTGAGTTATCAAGTTATTTTTGGTAACCCATGTTGAAATTTTGATTTTTGATTGAGTAAGGTTTTCGGCTATGGAGATTAATAAGGGTGATGGTTATGTTTCATGCTAAATGTAGATGAACAACGGTAGTTGTTTACACCTTGATATTTATGAGTTCCTTCCTTGGTTCTACCTTAGATCCATGAAGTATATTTTCATTTGGTGTTGTTGGACATTTCGGCCATGGGTAGAAACAAAAAAGGAACTATAGATTTTGAGATTTATGTTAGAAGCTAATGAGTGAGAGTTGGATGAATATTAGGAGTTTAAAATTCATGGGATCATAAGCTTGTAAGCTTGATGATGAAATTTATGCTTTGTGAGGGTAAATGGTTTAAAAGGAGCATTCGGCCATGAGGTAAGATTAAGATGAAGTGATGCTAAATGCTTTGAATATTGAGTATATATTGTTATAAGTTGAATTTGAGGTTGTTAAGTTGTCTTTGTCATTGCCGAATGTGTGTATAGCTAAAGAAAACTTGTTAAAGTGCTTAGTTAAGTGATATTAGGTTAATGATATGTGTATCCGGTCATAAAGGTGAAGTGCAAAATGTTAGTATTTAATTACTAGTGCATATATATGCGTATTAGCCGAGTTTTGAACTTGAAACAAAATGATATGCAGTCAATACAAGTAACCATACTTGTAGGAAGTATTAAGCATATAATCGGCCTCAACATAGACATGCATATTCGACCACATGAAGAAGATTGGTGTTGCATGTATTCGGTTAGAGGCAAGCATATTGATGCTTTTATCTTGGCTTAGACAATCGACTAAAAGAGAGTGTGGGCTAATATGTTGAGTTGATTCATGATTTCATATGTATGTGACTTTAATGTCTAATGTATATATATATGGGCTAAGTACCTTGAGTTCCTCTTTTGATGCTCAAATGATTAAATCAATTTATTTGTTAAATTAAGCTCAAGAGCAAAGGGGAACTAAATCCGATAAAGGGAAGGAAAAAGTGGTCGAATAGCCATTAAAATCGTTCGACAACATCCGAGGTAAGTTTTCGAGCAATGAGACTTAATTTATGATTTGATTAAGTCATAATGTATGTACATAGAGATCGTGTTATAAAGCAAACTAAACCATGCTGTTTGTATGTGGCTAGTGAGCCGAAATGGGAATGCTTAATACGTGACTTGTGTTTGAACTCTAATTATGAAAATGAAATTAGATGTGTCATGATTTATTGATATGTGCATGAATGTTCGAATGATAACCGGGCTAAGTCCCGAGAGCATTTGAGCTAGTGGCTAATTCCGGGCTAAGTCTCGAAGGCATTCGTGCGAGCTACTATATCCGGGCTAAGTCCCGAAGGCGTTTGTGCGAGCTATTATATCCGGGCTAAGTCCCGAAGGCATTTGTGCGAGTTATTATACCGGGCTAAGTCCCGAAGGCATTTGTGCAAGTTACTATAACCGGGCTAAGTCCCGAAGGCATTTGAGCTAGTGGCTATATCCGGCTAAACTCCGAAGGTACTTGGTTTGAGAAAGAGTGATCTTGCTGTAATAATTTAAATTGATACGCTCGTAAAACCCAATGATGAGGTACGTTTCGTATATGCATTAGGGTGGTGATTCCGTTTAAATAATATTCGCTCAGTAAATTAATGAGCTTACGGCCTTGGCTAAGTTGATCTTTTGTGTATGAATATAAGGGTTGGTAATGTGAAGTAAGTATGATATTGAGAATTTGTGCATATGAGATTATCCGTTTAGCCATATGAATACTATACTTTGGTTGTGTCTAATTTCATGGCTCAAACTTACTAAGCATTAAATGCTTACTCCGTTTCTTTGATTCTCTGTTTTATAGATTTTGGGTTCGTCAGCTATCGGACTCGGGATTGTTGAATTCGAAGTCGTCCATACTGTCAAAGCCTCTTTTTGGTACACTTTTAGTTGAACTTTGAAATGGCATGTATAGGACTACCCGTTTTGTTGTTGGTCATGGACCCATTGGTTTTGTATAAATTTGGATAGTCATGCGAAAATGGCTTATATACACTTTGAGCTTAGTATTATAATCGTCTTGTATGATGTTCATTAAGAGGTATGGAAATGTTTTGGAATGATTAGCCGTTGGAATGGTTAATCATGATCATATTTTGTGCTATATATGCTAAAGGGCTAGTTGAATCATGGAAACTATGTAATAGGTAAAGTCTACCTTAAAAATAGATGCTGATAGCAGCAGTGATGTGAATGTGAAAAATCACTAAAAATAGTAGGAATGGAATTAAATAGTGAATAAATTATGTAATCAAACCTTGATGAATCTATTTTCATAGGAAAGTAACGAAACAATCATATGAATAGTATATTATGAGATATTTAAGTTTTCGCGAAACAGGGCCAGAACAGTTTCTGGATTCCATGTTCCGACTTTGGAAATTCATTACAAATTAACCAGAGATAATTACAAGTCATTCCATATATGTATAGTTTCCTTTTCGAGTCTAGTTTCTATAGAAACAAATGGTATCAGTATTGAAGCCCTGTACGAGATGATATCCAAGTCGTAATGCGCAAAGTTCAGTGTAGTCGAACCCTGAAACAGGGGAGACTTTAACTAATAAACTGTACTAAGTGGCTTGACCAAAAATTCTAGAAACAAATATTTAGATTGATATATGAGTCTAGTTTCAGGAAAAATTTACGGAACTGGTTTTCGAGTTTTGGAACTCGAGATATGATTTTTACGGTGACATGATGCGATTAGCCAGCTAAATGCGGAAATCTAAAATGGATTGTGCAAATAAGTGAGTTAAGTCCGCAAACCCCTCGTGTCGACTCCGAACGGTCTCGCAGTGCAGTGTTACAATTTTATTGGTATCGAGTTACGGTTTAGTCGATTCTAGGACTACCGTAATACGTTTGGGTCTAGCTATACATGCCATTATGTGATTATTTGATAGTGTGGTGATTTCGACAATTGAAAATGTGTTTATTATAGTAATGGATCCGATCCCGACCGAGCGGACAATCGATGATCTTGAGAGTGTAGCGCTTTGCTCCGCTTACAAGGGACAGGCCGCGGACTCTCAACCTAATGCTAGTAATCCGAATGATGAAGCTAGACAAGCTTTTTATAGCGTGATGAATGATTGGTTCAACCAATACATTCGAACTAATACTACTGTTCCACAACCTCCATTCGACAAATACCACCCCGCACCTACCATACCTCCGATGAATCGACCAAATAAGGTCAAATAAGCCCCATTGATGAATCCGAAAACACGAGGCTCTTGAATTTAAAGCTACAGACGAGATGATGCCGAGCAAGCTGAATTTTGGTTGGACAACACTATCGTGTACTCGATGAGCTATCTTGCACACCGATGAGTGCCTAAAGTGTACTATCTCCTTGCTACGTGATTACGCCTACTATTGGTGGAATCGTTGACTTCATTGTGCCTAGAGAGCAAGTAACTTGGGAGTTCTTCCAAACCGAGTTTGAAAGAAGTATATCGATCGAGATTCATTGACCAAAAGCGAAAGGAATTTCTTGAACTCAAACAAGGTTCCATGTCGGTTCGACTATGAGCGAAAATTTGTGAGGCTTAGCCGATCTGCGAGAATGCATTTCTTGAGAGGCCGTGATGTGTAAACGTTTGAGGATGGACTGAATGATGATATAAAGCTGTGTGTTGGCATTTTAGAAATCCAAGAATTTGTGGTACTCGTCGAGCGAGCTTGCAAAGCTGAGGAACTCAGTATGGAGAAAAGAAAAGCTGATATGGGAGCAAAGGAGTTTCGTAAGAGGTCTTCGGGGAGGCCCTTTCAACAGTCATCGAAGAAATTTAGAGATGATTTAGGCCGATCTAGAAACACTTCGGGCTTTTCTAGACGAGATCGCAATCTACCCTCTGTGAGTGCACGAGTCACTTCAGTCGCCAGTGTTAGAACTGATCGTCGAGACAGAGTGGAGTGCCAGTATTGTGGTAAATGGCATTCGAGGAGTTGTAGATTCCATGACCGCTCCTGTTACAAGTGCGGGTCAGTTGACCACTTTATTAAAGATTGCCCGAGGTTGTCTGAATAGAATGTAAATCAGAGTGGGAAACCGGGTGCTACCACTGCTCGAGGTAGACCATCTAGAAATACGGGCAATGCTAGTGGTAGTCAGAGAGGATCTAGAGATGCAACGACTAGATCTGAGGCTCGTGCTCCTGCCAGAGCTTATGCTATATGCGCACGCGAGGATGCTTCCTCGCCAGACGTTATTACCGGTACTTTTACTCTCTTTGATTCTAATGTGATTGCTTTGATTCTAATGTGATTGCTTTGATTGACCCCAGTTCTACTCATTCTTATATATGTGAAACCTTAGCATCTAGTAAGACTTTACCTATTGAGTCTACTGAGTTCGTAATTAGGGTGTCAAATCCCTTGGGTTGTTACGTGCTTGTCGACAAAGTGTGTAAGAAATGTCCCCTAGTAATTCGAGGTTCCTGTTTTTCGGCGGACTTGATGCTTTTTCCGTTTGATGAATTTGATGTTATCCTCGGTTTAGATTGGTTGACCGTGCATGATGCGGTTGTGAATTGCAAAAGCAAGACTATTGATTTGAGGTGCGCAAATAACGAGATAATCCGAGTTGAGTCTACGGACTTAAAGGGTTGCCACCGTAATATCATCAATGTTGGCCCGAAATATGTAAGAAAGGGTGCGAAGCATACCTTGCGTATGTACTTGATGACAAAGAGTTAGAAAAGAAACCCGAATCTATGCCGGTGGTTTGTGAATACCCGGATGTTTTTCCTGAAGAATTACCGGGTTTACCACCTGTTCGGGAGGTAGAGTTTGGTATTGAGCTTGTACCTGGGACTACGCCGATTTCGATAGCTCCATATCGTATGGCACCAACCGAGTTAAAAGAGTTGAAAGCTCAGTTGCAAGAGTTGACGGATAGGGGTTTCGCTCGACCAAGTTTCTCACCTTGGGGTGCACCAGTATTGTTTGTGAAAAGAAGGACGGAACCATGAGGTTGTGCATCGACTATCGTCAGCTGAATAAAGTGACAATAAAGAATAAATATCCGTTACCGCGTATTGATGATTTGTTTGATCAACTAAAGGGAGCCTCAGTGTTTTCAAAGATAGATTTGAGATCGGGTTATTACCGATTCTTGGTTCGAGATTCGGATATACCCAAAACTTTTTAAGCGAGATATGGTCACTACGAATTCTTAGTGATGCCGTTTGGGCTCACTAATGCCCTACGGTATTTATGGATTTGATGAATTAGATCTTTAGACCGTATTTGGATCGGTTTGTAGTTGTGTTTATCGATGATATTTTGGTCTATTCGAGAAATGAAACCGATCATCTTGAACACACAGGATTAGTGTTGCAAATTTTACGGGATAAGCGGTTATATGCTAAGTTCAATAAGTGTGAGTTACGGTTAAGAGAGGTTAGCTTCTTGGGCCATGTGGTATCCGTCGGGTATTGAGTTGACCGAACAAGATTTGACCATACTTAACTGGAAGCCTCAGAAATATTCTTGAGGTTCGAGCTTTTGGGACTTGCTTACTTACTACCGACGGTTTGTAAAGGTTTCTCGATGATAGCCACACCCATGATGAAGCTACTTCAAAAGATGTTAAGTTCGAATGGACGGAAAAATGTCGAAAAGTTTTGATCAACTGAAAACTTATTTGGTGAAGCTCAATTTTAGTGCGACTGAATCGGGCAAAGAGTTTGTCATCTATAGTGACACCTCCCTACTTGGGTTAGGTTGCGTATTGATGCAAGAAGGTCGAGTTGTGGCCTATGATTCGAGACAATTAAAGCCACATGAGAAAAATTATCCGACCCATGATCTCGAATTAGCTGCCATCGTATTCGCCTTGAAAATATGGCGACATTACTTATTTGGTGAGAAGTGCCATGTATTTTCGGATCACAAAAGTCTCAAATATTTGATGACTCAAAGAGACTTAAATCTGCGACAAAGACATTGGCTTGAGTTGTTGAAAGATTATGAGCTTGTCATTGATTATCACCCGGAAAGGCTAATATGGTTGCGACGCCTTAAGTTTGGAAATCCTTTGTTTGCTTCTGACGATGAATGTACACTTATGCATTCTACCCGACAACGTGTTAGTAGCTGAATTAAAGGCCAAACCATTATTGATTCATCAAATTCGTGAGGCTCAGAAAGTCGATGATGAATTGGTTGCAAAACGGGCTGAATGTGTTTCGAACATGGAATCAGAGTTTCGAATTGATGACGACGATTGTTTGAGGTTCAGAAGTCGTTTATTTGTTCCAAGGAATTCAGAACTTATTTCGATGATTCTGAACGAAGCTCATTGTAGCCGAATGTCAATTAACCCGGGGAGTACGAAAATGTACAACGACCTAAGACGTTAGTTTTGGTGGCATGGTATGAAACGAGACATTTTCGATTTTGTCTCAAAGTGCTTAGTATGTCAGCAAGTGAAGGCGGAACATCAAGTGCCTCTTGGTTTACTTGACCGATCATGATACGAATGGAAATGGGATCGAGTCACGATGGATTTTGTATCCGGGTTGCCGGTGTCGACAAAGTAAGAAGGATGCGATTTGGGTCGTTGTTGATAGGTGACTAAGTCGGCTTACTTTATCCTGTGCACGCACGGATTTTCATTGGATAAACTAGCTGAATTGTATGTTTCTCGATTGTGAGATTACACGGGTACCTATTTCTATCGTGTTGGATAGAGATCCGAGATTCACCTCGCGATTTTGGAAGAAATTGCAAGAAGCTTTGGGTACCAAGTTGCATTTAGCACCGCTTTTCATCCCCAAACCGATGGTCAATCCGAGCGGATAATTCGGATACTTGAGGATATGTTGAGATGTTGCATCACGGAGTTCGATGGTTCATGGGAGCGGTATCTACCTTTGATTGAGTTCGCACAATAATAGTTTTCAGTCAAGCATTAAGATGGCGCCTTACGAGGCTTTATGCGATCGAAAATGCCGTACACCATTGTTTTGGACCGAGCTCGGTGAAAGTAAAATTTTCGGAGTTGATTTGATTAAAGATGTTGAGCAGAAAGTAAAAGTAATCCGTGAAAGTCTGAAGGCGACCACGGATCGTCGAAAATCGTATGCGAATTTGAAGCGAAAAGACATTGAATATCGGTGGGAGATAAAGTGTTTCTTAAAGTTTCGCCTTGGAAAAAGATACTCGATTTGGCCGTAAGGGCAAGTTGAGTCCGAGATTCATTGGGCGTCTGAAATCTCGAACGAGTTGGTCCAGATTCGCGTATAGATTGATTTTGCCCCTGAACTTGAAAAGATTCATGACGTCTTTCATGTTTCGATGCTTTGACGTTATAGATCTGATCCGTCACACGTAATTAATCCATCAGAGGTTGAAATTCAATCTGACATGAGTTATGAAGAAGAGCCGATTCGTATCCTAGCTCGCGTAGTGAAAGAGTTACGAAACAAAAAGGTTCCTTTAGTAAAAGTGTTATGGCTCAAACACGGGATAGAAGAAGCTACTTGGGAACCCGAGAACTTTATGAAAGAGCGATACCCAAACCTATTTACCGGTAAGATTTTCGGGGATGAAAATTTCTTAAGTGGGAGAGAGTTGTGACAGCCCTAGAGTGACCCTAGTCGGAAAGCGGTTTCGGGACCGCTAAACTGAGTCACCAAATTATTTGAATATGATATTTATTGTCTAAAATATGTGATTATGAATGTGTGAAAGTTTTAAGCTTCGATTTAGTAAATTGCATGTGAATTTAGTCAATAGGACTTATGTGTGACACTTTTGAAATGTGATAGGTTAATCTATAAGGATCTATTAGTGCATGTAATCAAAGGGTGGACTTGCATGTCAATTTCCCCATTTAATTACTAGTGGCCGCCATGACAAAGGGTGATGGGCAAAGCATGTCATAAAACATGTTGTGTTAATGGTTTATGTCGAAATGATAAAATAATAATGGGAAGGTAAATGATGACAAAAAAAAGAATGTGTGTGGTTGCCCCCATTGCCGTGACTAGAGAAAGAGGAGGAAAAAAAAAAAGAGTTCATTCTTTGGTTCTTCTTGGCCGAATTGAAAAGAGGAAGAAGGGGATGAAGCAATCGGTCATCTTAGGTGAATGTTAAGGTAAGAAAGTTTATGCTAGTTCTTGAAATTTTAGTTAATATTGAGTGAGATATCAAGTTATTTTTGGTAACCCATGTTGAAATTTTGATTTTTGATTGAGTAAGGTTTTTGGCTATGGAGATTAATAAGGGTGATGGTTATGTTTCATGCTAAATCTAGATGAACAATGGTAGTTGTTTACACCTTGATATTTATGAGTTCCTTCCTTGGTTCTACCTTAGATCCATGAAGTATATTTTCATTTGGTGTTGTTGGAGATTTCGGCTATGGGTAGAAAAAAAAAAGGAACTATAGATATTGAGATTTATGTTAGAAGCTAATGAGTGAGAGTTGGATGAATATTAGGAGGTTAAAATTCATGGGATCATAAGCTTGTAAGCTTGATGATGAAATTTATGCTTTGTGAGGGTAAATGGTTTAAAAGGAGCATTCGTCCATGAGGTAAGATTAAGATGAAGTGATGCTAAATGCTTTGAATATTGAGTATATATTGTTATAAGTTGAATTTGAGGTTGTAAGTTGTCTTTGTCATTGCCGAATGTGTGTATAGCTAAAGAAAACTTGTTAAAGTGCTTAGTTAAGTGATATTAGGTTAATGATATGTGTATCCGGTCATAAAGGTGAAGTGCAAAATGTTAGTATTTAATTACTAGTGTATATATATGCGTATTAGCCGAGTTTTGAACTTGAAACAAAATGATATGTAGTCAATACGAGTAACCATACTTGTAGGAAGTATTAAGCATATAATCGGCCTCAACATAGACATGCATATTCGGCCACATGAAGAAGATTGGTGTTGCATGTATTCGGTTAGAGGCAAGCATATTGATGCTTTTATCTTGGCTTAGACAATCGGCTAAAAGAGAGTGTGGGCTAATATGTTGAGTTGATTCATGATTTCATATGTATGTGACTTTAATGTCTAATGTATATATATATGGGCTAAGTACCTTGAATTCCTCTTTTGATGCTCAAATGATTAAATCAATTTATTTGTTAAATTAAGCTCAAGAGCAAAGGGGAACTAAATCCGATAAAGGGAAGGAAAAAGTGGTCGAATAGCCATCGAAATCGTTCGACAACATCCGAGGTAAGTTTTCGAGCAATGAGACTTAGTTTATGATTTGATTAAGTCATAATGTATGTGCATAGAGATCGTGTTATAAAGCAAACTAAACCATGTTGTTTGTATGTGGCTAGTGAGCCGAAATGGGAATGCTTAATACGTGACTTGTGTTTGAACTCTAATTATGAAAATGAAATTAGATGTGTCATGATTTATTGATATGTGCATGAATGTTCGGATGATAACCAGGCTAAGTCCCGAGAGCATTTGAGCTAGTGGCTAATTCCGGGCTAAGTCCCGAAGGCATTCGTGCGAGCTACTATATCCGGGCTAAGTCCCGAAGGCGTTTGTGCGAGCTATTATATCCGGGCTAAGTCCCGAAGGCATTTGTGTGAGTTATTATACCAGGCTAAGTCCCGAAGGCATTTGTGCAAGTTACTATAACCGGGCTAAGTCCCGAAGGCATTTGAGCTAGTGGCTATATCCAGCTAAACTCCAAAGGTACTTGGTTTGAGAACGAGTGATCTTGCTGTAATAATTTAAATTGATACGCTCGTAAAACCCAACGATGAGGTACGTTTCGTATATGCATTAGGGTGGTGATTTCGTTTAAATAATATTCGCTCAGTAAATTAATGAGCTTCCGGCCTTGGCTAAGTTGATCTTTTGTGTATGAATATAAGGGTTGGTAATGTGAAGTAAGTATGATATTGAGAATTTGTGCATATGAGATTATCCGTTTAGCCATATGAATGCTATACTTTGGTTGTGTCTAATTTCATGGCTCAAACTTACTAAGCATTAAATGCTTACTCCGTTTCTTTGATTCTCTATTTTATAGATTTTGGGTTCGTCAGCTATCGGACTCGGGATTGTTGAATTCGAAGTCGTCCACACTGTCAAAGCCCCTTTTTGGTACACTTTTAGTTGAACTTTGAAATGGCATGTATAGGACTACCCGTTTTGTTGTTGGTCATGGACCCATTGGTTTTGTATAAATTTGGATAGTCATGCGAAAATGGCTTATATACACTTTGAGCTTAGTATTATAATCGTCTTGTATGATGTTCATTAAGAGGTATGGAAATGTTTGGGAACGATTAGCCGTTGGAATGGTTAATCATGATCATATTTTGTGCTATATATGCTAAAGGGCTAGTTGAATCATGGAAACTATGTAATAGGTAAAGTCTACCTTAAAAATAGATGCTGATAGCAGCAGTGATGTGAATGTGAAAAATCACTAAAAATAGTAGGAATGGAATTAAATAGTGAATAAATTATTTAATCTAACCTTGATGAATCTATTTTCATAGGAAAGTAACAAAACGATCATATGAACAGTATATTATGAGATATTTAAGTTTTCGCGAAACAGGGCCAGAACGGTTTCTGGATTCCATGTTCCAACTTTGGAAATTCATTACAAATTTACCAGAGATAATTAGAAGTCATGCCATATATGTATAGTTTCCTTTTCGAGTCTAGTGTCTATATAAACAAATAGAATCAGTATTGAAGCCCTGTACGGGGAGATATCCAAGTCGTAATGCGCAAAGGTCAGTGTAGTCAAACCCTGAAACAGGGGAGACTTTAACTAATAAAATGTACTAATTGGCTCTACCAAAAATTCTAGAAAAAAATTTGTAGATTGATATATGATTCTAGTTTCAGGAAAAATTTACGGAACTGGTTTTCGAGTTTTGGAACTCGAGATATGATTTTTACGGTGACAGTGATGCAGTTAGCCAGCTCGTCTGGAAATCTAAAATGGACTGTGCAAATAAGTGAGTTAAGTCCGCAAACCCCTCGTGTCTGGCTCCGGCAACGGTCTCGGGTACGGGGTGTCACAATTCGAGTCTATTTCCAGGTAACAAATTTCGAGGACAAAATTTCCTAAAGGGGGAAGAGTTGTAACAACTTAATTTTTAGTGGTGTCGAAAATAGGGATTTGAGATCACTAAATCCGACGAGTGAGTTTTAAAATTCAATAAATTAATATTTATTAGTTAAGTGAGATTTTAGAAGTATTTTTGAATTTGTGAATTTTGTGAATTAAAAGAATTTATTAGGAAAAGTTAATCTAAAATGAGGTACCGAGACCTTGATTTCATAAACCGAGCCATAAAAATATTTATAAATATTTACGGAGTGTTAGTGAGTTAGAGTTAAAGTTTTTTTAGAAAATTTTAACATTTTGATAGTTAATTAATTAAAAAGGACTGGATTGAAAAAGGTGCAAAACTTGTTAAAATGATTAAATAGATTAAGTGTTAAATGAAAGATGACTTAAAAGGTAAATTAGCCTAAAGTAAATGGTTGAAACGGTTAAGAAAGAAAAAAAAGCCAAAGAAATTGGGTGGAATAAGGGCAAAATTGGAAATTTTGCAAATTAAGCAAATAAAATAAAGACTAAGTTGAAAATCTAAACATTTCTTCATTTTTCTTCAGCCAAAAACACCATTAATGAGTCTCTCTAAGCTGGCTTTTCATATTCTTGCTACAAGTAAGTTCAATTCTTGGTTATTTCTTGTAATTTTTGTGATTTTGAGACTTATACAACTAGGTCCAACTATTGAATTCATTAGTTTTTGATTTTATGGGTGATTTTGAAAGTTATCATGAATGAGTGCTGGAATTTTATGATGAATTATCATGGATTTGAAGCTTTAATTTCATTATATGATGATTTTATTAAGTGATTTCAATAGAAATTGATTTTTATGACCTAATTGTGAAAAAGTTAAGAATTAGGGTTTTGTGCTGAAATTCTGAATACCAAAGGTTGTGTAGTAGTTTAAAATGATGGAATAAAGTGTTGATTGAGAAAAATTAGTTCAATTGATGGGTTAATTGATTAGGGACTAAATTGTAAAAACTGTAAAATTTAGGGTAAAAGTGCAATTTCAAAAATTGAAAGGCATAAATTGTGAAGTGAATTAGAATTGAATTAGATGCTAATGAATATAAAATTTTATATTTTAGATCAAGGATCCGAAAATAAACTTGGAAAAGAGAAAGTAACAGATTAGTCCTTGAATTTCTACAAATTTTGCAGATTGGCCCAGGTAAGTTCATATGGTAAAATTTTATGATTGATTGTTAAAATTAGAGATTATATAATGTATTATTTCATATCTTTGTTGTGGCACCATGATTATTGTGATAAAATGAAAATCAAAACAAAAGTTCACATTGACTAGAACGTAGGATTGAATACGATCGTTCTGTGATCAGTGATGAATTGACAGATAAGACCATGGTTGGACCATGGCAAAGTGTAGAATGTAAGACCATAGCTGGGCTATGGCATTTCAGTGAAAAGACTATAATTGGATTATGGCATTGTAAACGTAAGACCATGGTTGGACCATGGCAGTATATGTGTGTACGTGTAAGACCGTAGCAGGGCTATGGCAACATAATAAAGTGAAAGACCATAGCGAGGCTATGGCATTGTGATATGTGCAAGACCATGGTAAGGTCATGGTAATATATGTGTAAGACCATTGTTGGACTATGGCTTTAAGCAAACGATATACTCAAATTCGTAAGATGTTATCTAATTTGACAATAAATGGTAAGTGTCATATGAGTTAAAGTGATTGAATTCAATCAGTTCTGATATTGAGCTCAATCAAGTGAGTTCATCATTTGAGATTGTGATTGGTAGGGAATATTAATGAAATGTTCTGTTGAATGTTTTTTTATTATTTATTCGGTAAGATTTTTTTTAGCCTATGAACTTACTAAGCATTCATAAACTTACTTTTGTGTGTTAAATGTTCATTGTAGATTAACAAGAGTTCAGAGGATCGGATCAACACATCAGGCCACAGTATCCAAATTTCACCAGTAGATTTTGTAAAACAACTTATGGTTTATATGGCATGTATAGGTTGGAATGAAAAGAAAGTAAATTGATAATATGGTTATGAATGACTCATATACATATATGTTGGTTTATCTGCATGTATTTAGATAGTAGTCAATGAATGAAATTACATGGTAAGTTATGCAAATAAGTAGTGTGATGACATATTAGGTTTAAAACTTGATATTTGACTTGAATTGGTTGCTTGGTTGAGTTATATTAGTGTAAAGAAATGTGTATGTAGGTTGGTTTTGGAAAGGGTGAGAAAAGTGGCCTTAAAATGGCCTATTTTCGTCCACACGGGTAGACACATGGGCTTGTTTTCTTAACCGTATGTGATAGATGGCCTGGCACATGGGTTTGTGGTCTGGCCATGTGTCCCCTGCATCTTAAATTTGAGAAACAAAATGCTCGGAATTGAGCACACGAGTGGAGACACAAGCGTGTGCCTTAGCCGTATATGCCACACGGCCTAGAACACGAGTGTGTGTCTTGGCTGTAACAGCCCATTTTTGGGCTCAATCAGAATGATGGTTTCGAGACCACCAATCCAAAGTTGGGGAAAGTATTTTATTATTATTTTAGAGTTATAGCATGTTTATATTAGTGCATGAAAAAAAATTGGTGAAGTAATTTTAGCATTTGTGAGCTTAATCGCGAAAAAGGACTAAATCCCATAAAGTTTAAAAGTCTTAAATTGATAGCTAAGGGTGTTAAATTGCCATGAAACTTAAATTGGGGGTATTTAAAGGGAAAATAGACCCTTGGATTTTAGCTTGGCCGGCCATGAGACAAGAAAATTTATCTAGTCAAAGGGTTAGGTAAAATGATGACTTGTTGTTGTCTAGAAATAAATAAAAGAAAAATGTTGTCGTCTCTTTTTACCATTCCTTCTTCCACAAAAAATATCAGCCATTAGAGGAGTTTTTGAAGCTTAAAATTTCAGCCACTTAGTCTCTCTACAAGTAAGTGATTTTAAGGGCTTTTCTTGAATATTTTTGTACTTTTGGGATCCTTGTATCTTGAGCTTTCTATCAAAGGGACTATTTTGCAAAATGGTTGAAAGTCTAGGGTTTTTCCATGATAGTAGACATGTTGTTTTCTGAAATTTTATGGAATAAAATGAATCATGGTTGTGAAATAAACAACTTTTGTGAAGAGATTTCTCATGAAAACCCTAAAAAGGATCATTTTGCATAAGTTGTAAAATAGGTGATAAATGTGTAAAATATTGAGAATTTTGGACTGCTTCTAGTATAAAAAGTAATCGGCTAGGCTTGGTTAGTGAGAAAATATGATAAAAATCGATTTTCGGACCTAGAGGTAAAATGGTCATTTTGTGAAAATCTAGGGGCAAAACAGTCATTTTGCCCAATCATGAATTTTCGAGTGTCTAGGGTAATATGCTGATGAGATGAATGAATTTCTATCATTTTAGATCAAGAATTACAAAATCCGGGCCTAGACCGAAGAAAAGCAAAACTAGTGGACTGAGCCGAACTAGTCATCTATATTTTGTATCCGAGGTAAGTTGTATGTAAATAATGCAACTACATTGTTATCAATTGTGCATGAATTTTTATAGCATAAATTGCTTACTTGTGGTAATGAAAATACATAATGATAATAGAGATAATAGAACTCCCGGATGAACCTTAAGAACAAATCGGATATTTATGCCATGACATTTGGGTCATTTGTGTGCCAGTGTAAGACATGTCTGGGACATGCATCGGCCACATTATGAGAGCCAGTGTAAGACCATGTCTGGGACATGGCATCGACATTGAGACGAGAGCTAGTGTAAGACATGTCTGGGACATGCATTGGCCTCGTGATGTAAGCCAGTGTATGACATGTCTTGGACATGCATCGGCTACGAGATGTGTCAGTGTAAGACCATATCTGGGACATGGCATCGGCATGGAGATGTGGGAGCCAGTGTAAGACCATGTCTAGGACATGGCTCAGCCTCGATTTCAACAGTCAGTGTAAGACCATGTCTGGGACTTGGCATCGACTTGATGGATAAGCCAGTGTAAGACCATGTCTGGGTCATGGCTTCAGCATTACACCTTATGTTTGAGGCTTAATGAATATCCGATAGCATTCCAAATGGTTCAGCGGCAAGATTTACAGTTTAAGTTAAACGAGGAAAGTATAACCACGTTGTAAATGGCATAGGTGCCTATTTGAAATGTTTGCGATGTGAGATCAATATATATTATGTGCATTGTATTGGATAGTGATGAGTAAGTTGTGCTTTTGCCCACTTTAGTAATAAGAGTATGATGATGAATAATAAAGTTGTTTACGTGCAACTTACTAAGCTTTATAGTGCCATCTAATTAGCTCGAGGATCATCGGACGTCAGAGGCATCGATCACATTATCATTCCAAAACACTTGGTATAGTTAGATATTTTATTTTGATTATGGCATGTATAGGACTCTTTGATTTTGTTTAGTGTCACATTGTTTTGGGGCCAATTTTGTTGGCTTGCTTTAATATTTTACTCATTTTGTACAAGGCCATGAAAAATGGCTAATATTGAAAGTTATTATATGAATGCAAAGTAAGCTTTCATGAATGAGGAATTATTGGTATGGTTGAATACATGAATTGTATACAGACTTTAACTATGGTTGTTTGGTGGTGAAATCATATTAATTTAGACTTTGATTGTTGGTTGTTGTTAGGTTGTGTTTCAGGGTGGCAAAGGGCTTGGTAGATAGCCCTATATTGTCCACATGGGTAGACACACGGCCAACCCCATGGGTGTGTTGCCCAGCCGTATGTCCCCTGCATGTAAAACTTGCAAGTCAGAATGAAAGGTAGTAAACATACGGGCAAAGACACGGCTGTGTGTCTCAGCCGTGTGGAGGACGCGGCATCTAGCCACGGGCGTGTGCCTTGGCCGTGTACCCCTTATTAGATGCTAACGTCAGAAACAGAATATCAAGGTTCTTCGACACGGGCCAGGACACGGGCATGTCATGTCCGTGTGAGGGACATGGGCTTGTGTCAGGCCATGTGAAAACTCCTGTAGGTTCGAATTTAGAATTTAATTTACATGGGCATGGGACATAAGTGTGTCCCTAGATGCTTAGGCCGTGAGTGTCACATGGGCTATCAACACGGCTATGTTATAATGGCCACACGAGCGTGTTGCCCTTCCATACGGGCGTGTGCCCTATTTTAAGAGTTGTTTTTATTTAGTCGGTTTAAGGATCTGAGTTGGTTTCAAATAGTTTCCAATGGAAGTTTGAGGCCTCGTAGGCCCACATTAAGGAGTTTAAATAAAAAATTTGAAAGACCTTTAATTTTGATTAAACCTTGGTGACTCAGAAACAATTGAATGCATGTGATTAAGTATGTAATGCCTCATGCCCAGTCCCGGCCTCGGACTCAGGTAAGGGGTGTTACATTGGCCATGTGAAAACTACACCTTCATGTTTTGCAAGTCAGAGAGTTACAAGGGTTGGAGACACTGCCGTGTGATCTGTGTCATTTGGCCGTGTGAACCACATGGCCTACCCACACGGGCGTGTGACCCCTGTACATGAGAAAAAATTTGAAATTTCGTGAAAAATTTCTTGACTTCTCAGATTATTCCCGACTTGCTTCTGATGCTTAATTTAGGTCTCGAGGGTTTATTTAAGGGATAATATGATTGATTATGTATGATTTCAAATATGAATAGTAAATGTTATGAATTAACTGTAAATGTTTTGAAAAACTCTGATAATGCTCCGTAACACTGTTCTGACGACGAATACGGGTTATGGAAGAGCTTGAAACTTGGGCAAACTCACTAACCTATATACAAGAATTTACTAATTTCATCGGGATACATCTTAGAGTATAACATAGTCCAATCCACCAACAATCAATATTAACAATCTTAATGTAATATACAAACAAAAATGAATAGACTCATAATGTATGAACTTAGCTGTTAAAATGGTAATGATTCAACTATCAGGTACTAGTTGGTAATTTTTCGTTTTCCTCATACGTCCTTCGATCGTTGAAATTCTTGATCTAAAGTATAATTTGATTTAACTAACCAATCCAAGCAACATAAAATAACATAAAAGAATCATGTTCCACCTCAATTTCATCTATACCAAAATTCCTCAACTTTTACATTTTCTACAATTTAGTCCCTAAAATTGAAACTACTATAATTCTCACACTTGAGTTTAGATTCCAAAATCAAACTCAATTTAGTCCTCCAACAATCCACTAAAACACAAAAATTTAGAATTTTCTTACACAATTTGGACTTATTGCATTTAGTCCTTAAGTTCAAAACTAACAACTTTTACATTATAAATTAGTCCATTAACATCTTTAAGCTTCAAAACTAACCAAATAGCCACAAAAGCTTCAAGGAAATATCAATGGAAACTTTAACAACCTTAAAAAGTTTCATGAAATAGTCTCTGGGTTAGCGAAATCAAGTTCCTGAGATTCTAAAAACATAAAAATTACAAGAAATGGATTGAAAAACTCACCAAATTGGAGACTTAAAGCTCAAACCCTAGTAACTAATTCTTTTTCTTGCTAAAATGGTGCTTTCGAATGGAGAAGGAGATGAAAAAAACATTTTCTCTTTCTTTGCATAAGCTTATCATATTTTCTATTTGTTTAATGTTTTTAATTTAAACATAAAAAAATTATATTCTTAAGCTTAATTAGATTTTTACCGTTCTCTAACTTTCAAAGTGGTTTAATTTCCACTTTCAGCCTTGTTTTTAAACTAATGAACCTTTACAACACATAAAATCAATAGTGGTAGACTTTTGTATTCCTTACAATTTAGTCTTATTTCCTTATTAACCAACCAAGCATAAAAATTACCTGGCCAACACTTAATGCGACACTTATATAACTTAATAAATATAAAATATATAAAATTTATTAATTCACATGTTAGAATTGTGGTCTCGAAACCACTGAAAAATGGGTTGTTACACTTTACTACTTTCGGCAGTTTTCGACTATCAAAGCGGTTTCCGTTGAAGCTTCATCCTTTTTGGATCTTTAGCATAGAAGATCGGGTCACCTTTTTGAGAAAGTAGAAAAGTTACTTCCTTATGTTAGTAACTCTAGAGATTATCTGAATAAAGCATGTGAAATTTGTCATCGTGCTAAGCAGACTAGAAATAGCTTTCCAATTAGTGAAAAGAAAACCACTCGTATTTTTGAGTTAGTTCATTATGATTTATGAGATTTTTATGACATTCCTTTATCTTGTGGATCTTGTTATTTTTTTACATTGGTTGATGATTTCTATCGTGTTGTTTAGGTATATCTATTAGTTAATAAAAAGAAGGTTTTCAAAGATTTCGTATCATTTATTGCTATGGTTGACTGTCAATTTTCTCAACAAATAAAGTGTGTTAGAAGTGATAATGGGATGAAATTTAATTCTCTCCAGGATTATTTTCTTACAAATGACATTATTTTTCAAACATCTTGCGTTGGTGGTACTCATCAACAAAATGGGAAAGTAGAGAGAAGACATCAACATATTTTAAATGTAGCTTGGGCTTTGCGTATTCAGAGAAATCAACCTATACCTTTTTAAGGGGAGTGTCTGTTGGCTATTTCTCATCTCATTAATCAAACTCATTCACTTCTTGTGTTTGGTTGCTTATGTTTTGCTCATAATCAACGTTCTAAGAATGATAAGTTTGCTAATCAAAAGTGTGTTTTTGTTGGGTACCATTTTGGAACAAAAAGGGTTGGTATTTATATTATATGGATTCTAATAAGATATTTATGTCCCACGATGTGACTTTTTTTAGGATATTTTTCCGTATTTTGATGGGAATGTTGTAACCATTGAGCCTGACAATGTTGCCCTGCCATATGGGAGTGCAAAAATAATTTTTTATATATATTTTGATAAGTCAGAGGTGTTGCGAGCCACGACAGTTCCTCCTCTTGCTACTTCACAACCTGTGAGTTCGTCACTTATAAGTTCTTTGACACCTGTGGTATCTTCTTCTTCCTACAATAACAAAGTGGTACAGGGGGCTTTCGGTAATGATGCACCTGAATTGGGATAAGGGCATAGAGAGAAATTCCCCTCTATAAATCTTTAAGATTTTTTCACTCATACCGTCATAAAGAAAAGTCCATCTCCTGTCTCTCCTGTTTTAGAGTCTTTCTCAAGTACTCCATTTCCTATAGTGCATTCTGTTAATTGTGACAAATTTACTGTGAAACCTAAAATTTTCTTGCAACTATTATTGTAGGGGTCAAGCCACAGTTTTTTAAAGAGGCTATGAAGGATGTAGGATGGTGTGATTCTATGCAATAGAAGATTTATACTCTGGAGGATAATGACATTTAGTCTATGGAAAACACTTCCTCCTGGAAAGAAAGCACTAGGTAGTAAGTGGGTGTATAAGATTAAATATAACTCTGATGGAAGTATTGAGAAACTTAAAGCTTATCTTGTTGTTTTTGTTAATCACTAGGTAGAAGGTATTGACTATAATGAAACTTTAGCACTTGTGGCGAAAATGGCGACTGTTTGTGTTTTCTTAGCTATTGTAGCTTCAAAAAATAGGGAGTTACATAAGATGGATGTCCATAATACCTTCCTACATGGTGATCTTGATAAAGAGGTTTACATGCAACTTTCTCCAAGTTTTACTCTTGATAATCCTGAATGGTTTGTCATTTGCGCAAGTCTTTGTATGGGTTGAAACAGGCTCCTCAGTGTTGGTTTACGAAGCTTGTTACTGCACTGAAAGGGTATGGACTTCTTTAATCATATTTTGATTATTCTCTCTTTACATGCACTAAGGGATCTGTACACCTTGATATGCTAGTTTATGTTGATGATTTGCTTATTTCTAGGAATGATTCTGCTGCTTTGAAAACTTTTAAAGGGTATCTTAGTTCTTGCTTCCGTATGAAGGATCTTGGCATTTTGAAATTTTTTAGGGATAGAGGCAGCTCATAGCTCTTTGGTATTATTTCTTTGTCAAAGGAAATATGCACTAGTTATTATTTCGGAGGTGGGTCTTTGCCCGTAGAATCGCCAATAGAGCAAAATCATAAACTAGTGCATGCTACAGGGATGGGTTTGTTTGGTCCTAAGTCATACAGATGGTTAATGGGTTGTTTAATTTATAAGGCAGTGATCAGACCAGGTTTGGCATACTCGGTTCATGTCTTATCCCAGTTTATGCATGAGCCAAAGCAGAAGCATTAGGACGCGACTCTGCGAGTTGTTTGGTACTTGAAAAGCTCTCTTGGCCAGGGAATTCTTTTCAAATCTGATAATGATTTTTCCTTGAAAGGGTTGTGTGATTTGGACTGGGCTGCTTTTCTGTTAACTCGACGTTCACTTATTGGTTGGCTTGTCTTTTTAGGACAATCTCCTATTTCTTGGAAAACTAAGAAACAACATACTGTTTCCCGTTCTTCTGCTGAGGCTAAGTATAGGTCTATGGCTTTCGTTACTTGTGAGCTTAAATGGTTAAAGGCCTTGCTATTGAACTTAGGTGTTCATCATTCTAAAGAAATTCCTTTATTTTTTGATAGTCAATCTGCATTGTATATTGCACAGAATCCCGTTTTTCATGAGCGTACTAAACATATTGAAGTGGATTGTCACTTTGTTAGGGATGCAATCCAAGATGGGTTGATTGCACCTTCTTATGTTCCGACCTCCATTCAGTTGGCTGACATTTATACAAAGGCACTTGGTAAACCGTAATTGGAATATCTTCTCAACAAGTTAGGCATTTATGACCTGCATGCTCTAACTTGAGGGAGTGTTAGGATATTTTTATAGGATATTATATTTTAGTAATTTAAGCCCTAATGGGATATTATAAGATATTATCTCTTAACAATTTGATTCCTAATGGGATATTATAGGATATTATTATGGGATATTATCTTTTAGCAATTTTATAGCTATGCAACTAATATTATAAATATATATATACCCTTGAGGTCTATCAATAAAATTCAAGACATTACTCTATTCTTGTCACCATGGAATCATTCATCAATATAACTACTATCATCGTCTTACTTCCCACATATCAGCAGCTTTGAAGAAATCACGATTGGTCTTGTAGATCTGAACCATCGGAGACCTTAGTTTCCATTTCCTCCGACCTATTCAACTTATTCACATTAGGTTTATTCTATCCATTTTGGCCTCTTCTTCGACCCTTGGCAGTGCCTCATATAAGGTTAGATTTGAACCAATACTACTTACTTCAATAAAATATTAGTTTTACCACTAAATCAAAACTTTACTTTAATATAATATTTATAGTTTAATTATATTATTCATACTTTATTATCTTCAATTGTATATCATTACTTACTATTATTTAAGTGGAATTAGTGTCACAAGTCAACCAAACACCAATTCATCACGAAAATGTCCTTTCATAATTAAAATAAGTTATATTATTTAAGGATATTTTAATATTTTTTTTTAAAAAAGAGTAAAAATTTTGCATGAGATTAAGTTTAAACCAGTGCTCCTTACATCAATAAAACATTAATTTTACCATTGAACTAGTTGGCCATATTTGAGCATCCAGTGCACTACATATTCCCAAGTTGCTTGGATAACTATAAAGCCAGGTCCCTGTACTGTCTCTCAATAGCCAGGTCTCTATACTATCTCTCAACACCCCACCACATGAAGTAACACCATTTAACAACCGACTAGCACAATCCGTATTAAGTTTGCGCCACTCCATGGGTGGAGCTTCCCAACCAACCATCCTCAATTGTCTCGCAACAGAATGACTCGACCCCATCTGTCGAGTAGAAAAGGCTTTCATTATATCTTCTACAAGTCCTGAGTTACTTGCACTTATGTTCTCAGTTTTAATAAAGCTTTGACTAAAAATGCGGTCGTTCCTCCAATTCCATAGCTTCCAGTAAAGGGCCCCAAACCATACATCCCAAATTTTTTTTGTAATACTAAAAAAATTTCTGGTTTAAACAAATTTATAAGGATCTGGCTTCTTCTTTCCATAGGCAAAAAATCCTCAAACTTGGAACTGTCAACAAAGTTGGTCCATGTAGTAATAGCAATGAGACATGATTCACATCTTTGACACAAGCCCTACACATAGCCAAGTATGGAACATCTGTCAAATGTTGCTTTATGCATTCATCATTGGTGAGCAATTTACCAACGCAAGCCAACCATAGAAAAGTCTTGATTCGTTGTGTCCATATCGATTTCCATATTTTTCTCCAAACATATAGTTGTGTTCGAAATATATGGTTTTTACACGCAGACCTGTGAGAGGATTTATAATATATATATAACTACTTGAATTTGGTAACTTATACCAACTTGGTATTTAATGTTTTTTTACCTAATCGGTACTTAAACTTAGAAATTGTAAGCCAACTTTGCACTTTTTTAGGTGCCTAACTAACACAATTAAAATACGTTGATGTGTCATTAACATGGCATTGGCAATCAATAGCATGGTGATAATGTAACACCCCTTACCCATGTCCAACGCTGGAACAGGGTACGAGGCATTACCGGACTTAAACATACACATTCATGCAAAAACCAGAGCATAAAATCTCTCTTAATTGAAAATCTTTCAAATGCATGCATGTCATCCCTTATTTGGGTCTACGAAGCTCAGAACATTCACCGAAATCGATTTGGGACTAAACCGAGAACTTTAAGAAGTTTCAGGAAAACTTAGAAAATTTTCCCATGAAACAGGGTCACACGCCCTTGTGGGCATAGGGACACGCCCGTGTGGACATAAGGACACGCCCATATGCCTTTGGCAAACCCGTGTCCTCAGGCCGTGTAACTGTCTGTTAATGATGTCAGCATGCACATCGAACCACACGGCCGAGCCACATGCCCGTGTCTTTCATACGGTTGTGACACACGGCAGTGTCTCAGCCCATGTGGCCAACACTTAGGCTATTTTCCAAGCCTTCATGTTACCCATAATCTTTTACAACCTTATGCACATCAAAATAGCAAAACATGGCATCATTTTAGTGATTAAACACCTTTTATTAAGCCATATCCTTAACATTAACATGTCCTCTCTTATCATTATATTTTGGTTACCAACTTATTCATCAAGCACTCATGTTCAATCATTATCACATTGTTTTTAAACATGCAATTACTATATGGCTATGACCACCTCAGTTGGTCATGGAGTATACATCCAACGCACATGTCATATTACTAACCATGCATGGCAAACAAACATAATCACATTATAAACATTAGACATGACATGAATAGCTAGGTTTACAATCCATAATCAATGTGATCCACATCTCATGGCCATATGCATATAACTCAATATAAGCCAACATATTTGGCCAAAGCAAAATAATGCATGTCAATCAACTAAATCCCTGTACATGTGACTCATTTGAAAATTTCTAATATATACTTCATTTTTTTTCAAAGGTAGCGACTTGATAGTGTGATGCTGCCTCCGACGATCTCTAACCCTGAGCTATCCTAAAAACACTAAAGGAAAGGAAAGGAAGGAAGTAAGATTTATAGCTTAGTAAGACCGTATGAAAATAATAAGCAACTTATCAACTTGCTTCTCATGGTAATACAACTCTATTTGCATTTTTACTCATGTTCCAGTCAAGCTATTTTCTCGAGTCATAGTCACTAAATTATTTATATCTGGAGCTACAGTACTCCAAATTAAGTTTCGCTAATTTTCCCTGAAACTATACTCATATATCTTCTTACCATAAAATTTTTAGAATTTTTGGTTTAGCCAACTAGGACAGTTTATTCCTTAAATTTACCCTTTTTCACCGTCTGACAGTTTTGACTCTTCTTCACTAAAAATTAATTATCTCATAATACGGGATCCAGATGATGTTCTTGTCTATTTCTATTGAAAATAAACTCATTAATAATTCTAAGCATATAAACTATAACTGACAAATTTTTTTTACAATTTTCAATGATTTTCTCAAATCAGAACATGGGATTTCAAAGTCATTCTGACTTTGTCTCACAACAATTTAAATATTTCATAATATGAAACTCTTTTACTTACACCATTTCTTCTATATGAAATTCAACTCATTAGGCTTTAATTTCATATTTTATTCAGTCTCTAACTCAATTTCTACAATTTTTGGTGTATTTTCAAATTCGGACTACTACTGTTGTCCCAAACTGTTTTATTACTACATTTCACTCTTTCATGATCATTTTTAAATGGGCATTTATGCCCATCCATTTCTCTTTTCATGTTCATTAGGCTACAAAGTAACGTAATATACATTTCACGTCTCAATTTAATGTGGCCTCAAAGCCTCACACGAATTCATCAATCACATTTCAATCATCATGGTAAGAATACATATTTGTACATCATAAACATAAAACCATAATCACAAGGTCATCACAATTTCAATTTCACAGGCATAACTTACTTATTTGTATCCTTGCCAAAGGTGCATCGTATCATGTTCGTAATAGCATTTGAGCTTCAAATACATACCTGTACCTTTTCAACGTGTTCATATATTTACCTTCTCGCTTTCATCGCAAGCTGTGAACTATCCACTGAACCACTTGGAATACCAAAGGATAATCGGGAAATATTACACATATTGATGCCGATGTCATATCCGAGATATGGTCTTACACTGGCTCTCATATATCAAGGCCGATGCCATGTCCCAGACATGGTCTTACACTGGCTTTCATCTGTTGGTGCCGATGCCATGTTCCAGACATGGTCTTACACTGACACATATCAAGCCGATGCCTTGTCCCAGACATGGTCTTACATTAGCTTTCATATCTCGAGGCCGATGCATGTCCTAGACATGTCTTATAGTAGCTCTCATAATAGTAGTGTCTTGATGCTCGTATCCTAGGTATTTCCAAAGGTCCAACCGGGATTTCTCAAGGGTCACATTGTAGCCAAGCTCGTTCGAAGAATTGATCATACAATTCACAAGATTCGTCACCATAAGAACTTTCATTTCATTTCATCATCCTATAATTTACTCATCTCAACAAGATATCATATTTCATCGCATTTCTAATATTTCATAAATACACAAAGTGAAATCAACATATTAAGTTTTCGATTATTTCATAAGGTATAATATTTTCTCATACACCCTAGCACTAACACATAATTCAACACAATAATAACAAAGAGATTTTCAAGTATAACAATAATAACAGTAATAACATGCTTATTAAATCACACGGACTTACCTTGAATACGAAAACGACAATTTTATCATTAGTCCATAACCTTGTATTTTCCCAATTTAAGCTCGAATCTCAATTTCCTTGATCTATCATGATGAAATTCACTAATTTAATTAATGTACTAAACATTTCAGACCTAAAACATATTTTGACAAAATTTATATTTTTACCCCTAAACTTTTACATAATTACAAGTTTACCCCAAGGCTCGAAAATTGAAATTTATTAGATTTCTATAAGATTTAAGACGTGCTGAACATTTTTTGTTCGATGGAAACCTCAAATTCTCACTATTTCATGTTTTTATAAACATTAACAACTTTTACTAATTAAATTGTTCTCCAAACCTCAAGCATCCTTATTCTACCATTAAACATCAAAATGCAAAATTATTTAGCATGGGTCATTTTTTAAACTTCATTTTTCATGCAAATAAATGGTAGAAATAGGAAGGTTAAGCTTTTAGGATCTCAAAAATACGAAGAACATTAGAAACGTGGCTCAAATGCACATACAATTGAGCTTTGAAAAGCTTGAAACCCTAGCAATGGAGTCATATAAATTTTGGCAACCATATGAAGAAGATGAGCAGATTTTTATTGGGCTTTTATTTTGTCTTTCATGCCTTAAAACACCCAAATGACCAAAATGCCCTTTTTACTAACCCTTCAATTTTTGCCCTTCCATGTCTAGTTTTGTCCATACCAAAATATGATGGTCTATTTTCCATTTAAGGGCCTTTAGTTTAAACCCTCATTTCAAACAAGTACTTATATTCTAGAACTCATATTTTGCAATTAATGTTATTTAATCCCAATAACAAAATTGGGCACTTTATCAATAAAATTTACTTAACAAAACTTGCACACAATCACTCAAACATATCATGAACTCTAAAATAGTCATAAAATAAATATTTCTACTTCGGATTTGCGGTCTCATAACCACTATTCTAACTATACCCTATTTCAAGTTGTTACAGATAAGTGGCAAAATGATTTTTTTTAATTTTTTTTGCCACGAGTCAAAATGTGAGACTGTCATATGAACCATGCTATTAATCGTAAAGGTCACACCAGCATATTTAATAATGTTAATTAGGTACCTAAAAAAAGTACCAAGTTAGCTTACGATCTCCAAGTTTAGATACCAATTAAGCCTAAAAAAAGTTTAGGTATCAAGTAGATACAAGTTTCTAACTTTATGTAACAACCTGCTGGGCGAAGTCTCCATTTTTGGTTACTATTTAGTGTATAGATGGTAAATTAAGGATAGATTTGAGTAAGTAAAGTATTTTTTCTGGCTAAGATAAAATTCTGTGTAATACGCTGTTTGGTAAAATCCTGATTTGGCAAGCTCTAAGTTTTGGCAGACTCTTTTGTTAAGTATCTACCCAACCCAGATGCTTTGGGCAAACTCATTAAGTTCACAATTGTTTAGATTTGTTTATTGTTCTAGTATGGTAATTTAGTTTGCCAAGTTGAGGTCTAGTTAAAACAGAACTAGAGTACTACAGATGATAAGAACTTCTTCAAAGTGAAGGTTTGCAGTATCTAGCTAATTTATACGTTAGTACCAGCTCACATCTCAAGAACCTGACGAAGGTTCAAGTGATAAAGGCAAAGGAACTACTCTGTAGATTGTGCTAAAATTTCCATGTGTTGTAAATTTCTTGTTTATATAATTCGTGTAAGGTAAGTAATCCACCTCTATAATAGATGAAAGGTGTATATGTGGATATTGATTATCCAAAATCATCAGTCTAAGTTTAGTATGTCTGTGATATAAAGTAACCATTATTATTCTTGCTTAAGCCATTACCATTTGCTTATGATATGTATGATATGATCTGATCTGATTATTCGGTGATAGAGAAGAGGAGATATGTTTGGGTAGCCTCCGATAGGGCAACTATATTACAAACTAGATTAGTGATAAACCTCAAAAGTAACATATTTTAACCCTATGCTTGGCATATTTTGGATGATTTATCATAAGATTTAGTGAATTTGATGCTCCTAATCCTTTAATTTCATATTTTATATCCAGATGAGCATAGGAAAGCAAAAAGTACAAGAAAAAGGCAAAAAAGGGACAAAATAGGTTTATTTTAGTGCTACACACGGCCCCGACACTTCCACATGGGTAATCCACACGCCCGTGTGAGACACACGAGTAGACCACATGCCTGTGTCTCATGGCCGTGTCAACTTAAGACCATATTAGAATTGTGCACGGCCTGAGCACCATCACACGGGTGTATCACATGGTTGTGTCCTTGTCGAGACCTATTTTAATTCTACTCAAAAAAGGCTAATTTTGGGCTATTTTGGGCATTCCAAAGTCTAGTTAAACACACGAGGAGAGGATCTAAGGGGACACACAGAGTAGAAGGCGGAAAATACTCGAAGACAGCCATTGGAATCCACTCGGAAGCAGGATTTACTTCAAGACTGAAAATCTCCATTCAGTTTCTACTGAAGTTTTTGGGTTTCTTTATGTTTTGTTGTTTTCCCAATTTTGAGATGTTTTCCCCCATCGTTATGAACTAAATTCCCTAAATACCTAGGGAAGATGAAACCGAAGAAGAATATTATTATCTTTTGAATTATATGATAAATACTTGTTCTTATTCTTAATTATGAGTTTTAATCCTTGCTTTAATATTTCAAGATATTAATTTAGGTTTTGATGTGCTTATTCAGTGGTGCAAAAATCCCTGTTTAAGAGTAGATCTTCCATAATTAAGTGGAGTTGATTGCAATCCTAGAGATAGGATGACATAAATCTATTGGATTAGAGTCAAATCTAATAAGGGAATCCATAGATTGAGTTAATGTGACAATAGGGGTTTTAATTAGAAAGAGCTTTCAATTAATCAACCTAGAGTCAGTTATTTTTAGTCTCGAGAGAGATATTAACATAAGCTAGGAATGTTAAGTGAATAAATCGTCTCATTCAGAACTAATTAGTGAAGTCTAGGTGGATTCTTCCTTGGGTATTGTCTTCTACATCAGTTTTCCAAAAGTATTTTCCAACTTTTATCTCTTTCGTGTTCTTAGTTAATTAGATTGTTAATCTTGGTTTAAAAAATATCCCTTTAATTCTTAGGCTAGATAATAAAAAGATAGTAATTACTAGTACTTTTAGTCCTTGTGGATTCGATATTTCCGGTCTCACCATAACTATACTACTGTTTGATAGGTGCGCTTGCCTTAGTCGAATTTTTAGTCAGTTTAGCAACCATCAAGTTTTTGGAGCCGTTGCCGGGGACTAAGATATTAGGAACACTTGAATTTTATTACTTTAGCCATTTTTTATTTTTTTTATTTTCATTGCAAATTATTTTTTGTTTTAATTTAATTTTTACTTCTCTTCTAATCTCCCTGTTATTTGCTTCTGGCAGGAATCTCTAGTTTATGACTAGAAGGAACCTGTCAGGACCTTTGCTATTTAACAGTGAGATAGAAAGCACAACTCGTAGAAATCGAAGAGAAATAAGGTGAAGCCTATAGTATATAGAAGAAGAGCAAGAGGATGTGACCAATATACCTGAAGAGATGGCGGACATTCTGAATAATTTGCTACCTCCTGTAGTTGCTACAAATCTAGTAAATCAGAATCCTGCTCCTTGTACTATGTATGATTATGCTAAGCCTACTTTAACAGGAACTGAATCGAGTATTGTTAGACCTGCTATTTCTACAAATAATTTTGAACTAAAACCTAACACGATTCAAATGATGCAACAATTTGTTCAGTTTGATGGTTTGCAAGACGAGGATCCAAACACTTATTTAGCAAATTTTCTGGAATTCTGCGACACCTTTAAGATCAATGGCATTTCTGACGATGCCATTCACCTTCAGTTGTTTCCCTTTTCATTACAGAATAAGGCTAAATAGTGGGTGAACTCGTTACCACGAGGGTCAATCACTACTTGGGAACAAATGACTGAAAAAATTTTGCTAAAATTTTTTCGTCAGCTAAAACGGCTAAGCTGAGGAATGATATCTCTTCTTTTGTACAAATAGATTTAGAAACACTTTATGATGCATGTGAGAGATAAAAGGATTTATTGAGAAGATTCCCTCACATGGGTTACCTTTATGGTTACAGGTTCAGACCTTCTACAATGGTGTGAACCCCTTAACAAGACAACTGATTGATGCAGCCACCGGTGGAACCTTGAATAACAAAACACCTGAAGAGGATTACGAATTTATTGAAGAGATGTCACTAAACAACTATCAGTGGTAAGTCATGAGAACTAAGCCAACAAAAGCAGCTGGTGTTTTCAACTTCGACGCGGTCACTATGCTATCTAACCAGCTAAATCTATTGAATAAAAAAATTTGATGGTTTGTATGGTTCTACTTAGGTACATCCAGTGATGAGGTGTGATTCAAATGAAGGAGGGATGCATAACATAGACTATCCATCCTTCAACCCCAGCACCGAAGGAGAACAAGTCCACTATATGGGTAACAATTCTAGACCTCAGAATAACCCTTATAGTAACACTTACAATACAGGTTGGAGGAACCATCCCAATTTTTCGTGGGGTGGTCAAGGGAATCAAAGGCAACAACACCCTCCAGGTTTTCAACAACCACCTTACCAACAGGAGAAAAAGTTGAACCTTGAGGAGATGCTTACAAAATTTATCTCGATGTCAGAAACTCATTTTTTCAGAATATTGAGATAGCACTTAAAAATCAGCAAGCGTCGATTCAAGGGCTCAAAACTCAAATAGGTTAGCTTCCTAAGTTGATCTCTAAAAGACTGCAACGTGGCTTGCCTAGTAATACAGCAACTAACCCAAGGGAGCAACTCTATGCCATCACTATGCGCGACAAAAAAGGGTTAGCTGAACCTAAATCTGAATTGAGGCAAGAAGTTGTGGTAAGCAATGGTTAGGTTGAGGTGAGTCATGGTACACAAAAGCCGGTAAGCAAAGAATATAGACCTCGTGTGCCATACCCCAATGCCACAAGGAAAGACCACAAAGACAAACAATTCGGTAAATTCCTTAAACTCCTTAAAAAATTAGACAAACAATTCGGTAAATTCCTTAAACTCCTTAAAAAATTACATATTAACTTACCATTTATTGAAGCTCTTTTGCATGCCAAATGCAGTTAAATTTTTAAAGGAGCTTTTAGCAAACAAACAGAATTTAGATGAGTCATCGCATGTGGAGTTAAATGCAGTTTGTTTAGCTATTTTACAAAAGAAGCTACCCAACAAACTGAAAGATCCAAGGAGTTTTACCATTTCTTGTTTAATCGGTAGTTTAAATATTGATAATGCTTTAGCCGACTTAGGGGCAAGTATAAATGTCATGCCCTATAAAATGTTTAAACAACTAGGTCTTGGGAAACCTAAACAAACTAGGATGAGTGTACAACTGGCAGATAAAACTATTAGATTTCCTACGGGTATTATTTAGGATGTACCTGTTAAGATTGATAAATTTATATTCCCAGTCAACTTTGTTGTTTTAGACATGGATGAGGATAGTGACTTACCTTTAATTCGAGGTCAGCCATTTTTAGCAACTGCTGAACTATCATAGATGTTGGTACAGGTTAACTAACGCTTTGTCTAGGTGATGAAACCATCACTCTTCAAGCTCGAGATTCAGTCAAGACATCGAGTGGTGAAGGTAATTGTCTAAATCCTGATAATATGCCTACTCATGTGGTTCAACCCTCTTTGTAGGAAATTTTTTTGAGTAATACAAATGAGCCACATTCTAGTTTATTCGACAACATTAGAACAGTTCATGAAGAATGAAGGCTTCAGATAGAAGAACTAGATGAATGGCGGACACATGTCAAGGAGGAACCAAAAATACATAAGGCCGAATCAAAACAAAACCATGACGAGCATAAAGATGAGACAAACCAATTCAGGGTAGGGACCAAGTCTAGTTAGATAAAAAAGACCCTCGAATTATCAATACAAAGCTCAATGCAAACGGAGCGACTCCTTTACGGTACTCAAAGTCTTTCTATACGGTACAATTGAGGTAAATCATTCATATTTCGGCACTTTTAAGGTAAACAACACTCTACTTAAACCTTATTTAAATAAAGGAATTGACAGTAAGAAAGAGGAGTTTTGACTCTGCCGTGACCATGTGAATATGAGGTAAAGTCGAGCTTAGACTCTAAATAAGCACTTCTCGGGAGGCAATCCGAGCACTAACACCACTAACTAGTTTATTTTTATCTATTTTTCAATGTTAAATGCAGGTTTTTTGACCCACACGGCTTGGAAACATGGGTGTGTCCCAGGCCGTGTGCTCTAACAGGGATTAAACAGTGTATTACATGGCCTGGTGACATGGCCGTGTGGACACACAGGCGTGTCCTTGGCCGTATTGATTCTGGGACTTAATTTTCCCAAATATCGACAGAGACACAGCCTAACAGAGATCACACGGCTGTACGATATGGCCGTATGAACCACACGGCCTAGACACACGAGCGGGTCTTAGGCCGTGTGACAACTGGTGCTAAATTTTTAAATTTCAAATAAGTCAGAGAGCTCCACGGGCAAGGCACACGGTCGTGACACACGGGCATGTGAGAGACCACACGGGTGTGGGAGAAGTGAACGACGAAGCACACGGTCGTGCAATAAGGCCATGTGAACAACACGGCTTGGACACACAGGCGTGTCCAAGGTCATGTGACGAGTGGCCTGTTATCTCCCTCGACAAACACGGGCTGGGTTTCGCGCCACACGGGCGTGTGATACAGCCGTGTGGCCCAACACAGACCATTACATGACCATGTCCATTTTAAAACCCCCCTAAACCCTAACATTTTCTTTTTTCTTCTCCCCCAACCCTAGCCACCTCAATATTCCACCCCCACCGTCCAGCCACCCCCTAGTTTTTTTTTCCTTTTTTTTTCCTTCCCATTTCTCTTTCTTTTCTTTCCTTTCTTCCCCCACCCCTTTTTTCCCTTTCTTTCCCTTTCCTTCCCTCTTCTCCCTCTACCCCGACCCCTCTACGCCCCTTAACCTCCTTCACTTTTCTCCACCAATGACCCTCACGCCATCTGTCCCTCTGACCACTGGCATCCGGTTCTCCTTTCATTTCCCTTTATTTCCATCTATGAACTTATCCCCTATTTTTATTATTTATTTATTTTCCCCTATTATTATTGTGTTCTTATTATTTATTTAATCATTCTTATGAGTTTATTTACTTACTAATTTTGATTGTTAATTTCTCGTATTTTCATTCTTCATATCTGCCCATGTGTTCACTTTCTTTCATATTTTCTCTATTTTTATATGATGATATTTTCGTCTATTTTTGCAGTTAGATAGCTACTGTTCTTATAATTATTTTTGATTGGCTGAATTTTATTATTGGAGTCTTGTTGTTAGTTTTAAGTTGATTTTTCTTGTACACATGTTTCTTTCGAGTCCTATTATTAGTACTCCTTAGGTTTTAGCATATTGGTTCTTAGTTTGCTTATTGTCTTCATTCAATTATTATTATTATTATTATTATTATTATTATTATTATTATTATTATTATTATTATTATTATTACTATTTTCTATTTATCCTTTTAGTTTATTTCTTTATTATTTTTGTTCGCTCTTTGTCAAGTACATTATGACAAACACTCGAGGTAAATCCAAGGTCGTCGTCCCCGCTTCAAAAAAGTGGAAGGGTCTTAGCTCAACATCTTTGAGCGCCTCTACGAGGTTCGGCATCCTTACCTCCGATTCTCTGTGGACCCACCTCAGGACTTATTCCAGCTCCTGCGCGTGCGACCACTAGGTTTGGGCCGATGCATTGACTGGGCCGCGTTGGAGCAGGTCGGATTAGCTGATGAGGTCCGCACTTTTATTGCCACAGCACCATGGGACCGTTTCTTTGATATCGTCGAGCCCACATATATGGAGCTTACTTTGGAGTTTTGCTCGATGTTTTACCTTCAGCGCATGATGTCATTGCATGACAAGCACGGTACCATTACATTCCGACTTGGTGGCTTGGTGCGACATATGAGCATCCCTAACTTTGGTGCAGCTTTGGGCATCTACACCTATGAGTTTATGGGTGCCGAAAACTTTCCTCATCTCCACCGTCACATCCATTACTCACCTTCATACTGTTAGACCGATCTCATAGCCAGTCAGATCCCTTATGACGTGAGTCGCTTGAAGGCGACATATCTTTCTCCGGCTCTACGATACATCTACACCTTATTAGCTCACACTTTGACTAGTAAGAGAGAGAGAGCACAGGAGTTGTAAGTACTACTGACGCGTACTATCTTTGGAGCATGGCGACTGGCCACATATTCTACTTAGATTATTCCATCACTCTCGCCTTTTGACATCAGACAGATCACCACAGGAAGGGTCCCATCTGTCTAGGCCCTTACGTAACTCACTTTGCTGACACTTCGGTCTTCTCAATACACCAAAGCAGTCCTTGACACTTACTCTCATTGGTCAGATGTCCCCTCAGCGCATCTCGAGCATGATCCACATGAGGATGATCAAGCGGCGACATGGATTGGACCCATCTCAGTACAGACTAGTCTAGTCTGACATTCAGTATGACCTAGAGGACTTCACTGATGATGTTCCTCCTTATCACGAGGACTCACCACAACTTCCACCATCGAGTCACTGACATGCTCCCTCTGCTGCTAGCTCCCTAGGAGTATCCTCTAAGGAGTTCGCTAGTTTCCGTCAATACTATACTCAGAGATTCGACAGTATTGATGTGACTTTACAGCAGATCTGTCAGTATCTTCATATCACTCCTCCAGCGCCACCGACTCGTGACACTGATCAGTCTGATGATGAGGACCATTGAGTCCATTTATCTTTATGTTTATTTTTATTTTTATTTTTATTTTTATTTTTATTTTGTTTTCCTATTGTGAACTTTATTTTAATTATTATGGTTTTTTCTTAACGAGTAACCCTTTAATTTTCTTTAGCATTGTGTTTCTTTTCTTATTAGTTGCTCAGAATTTTGCACTACCCCTACATTTATCTACAACTCCACTTTTCACTAGTATGGGAAATTTGCTGGAATGCCGGTGCCCCCAAGGCGCAGCGGAAAAAGAAAATTTCGGTAATCCAAACCATGGATCCATGTACGAGGAACGAATCGGGAAAAAAAATTATGATAATGGTTTCAAAATTACCAAAACTTCAATCTAAGAAGACAGCGACGCCTCGGCAATGAGAATTCAAAACCATTATCAAACCAAGTCACAACTTTTTTAGATGCCGACCTCTACGTAATCCACCCAATTGACAATGAACGGAAGAAGTCCCCAATATTATTTTAGAGATTTTCTTTACTTGACGACTACTAGACCACTCAAGCTAGGTTTCGGGTTTTATTTATATATAACTCCCCTTTTTAATTGGTATATTTATAACGAATCTTAATTCACAAAATTTTAAAAATAAATAAATATAATAATGTTTAACCGAAAATTATAATTACATTAATTATAACAAAGATTTTGGTAAACTATATTTATTTAAATTTATATACGAACCAAAATCATATATTAATAGAATTATGTTCTCATTATTTGTACAACATCCTTGTACATATAATATGTTCGATATTTGATTGCCCAATTAAATTAATTCATGTGACAACCAAAAACAATACCAACTATGTTTTATTCCGATCATCTCAACCATATGGTGTGACCCTGTAGGCTCTTGTAATGTTAAGAGTAATACTAGAACGATTCTAATGTTACATACAAATACAATGAGTGGCATCTAGCAATGCATCATTGCTACCTAAGTTACAAGAAGTCATGATACGACATAACCTTTTGTGATTTACCTTTCATGCATTAATCCTTAAGTCCTTTATCTCTAGAATGAACACAAGTCATCGAATAGTCACACTTGCATAGTCCATCTCATGTTTCTTGATATCTTGAGTAGACTATGATATACAAATAAGTATGACATCTCAAATCAACTTATTTGAGCATGGCCATGCATTTCTAGTCTCATTCAATCAAGTGGCCTAAGATATTACTCCCATTATGTAAGAGGGACTTATTCTATATTGATCAACCATATCCCTCTACATAGATTGTGGTATATCCAACATCAGCCTTTATAGAACAACCAGTTACGATGTACATTTGACTGTATCAAAATATACAACTCACGATGTTGGGATAATGATGATCTCAAGTCTGAGGATCATATACATATTAATCACTATGAGTAATGTTGTGAAAATTACATAATAATGCAAGAAACATATTCATAGCGGGTCAGTCCAATATGTTGTTCTCTAACACATATATTCATGCATTGATTTTGACACTCCATATCAATGACAACTCTTTATCATCAATCAACTACATGTTAGTCTTAATGCATTATTGTTGTCCTAGTCAACAATAATACTTGACTAAGGATCTTTTAAAAACAATAATATTATTTTCAGGACATTATTATAAAACAGTTTATTTATACACACAGAAAAGAAACTGAAATAATAATGGAAACGCCTTATATTAATAAACATGGTAAATCAAGTATGTTATTACAACCATCTCATGATTGATCTTTGGGCATACTCTTACAATAAATTCATCCACCATTCAGGGCAGTCTCAATCATCTCCTTATCTTATGATATTTTGTCTTTATTATGATTTATATTTGTTTGTACATTAAGGACAATGTACATTTTAAGTGTGGGGAGGTAATTTATATGGTGTTCAGAAAATCACTGAATTATATTTTGTTCTCACATAATTTTCTCATATTACTATTAGAATGAATTTTGATTGATTTATGATTTTTACTGATATGTTTTGGATTAAAACATAGGTAATTGTGCATTGATTATTTAAACTTTAAGACAATAGAGAATCAAGCATGATAACTTGAATTTTTGAGAATTAAAATTGTTAGGTTATTTCCCTGAAATGAGGTATTATCTTGAAGTTTAAATTTACAGGATTGACATCAAAAACCCATAATTTTTGTGAGATTTTGAGCCTTTTAGAGTATATATTTTTCGTGCTCACTTTATTATTGGTTATGAGTGTGTCAATATTGAATTGTTATTCTAGAACTTGCTTCGATTATACATATCGAGACCACACCTTTGATTTGATATACTGAGATGATAAAGGAACCTAGGTTTTAACCCACTTACCCCACAAAAAGCCTACCTTCATAATTAACCCTTAGTGAACCCCTTTGAGCTTAACAAACCATTTCTCAATTTACCCTAAATTTTAACCCCTACATCATACTTTTTGATTCGTTGAGAACTTTTCCTATTTTATTGATCCACTTTTTGTCGAGATTTGATTTGGTTAATTGCCTAACTATGTTCTTTTATTTTAATTGTATAATTTTCTCTCATTATTCATTCATTCATTTAAAAAAATGAAAAAAAAAAGTATACATATATGTTGATTATTATTAGTTCTTTATTTTGAGCTTAAGTATTTAATTCCATATTCTGAGAAGAAGCTCATGTTTATCTTTAATATTGATGTAATTATTTACTGTTAGTTTATTTTTCTAGTTAGGTAATTTATCAATTCAATCTCGATTCTAACCTTCTTTTTCAGCTTTTTTCACCCCTTTAACCCAAGCCCCATTACAACCCTGCTAAAGACCTTTTGATTTGTGTATCATCTCATTTATAGTGGTGGAGATTTGATTTTCATGCAAGCCTATGGTAATAACTTTTCATGTTTGACTAATGAGTGCTTCATTTACCTTCAACACTTTGAGTGATTTGAGTGAATTTTTAGTGAGGATGTCAACTCTTGTCGATTTGGAATTAAAGATAATTATTTAGATAAAGGGAAATACTTATGATTTTATGATTAAAATGCTCAACTTGGATTGTTTGAAACTTTGATGTTCTTTTAGTTGAATTCTCAATGTATGATTATTTGTGAAATATTTCGAAACATTATTGATAAGAATTATAAGTTGAGAAGAATGCATTTTAATTGTGAGTTGAGGATTTTGCTTGAGGACAAGCAAATGCTTAAGTGTGGGGATATTTGATAAACCTCAAAAGTAACATATTTTAACCCCATACTTGGCATTTTTTGGATGATTTATCATAAGATTTAGTGAATTTGATGCTCCTAATCCTTTAATTTCATATTTTATATCCAGATGAGCATAGGAAAGTGAAAATTGCAAGAAAAAGACAAAAAAAAGGGACAAAATAGGTTTATTTCAGTGCTACACACGGCCTCGACACTTCCACACGGGTAATCCACACGTCTGTGTGAGACACACCAGCAGACCATATGCTCGTGTGTCATGGCCATGTCAACTTGAAACCATATCAGAATTGCGCATGGCCTGAGCACCATCACACAGGTGTACCACACGGCCGTGTCCCTGTCGAGACCTATTTTAATTCTACTCGAAAAGGCTAATTTTGGGCTATTTTGGGCATTCCAAAGTCTATTTAAACACACGAGGAGAGGATTTAAGGGGACACACAGAGTAGAAGGTTGAAAATACTCGAAGACAGTCATTGGAATCAGCTCGGAAGTAGGATTTACTTCAAGACTGAAGATCTCCATTCAGTTTCTACTGAATTTTTTGGGTTTCTTTATATTTTGTTGTTTTCCCAATTTTGAGATGTTTTTCCCCATCGTTATGAACTAAATTCCCTAAATACCTAGGGAAGATGAAACCAAAGACGAATCTTATTATCTTTTGAATTATATGATAAATACTTGTTCTTATTCTTAATTATGAGTTTTAATCCTTGCTTTAATATTTCAAGATATTAATTCAGGTTTTGATGTGCTTATTCACTAGTGCAAAAGTCCTTATTTAAGAGTAGATCTTTCATAATTAAGTGGAGTTGATTGCAATCCTAGAGATAGGACGACATAAATCTGCCGAATTAGAGTCAAATCTAATAAGGGAATCCATAGATTGAGTTAAAGTGACAATTGGGGTTTTAATTAGAAAGAGATTTCAATAAATCAACCTAGAGTCAGTTATTTTTAGTCTCAAAAGATATATTAACATAAGCTAAGGATTTCTACGAATTAAGTTAAGTGAATAAATCGTCTAACTCAAAAGTAATAAGTGAAGTCTAGGTGGATTCTTCCTTGGGTATTGTCTTCTCCATCGGTTTTCCAAAAGTATTTTCCAACTTTTATCTCTGTCGTGTTCTTAGTTAATTAGATCATTAATCTTAGTTTAAAAAACATCCTTTTAATTCTTAGGCTAGATAATAAAAAGATAGTAGTTACTAGTACTTTTAGTCCTTCTGGATACGATATTTCTGGTCTCACCATAACTATACTACTATTCAATAGGTGCGCTTGCCTTAGTTGAATTTTTAGTCAGTTTAACGACCATCAATTGGCATATCACGATAAAACATGTTATTCTGAATGAAAATGATATGAGGTGTTAAGGAGGTAAATGTATGAAAATGAAAATTTATGATATGCTTCTAATTCTACATTTTGGGTACATGGGTGCCATGAAGATAGTTTATCTAAGTTATGTTAAGTTGGGTACAATATACACTCATGTGTTATGATAAGTTGGTGTGCTCAATTTGTCTGTGTTCTGTATACGCCGTCGGGTATACTATGTTCATCGTGTGTAAGTGTTCCTAAAAGGTTCGGATGTATTGTAACACCCCTTACCCGTACCCGAGGCCGGGATAAGGTACGAGGCATTACTGGACAAACATACAAATATTAAACTAAAATACGGGCCATAAAATTTCATTCATATTTCAAAACGTTCATTCACTTACACATAGTCCCTTATTTGAGTCTACAAAGCCCAAAACATACTTTAGAAAGGGTTCGGGACTAAACCGAGAACTTACGAAAATCTAGGAAATTTCATGCTTTAAGGCTCCACACGCCCGTGTCCCAAAGTCGTGTTCCATACACGGCTGAGACACATGGTCGTGTCTCTGCCTGTGTGGAATATACCTAGGCTATTTTCCAAGCTTTTGCACTTATACAAAATCAAAAGCATATAACATGGTATTCATTTAATGATTAAATATTCTCAATTAAACCACCAACATAGCATTTGTATGTCATCAACATGTGTCTCTCATACTCATTTTACCTTGTTTATTATAGTACCACTTATACATTTATACCAAGATTATCATCTTACAAAATATCTTCAGCTTAATCATCAAGCATTCATATTTAAAATTAGATCATATCTTTATAAAATACCACAATTTAGATACATAAAATAACATGTTTGCTCGAAACATTTCAATTCAACTCCATACCCAACAAGCATTACATTGAGACTAGTCATATATATATATATATATATACATGTCATGATACATATCATTCTCTTTCTGCTTTTCTTGTAAACACATATCATTTATTTCATTATATCAATATTTCATATACCATAGTTTCCATGTATTCCACATATATTTATTTTCCTCCTCCTCCTCTCCATTCCACATCCTTAATGTATATAGCATTCTTGTAAGTACGATTTCACAATTTACTAATAAATGCTCACATCAAACTGTCCACACAAGTCATAGTCACTTACTTATTTATAATTCGAGCTACAGAGCTCCAAATTAAGATCCGTAAATTTCCCCTAAAACTAGACTCACATATATTTCCACCATAAAATTTTCATAATTTTTGGTTTATCCAATTAGTACAGTTTATTCATTAAAATTTCCCTTGTTTCACTTTCTGACAGTTTTGACCTCTCTTCACTAAAATTTAATTATCTCACAGTACAGAACTCGGATAATGTTCTTGTTGATTTATCTTGAAAATAGACTCATTAAGGATTTTAAAAATATAAGTTTAAGCCTCTAATTATTTTTATCCAAAATTTTGTGATTTTCCAAAGTCAGAACAGGGGATCACGTAATCATTCTGAACCAGTCTCACAAAAACATAAATATCTCAAAATATAGAACTCTTTTTCTTGCTCTGTATCTTTTATATGAAAATAGAATCATTAAGTCTCTGATTCAATTTCTACTATTTTTGGTGATTTTTCAAAATCACGTCACTGCTATTGTCCAAAACAGTTTTATTGCTAATTCACTCTTTCACACTTTCTTTGTATTAACCTCATTTTAACATACATATCACAAATCATTTTCACCACATTTCATACATCACAAGTATAGGACCATGATCACAAGGTCACCATAAAATCATCCTCGTGTATAACTTACTTGTTTATAACCTCACCACATCCTGGTCACTTAATGAACACATCATTCACATAATCAAGTTCCTGCACTTATTCATCACAAAACTCACAAAGCAATACATAGAGAGTCTCCGTTGAACACTTGGATCAATCCTCGATACTTGGTGGTTTCAGTACATAGCTCCACCCATCATATAGTTCGGCTCTCTTGTACACATGGTGAACACTCAGTACCACCCATGTGACCTAGCCAATTTATCTCATAGCTCTCTTGTCTACATGGTTTCCTTCACCTGGAACCACGCATGCGACCTAGCTACATATATCCCGTAGCTCTCTTGTCTACATGGTGTACACATAGTATCACCCATGCGACCTAGATACATCATAATGTCTTGTAGCTCTCTTGTACACATGATGTGCACTCAGCACCATACATGTGACCTAGCTACATACTATCTCAGATCATCCAATCTTTCCAGAAGGTTCAACCGGATTTCTCTCTTTCCAACAATTTCACCAATCAAGTTATTATCCACAAACATATTTCCAATATTATTATAAAATATCATAATACAAGTAATATTGATGTATTACTTACACATAAACTTACATCTCATTTAATATCAAGGCAATAACATTAAATTACACATTGCCTTATTAAAAATCATATGAACTTACAATTTCCCATAATATCCATAATCATAGAAATCACATTTATGTATGATAATCCAATGCACTTCATGTACCATAGACATATTTTTAAATCAATTCATAAACTTGGCACCATAATCATTTAATTTAATATAATTCAATTAATTCACTAAATTTATCTTTCAAATATAAATTACAGCATTATTGTTGTATTATTATCATATCAACTTACATACTTTCAACACCTCGGAAATCATAATGAATATATCAATTTTACATTGAAACATGCATAAATTAATGCTTATTATACATATGAACTTACCTCGATACTAAAACGGCCATTTTACCAACTTTCCCAATTTTCGATTTTTCTCTCATTCTAGGTTCAAATCTCGTTTTCCGAGATCTAAAACATTATATTTTACTTATTTAATTAATGTACTATTCAAAACAGTCCTTAACTCAAACTTTGGAAAAATTACAATTTTGCCCCTAAACTTTTGCATATTTACACTTTTGCCCCTAGGCTCGGGAATTAAACTTCATCCCTTATTATTATGTTTTATGACATGCTGATCACTTTTCCCTTCTATGGAAACATCAAATTCTCACTCTAACATATACTTATGACTATTAGGTATTTTTACTGATTAAGCCCTTTTACTCGTTTTCACTCAAAACCGAGTAGCACAAGTTGTCTAACATAATTTAAAACCTCATATTCTATTATAAAACAGCAAAATAAACACATTTCACCTATGGGTATTTTTCCAAATATGAACCCTAGCTTAAATTATTGCTAGAATAAGCTTAATCAAATTACCGAGATTCCAAAAACGTAAAGAACTTGAAAAACGGGGTTATAATGGACTTACTGTTGAGCTTGGAAAGCTTGAAAACCCTAGCCATGGCTTCCCCCATGCTAATTTCGGCCTCCATAAGAAAGATGAGTCAATTTTGGCTTTATTTTCCCTTTTTATTTCTTTTAATTACCAAATGACCAAAATGCCCTTCCTTATTAAACTTTCAAAAATTCCATCTATGTCCAATTTTTTTCCATCACTTAAATTGGTCAAATTTCTATTTAAGACCTCCTAATTAATATTTCAAAGCAATTTCATACTAGAAACTTCTAGAATGCAAGTTTTGCAACTTATTCAATTTAGTCCCTAACTTCAAATTGAGCACTTTATGCATAGAATTTCTTCACGAAATTTTCACACAATCATGAAATCATATCATAGACCTTAAAATAATCATAAAATAATTATTTCTATCTCGAATTTTGTGGTCCCGAAACCTCTGTTCCAACTAGACCCAATTTTGGGCTATTACATGTATTGTAAGTAATGATATGTATGGTTTCTTTCTCGAAACTCACTATGTTCATATGAACTTACTCTGTTACCTCTTCATTTTCAGGCTTGCTGACTAAAGGAAGACTTTATTAGAAAAACTACGCTAGAGCGTTACTGTTATTGTGAGCTGTTTTTTTGTTCTGCATCGTGCATAACTCCTAGGGGTGGCATATAAATGTGTTTTGGAAATTATCTGTATAAAGAACTTCTACTTTGACAAGACTCTATTTTTGCAGGATTTCTATTAAGTATCAATGTCTAGATTTAAATTATTGTATTCTGTTTAATGAAATTATTAGATTTGAACTTGTATGCCAAATGGCTTAAACATTATTTCAAACTGTTAATAATTTCATTCAAACTTCAATAGAACCACAACTATCATATTTTTATACATATAACCTTGTAATAATTTTTTAGAGCTTCCACCAAATTGTTTTGCTTTAAGCTAGTCTAATTTTGATTAGTGACACATCAAACTCGAATCCTATCATAGGGTCGAGCTTATCATATTACACTTCAAGTGCATTTATACATTTATATATATTAAGGAAAGTACAAAAATGCTCGAATTCTATTTTGGTCACTGAACTCTTAATTTTTTCTATTTTGGTTACTAAGCTATTTGAAATCAGTTTTATTTTGCTACCGAACATTAACAATCATTGAAATTTAACAAAAGTGCCAACATGAACTTGTTTATTAGTCTAAAAACAAATTTAGCCCTCTAAATTTAAATCGAATATCTATTTATATTAAAAATTTATACAAAAATATAAAAATTTATTAAAATTCCTAAAAGAGTAAAATAGTATTTTGTATGAGCTAATATTCCACTAATTTTTTGGAACACATTGTTTTTATTTAATTTCTCAAATTTTTTAAAGTTTTAATTCCTCAATTATTAATGTCATTACTTTGCTTTATTATCAGGTCCATCACCTAAAAAACTTGATAGACGAACAATAAAAAAATCAAACCTTCAAATGATAAATGAAAATTGAAACTAAAATTTAAAATAAACAAAATATTTTGTTTGAAAATACATTGAAAATTTTAAACAAACAACATTCTTCTTTAATAAATTAATGAACGAAAACTGAAAATTGTTTCAGTCTTAATCTCAGTTAAAATCAATAAAAATGAATAAAACCAAGAATATCTAATCCCAAAATTGATCAACACAATTAAACCTCAATTTCAATTTTTGCTCATCAATCTCAAAACCTCACAAACCAAAAACACTGAAAATAGAAAGTCTAACTCAACTGTTCAAAAATTTCACTCAACAAAAAGAAATAATCTAATATTCCAACCAAAATATATTAACTCTTACTTCTATAAATAGAAGTTTCTATCAATAAATGAAATTTCTATTATCTTAAATTACAGTCGATAGTTGAAATGTTCCTTTCCAACGTAATAAAAATAAAAGAGTTAATTCAATGATACTTAAATAATTTAATATAATGTAAAATTTAAATTTAAATTTTTTAAATAATTAATATAAATTATTTGTTAAATTAATAATATATAAAAAAGTTAAATATAGTAACAAATAAGATTTAAATAATTTAAAATAAATAATATTTAAATTATTTAATATGATAATATATAAAATATAAATTTTATATTTTTAAATAATTAAATAAATAAAAACATTTGATAATTTTCACTTCTAAACTTAAAAACCAAAAAATCTAATTCTCAAGTTTTAGGTTGGAATAAAAAGTCACATGTTTTGATTGTTTTTCTAATGAAAATCACTTTTAACCAAAAGTATTTTTCCACCCAATGGATAAAACACCCTGAGAAAAGAAAAAGTGTAGGTGTTGCTATCCGTACTCAAATTACATAAATACCACTCGAACTTAACTTGGTTAATACAATCGTTCTAAAAGGTGATCTTCGACATTATATTCATTACTCGAGTACTTAAATAGATTATCTAATCCCTTGTAAAAGAGCAGAAGTCTCAATATCACGTAGGTTTATGCACTCCACAACATGCAACATACCCAACGGTATATGATCCACCTCTTAAAACAAAAGAGATTAAAGTTTGAGAACCTCAAGATTATTTTCCGTGTTATTTCTCAACACCGTTTCCATTTTTAAACACAATGGGAATAACCAAGCACAGAGATCATAGAGTTTGCCTAATGGAACTGCACAGAGACCGATATCATCGGCATCTTAATAACGGTGTATAAGTTGCTTGTATGCATCCTTGTTCTTTGAATAGTACTGAATCTCTGCCTGTATATAAGTATTAATTTCATCGGCATCAGTTTATGCATTGAAACTTTATCTAAAATATTAACATTTTGGAAACCATGGTCGGAACTTACCTTTCGACCTCCTTTTATAGCCGTGAAAAGCTTTTCACCAATCATCTCCCTCAACACATTGTTGTTCTCAGGAGCTTCTATGGATTCAGAAAGCAATGTTGGGAGTCTTAGTAGTTTCTGGTCGAGTGTAGCCGGATTTTCATCTTTTTCATTGATAAAAGACAACAAGACACTATTGTCAGGGACTTCTGTATAAAAATTTATACAGTGAACATTTAGTCAAAAGAACCATTACCATAACTTGTTAGCCGATTTATTCAATGCGTTGGAAAGAAAATAAGAATCTTAACTTCAATCTTTGCAGTACTAAGAGCTTAACAGCTTACGGTGTTTAAGAGAACTGCTTATCATCTGAGAATTCATAATATCCTACATATGACCTTTGGATGAGAAATTTTCATATATATGAAGATCTTGTTATGAGTTATGGCCACAACAGTCTCTAGCATTCTTTGCGGACGAGTGCATTTTGTTCAGTCTCAGAGATATTATAGGTATTTGTGAGTTATGCCTATAAATTTCAAGGTGCAAAACATTTGGTAGCCCAAGTGGTAATACAGAAAAATGCAAATAGTTCTTACTAATAGGTTCAGGCAGAGGAAGGTGGTTCCGCAGGCCATCAATTCCAGCAGCAACTATAGCAGCCAATCCCAAGTGTGGATTTGCACATCCATCAAAAGATTTGATCTCAAAGTTGCTCACAAAACCATTTGGAACTGCCGGTGGACATGCAGTTCTTACAGGTGCCTCTCGGTTTTCATTTCCCCAGCACTGATACGCTCCACTCCATGTATTAGGCTGAATCCGGTCATAACTGAAGACAAATAAAAGTTGAAGTAGGACCTAAGTAGATGAAAGTGAGGCCAGAAATTGAATAGGTAGTCCCTCCAATATATGTTAGGGGGGAGAATCCATCATATCAGTCAGGTTAAGTCCGATCTTAAATTTATTACAAAAATATAATAATATTTAGAAGAATAGAATAAACCTATTTGGAAGTGGTGCCGTGAACGCCAAAATTGAAGGAAGATGGGCCAAAACCCCAGCCATGAACTCCTCCCCAACTTTCGACATTCCGTACTAACTAGATCTATTGGACGCTGTAAAAACATTTCGTCCATTCTGCCATAAACTGACATGCACATGGGATCCCGAACCTATGTCATTCAAAGCGTACCTAGGCAGAGGAATAGGTCAAAAGTGTTAGGCATTCTAGAATTCCAAAAAGCTGGACATGCAAGAAAGCCTCATGGTTGCGATTTAGACATTTGACATAGACTTTAGCTCAAATGATTAGCAAAAGAGTGTTCCCATAATCATCTATGTTGAAATATTTATATATTTTAAATTTATTTAGGTAGATAAATCTTATTTAGAAAGATAAATTTTATTCATATTCTAGGAATATTTTTATTTTATGTTTTAGTAGTTTATTAGAATAAGGGAATTATTTTCCCAATTAAAATTAGGATTGTTTTCTCTATTTAAGTTCAGTTCTTTAGTTAATAATTACATAACAGTTTTATTAAAAGCTCTCTTGGGAACTTTCATGGCATCTGAGATAGGTTAAATCTCTAGTAACATCATGGTTAAACCTTGGTGCAATTACTGCAAAAAATATTAGCACACTCGAGAAACATGTTGGAAGCTCCATGAGAAACTGACAAATGGAAGAAAAAAGAGTGACAATGGTCGTGGTTCACAATCATGAGATAGCAAAGCTTTCCAAACAACTAATGGAAATTATGAGGGCCAAAGTTCTCTGGAAGGGTCTTCATTCACTAAGGAACAATTAGAGCATCTACACAAGTTTTTTCAATCACCACAATTTCGGATGAATTCTTCTATTCCTAACTCATCCAATAATCCTTCTTCCTCTTTTGCCCAATCAGTCTTGATTTTTACTTTTTCTCGATGTCAAGCCTTGTAAAACAAACACGTGGATCGTTGATTCTGGAGCTAGTGATCACATGACTAGTAGTCATTTTCTTTTTTCAACTTACACACCTTGCGCAGGAAACAAAAAGATCAAAGTAGCAGATGGGTCCTTCTCGGCAATAGCCGGAAAAGGCATTGTTAAAATTTCGTCTTCCTTGGTTTTACATGATGTTTTACATGTGCCAAATCTAGCTTATAATCTCATACCGGTCAGTAAATTATCCCAGTTCTCAAATTGTCATGTTATATTTGACTCCTTTATGTGTAAGTTTCAGGACATGGTCTCAGGGAGGATGATTGGCAATGCTAAAGAATTTGGGGGAATTTACTTTCTTGAAGACGACCATCTAAGTCAACCAACTACTACTTTATGTTTAAATTCTATTTCTGATTTTGATAAGGTTATGATTTGGCATTATAGGCTTGGACATCCTAATTTTTACTATTTAAGATATTTGTTACCTAATTTATTTAAAAACAAAGATCCTTCTTCATATCATTGTGATTTTTCTGAATTAGCTAAACATCATCAGTCATTCTTTCCACCTAAAAAATATAAAGCCTCCAAACCTTTTTCGTTAATTTATAGTGATGTTTGGGGACTTTTAAGAGTCTCAACTTTTTCAGGAAAACATTGGTTTGTCACATTTATTGATGATCATACTCAAATTTGTTGGGTGTTTTTATTAAAAGATAAGTCTGAAGTTAAAAATGTGTTTTAGTCTTTTTATGCTATATAGTGGAAACACAATTTGGTGTGAAATAGAAGTATTTCGGACTGACAATGGTGGGGAATTTTTTAGCGACCAATTAGGTGCTTTCTTAACCAAACATGGAATAGTCCACCAAAGTTCTTGTACAAATACACCACAAAAAAATGGGATTGCAGAAAGAAAAAATCGACATCTTTTGGAAGTAACTAGAGCCTTGATGTTCACTAGTCAAGTACCACGTTATTTTTGGGGCGAAGCCTTGTTAATAGCTACATATCTTATTAATAGAATGCCCAGTAAAAATCTAAACTATATAACTCATTTTCGTCTCTTTAAAGATAACTTTCCTAACTCTAAATTGATCACAGATTTATCCCTCCGAGTTTTTGGGTGTAGTGTTTTTGTTCATCTTCACAACCAAGGTAAACTAGATCCTAGAGCAAAAAAATGTGTCTTTGTTGGCTATGTTTCTAATAAAAAGGGTTACAAATGTTATGATCCAATTGATAGGAAGATTATTGTTACCATGGATGTCACATTTGTTGAAACACAATCTTATTTTGATTCTAATCTTCAGGGAGGGAATTATACTAAGGAAGATTCTATAATTGATCAAGAAAAGACTAGGAATATACAACATAGGGATTCTAATAATGGGGAAGGTGAATTTATGATTAATACAGAAATTACTGATGTTAATGTTAATGAAAATGAGTATGTAGGTGTAGAGTCTGATCATGAGAATAAAGAACAAACAAACGAGTTAATTGTTTACTCAAGAAAAAATCGAAATCAAGAAAGTGGAATCCACCTGATTCATCACCAAGAATCCGACCTGCAAGATCCTGTCAAAAGTCCAGGTAAAGCTTATAATCCAGCCAATGAATTTTCTAATTTAGATATTCCAATTGCCAAAAGAAAAGGTGTTAGAAATATCGTCAAATATCCCATGTCTAACTTTGTATCCTATAAAGCCTTGTCTTCGACATTCTCAACCTTTGTTTCATGTCTTGATACTGTAAAAATACCCAAAAATGTGAAAGATGCTTTACAGGTTCTTGAGTGGAAGTAGGCTATTTTAGAGGAAATGCGCGCTCTCGAAAAAACAGGTACATGGGAAACAATAGAATTACCTGTAGGAAAAAAAATAGTGGGCTGTAAATGGGTGTTCACAACCAAATTCAAATCAGATAGATCTTTAGATAGATACAAAGCCCGGTTGGTGGCTAAAGGGTACACTCAAACATACGGGATAGATTATCTTGAAACATTTGCTCCTGTAGCCAAACTAAATTCCGTTCAGAGTTCTTTTATCAATTGCTGTTAATCTTGATTGGACTTTACAGCAGTTAGATGTGAAGAATGCTTTCCTAAATGGGAAACTTGAAGAAAAAGTTTACATGTATCCTCCTCTAGGTTTTGAAGAAAAATTTGGAACTCGAGTATGTAAACTCAAGAAATCTTTATATGGTCTCAATCAGTCTCCTCGAGCTTAGTTTGAATGGTTCACTCAAGTTGTTAAAAAACAAGGTTACTTATAAGGGCAAGCTGATCATATAATGTTCTATCGACATACACAAAAAGGTAAAATAGCAGTTATTATAGTTTATGTCGATGATATCATTCTTACAGGAGATGATGTGGATGAAATAAGGCGTCTCAAAGAGCATCTAGCATTGGAGTTTGTGATCAAAGACCTGGGTCCTTTGAAATACTTTGTTGGAATGGAAGTTGCTCGATCAAAGAAGGGTCTTGTGGTCTCTCAGAGAAAATATGTGATTGATCTTTTAAAAGAGGCTAGGATGAGTGGTTGCTGCCCAGCTGACACACCAATTGATCCAAATGTAAAATTCGGAAATAAAGAAGGTCGATAGTTGATAAAGGGCAGTACCAAAGATTAGTTGGTAAGTAATTTACTTATCACGTATAAGGCCAGACATAGCTTTTGCAGTGAGCTTAGTGAGTCAATTTATAAACTCTCCAATGGAGGAACATGAAGAAGCAGTGTTTCGAATTCTAAGATACTTGAAGAGTTCCCCTGGAAATGGCTTATTCTTCAAGAAATCCGAACAAAGAGGAATTGAAGCTTATACAGATGCAGATTGGGCAGGCTCAATAATAGATAGAAGATCTACATCATGATACTGTACATTTGTTTGAGGAAACCTTGTCACTTGGCAAAGCAAAAAACAAAGTGTTGTAGCAAGAAGTAGTGCAGAGGCTGAGTTTAGATCAATGGCTCAAGGTATTTGTGAAATGATGTGGTTAAAAAGAATTATGGAAGAGCTGAGGAAACCAATAACTTCACCAATGAAGTTGTACTGTGACAGCAAAGCTGCCATTAGTATTGCTCACAACACAGTCTAACATGACAGAACTAAACATGTTGAGATTGATAGACACTTTATCAAGGAAAAGATTGAAGAAGGCCAAGTGTGCATGCCGTTTGTTCCTTTAAAACAACAGATTGCTGACATACTCACCAAAGGACTCTCTAAGACAAGCTTTGATTTTCTTGTAAGCAAGTTGGGCATGATTGATATATATACACCAACTTGAGGGTGTTGAAATATGTATATATTTTAAATTTATTTAGGTAGAAAAATCTTATTTAGGAAGATAAATTTTATTTATATTCTAGGAATATTTTTATTTTATTTTTAGTAGTTTATTAGAATAAGGAAACTATTTTCCCAATTAGGATTAGGACTGTTTTCTCTATTTAGGTTCAGTTCTTTAGTTAATAATAACAGAACAGTTTTAGTAAAAGCTCTCTTGGAAACTTTCAATCTATACATTGTTATATTAACCACTTAGTTTTAATTTGGAAGTTTGAATATTTTAGAATAAATTAGTATTATTCGTATAGAAATTGAATGAATCCTTCGTCAACAAACACAAATTTGAACGAACCATTTAAACTATATTCAAAAAATAATAATCATAATGATCAACCATGTTCGACAACTATTCATCATTCTTAAATCCCTATGTCTTTCTATCTGCATCTGCTTATCCCAAACTATAGGAAACTATAGATGTAGACCATGAGGGCAGCGATGCAAGCATTGATTGAAATAAGAGAAACAACTGCAACTTACTTCGGGACAAAAGTTGCCAACAGTCCCTGCTTATTTGCAGCCGCCCTAACAGCTTCGCGCGCAAAAATCAAACTGTCAGCAGCATATGTACAAGCAGTGTGCGCCAGAGCTATTTCAGACTGACCTTTTCCAGCTTCTGCATGCAACTGCAAAATTTTAAAGCTAAAGTAAACAGAAGCAGCTAATAATCACACTTGCACTTCCAAAGAAACACAATGCAGCATACACAGGAAGGTAAAAAATGATTTCTATCTCTACTACGAGTTAAATAGGAACTAAACTTATGTTGTCATCAGTAGATTAACTAATAAAAAGGAACATAGTTTCATGGATAATTATTACATTATATCATATGCAAGCAATTATTTGTCATCGGTGATGCATTACTGATCAAAAACTGTACTAGACCTTTGTCTCTAGCCACTTACACGAAAAGCAAGAAACTTAACCATCTTCAAATTCTATTTCATTTTAGAAAGTAATGCATAAAGAAAAGATCTTCATTACATGCACTCATGCTCGATGCTTTCACTACTACTGGATCCTATATTGGCAAGTTGATCCAGGCAAACTCAAAGTTGATCACGATATATTCTTATATTGGATTATTTCATGTCTTGATGGAGATGCTCAACCAAATAAATTGCACAATGAAGACAAATTAGTTGTCAGTTAAATATGACCATAAAGGATATGACTGGGCCACACGCATGATCAGTTTGATAGAAAGTTATGTTGCGCCAACCCTTACATTTTTCTTTAAGTGTTGGGGTCTAACACTCATTTCTGCTACATTTTTTTCGCAAATGGGTATGAGAATACAACCCTATAATGACCCTTCAAATACATGAAAAACTTTCAAAGAATTGAAAATACCCACGTCGGGCACATACAGTATCTAACACTCAAACCCAAGTCCAAATAACACCGAAAGTGCCTCTAACAAATGAAGATATCAAGCATATATGACTTCGAATCTGTATCTGTTCAACAACAACATTCAAGGAATTGAGAGCAACAATAATTTCTTGAAATAAAGTGGAGACAGCATCAAATCCAGAAGAGGAGAAGTAAGGTTTTGAGTCAATTGGCACCCAGCACTCTTCCATCTCCTTTCTGCAAAATTTCAATGTAAAATTTTCTTAAATTGTGCAGAACCTCAGATTGGTAAAATAAATGGAACAAATCCACATATATAACCACCTTATGATCTTTTTCAAGAGATAAAATTCATTTTCAAATCCTGCATTCATTTCCTGTGCATGTACCATTTATTAATTCATCATGAAATACAATCCCCTATGACAAGTATGACAAACAACCTGACATACCAAGTTAAAATCATCTTTTAAAACTTTTGAAACCCTTCTTAATGCCTCTCTAGGGCAGTATTCCCATGGTTCACCAGGTCTAAGGTGCATATCAGCCAAAACCATATCCTCTTGTTTTTTCCTATGACATTGTTTTGAAGAAATAATGAAAATTAGCTTGTACCAATGATGATCACGGTCATGGCAATATGATTACCATAAAAGATCATACAGCACAATAAGAAATTGGAATGATATAATTGCATGTAAAATATGTGAAGGTGTTAAAAGGTCAGATATAAATGCTTCACATTGTAGAAACCATTTATTTATTCCTTGAATATATGGTACCATGGAATTTTCCTCATAGTCAATAGATCAGGCATCAGCCTGATCTCACCCGTTGCAGTCAGATTAGTCTCATCAGCTGGACTGTCAATAGACGAACTCATAGCCATACATGCAAAAGTCAAACCAACACCATTTTTCTTCACAACATCATCAAAGCGTTTCTTTGGAACAACCTGAAATGTTAAAAGATAATTAGGGAGATGGAACTAAAATGTATTTTTATTCTTTCTGACATGAATAATGCTAAATAAATTAGGGAGAAACAGAAAAAAAGTATAGTTTACCCTTTCAGATATCAATAGAAGGAAGAGGGGATCAACTCACTTCTGAAAATTAAAGATTTGCTTATACAAACTGTTGAAAATATTTGATTCTTTAATATTATTAAATAGTATCGTTACAAATTACAGTTGATATTTTTAGAAATTCTAATTAAGAGATATTATTTCCTTAATTTTTAAATCCTACAGGTATATATAATTGTACATATTTCCAAGAAATATATAATTTGAGAGAGTTTTTTTCCTCAATACATTGAAGTATTCATCTCTAATTTCATCATGGTATCGAATTTTTTATTCGATTTTTGAGATCTTTTTTCTGATTTAAATTTTTTTCCCACAAACCCTATAAACACAAATTTGGTACTTTCAACCCTAGTCTCATTTTTTCTTCTCACCGCCCCTACCATTGGAGTCAGAATCCACTCGCCGGCAAAATCCTAGACTCCAGTGACCAAAAGACCCACGCATGGGCCCCATGCGCTGTCGCAAGCTTCTGCTGCTCCGTTTCACGCACCGCGCGTGGACTCCACCTGCTGCTGCTGTGTGTTTTCCAACTCCGTCGTTGTGCTCTCTACTCTATTCCGGTCATTCTCCTCTAAGTGGCGGTGTGTTTTTGGCTAAGTTTTTTGGGAAGGATATATTTGGTGCTTTTTTTTTGGGGGTATTTTTGTTCTAATTGTGCAAGCAGTTTTTTTGGGGGGTTAGTTGTTTTTTTCCAGCATTATGTCCATAGATGAGAATCTCGTGATTCCAACCGATAATCCTTCGTTGCAAATTAGTCTTGTAACACCCCAAACCCGTGACCGTCACCGGATTTGAACACATGGTGTTACCGGGCTTACTTCCCTTATTTCTCTCTTTGTAAAATCTGATTGCTGTTCTAGGCAGGCTAGCTAACTGCGTCACAGTCGCCTTAAAAATCATATCTCGAGTTTCAAAACTCGGAAACTGATTCCGTAAATTTTCCCTGAATTTAGACTCATATATCTATCCATGGATTTATTTCTAGAATTTTTGGTTGGGCCAATTGGTACAGTTTATTAGTTAAAGTCACCAATGTTACAGGAGTCGACTACACTGACCTTTGCGCGTTAAAACTTGAATATCTCTCTGTACAGGGCTTTAATACTGGTGTCGTTTGTTTCTAATGAAACTAGACTCAAAATTGAATCTGCACATATAAGGCATGACTTCTAATTCTTTCTGGATAATTTATAGTAAATTTTCAAAGTCACGACAGGGGACCCAGAAACTGTTCTGGCCCTGTCTCACGAGAACTTTAATATCTCTCATTATACTGCTCATATGGTTGTTTCGTTCCATCCATATTAAACTAGATTCATCAAGGTTCAATTGCATAATTTATTCACTATTTAATTCTACTTCTACTATTTTTAGTGATTTTTCAATCTCACCTCACTGCTGCTGTCCGCAACAGTTATTGCAGATGAACTATGCCAATTTCATGAATCTTTCCTTGGCCTTAATCATCCATCATACATGACACAAATTATGGCCACCTTATCAAAATTAAAGTTTCTAAGACTCGTGGCTATAGGTTCTAGCATCCCACTCGGCGACCACATAGGCCATTTTCACATGGCTTAAAGTTTACAACCCACAGTTCAACAAAATATAATAGCCTATACATGCCAAATGTTCTTCAACAACGAAGACAATACCAAAATATTTCAGCGGTGTGATGACTTCAACGACGGTTCGATCACGCAAACAATACGAGTCCGAGAGACCTAAAATGGGTGACAAGAAAACACCGAGTGAGTTTATAACTCAGTAAGTCATAAGCATTTCACAACCATCCGTTACTAAAATTATCATAAAATGAAATAATGAAACAAGGCCCAGCGTTCCAGCCATACCGAACTATACCATAGTTCCTTAGACCTTTCGGATCAATCTCATACCAAGTCATACATTTACATTTGATATACTATTCAATAGGATATTTGAAGCAATTTCCATACATCATTTCATTTCCGCAACAATCATGCAATTGAAATCATCACATAGATTTAAGGCTTACCAAATTCAACCCCGAGCATGAACGTATTTTCTATTCGTCATGAGCTCGAGATACTTACCCGATCCGCTGTCCATACTCAACTCGATGGAGACACACCCTCCATATATATAGAGTACGCACACACAGTGCTTAATATTCGATTTCGCACACTTAGTGCCACGCGATTTAAGCCCGCACACATAGTGCCATACCCTTCGAGCTCGCACACCCAAGGTCTTAGTATTTTTTTTTTCCAGTATGCACACTTAGTGCCATATATTTCTAGCATGCACACTTAGTGCCATATATTTCCAGCACGCACACTTAGTGCCTATCTCGTCACCATACACACGTATTGCCCGCACACATAGTGCCGAAAGCAAACTTTCTACACATTTCACTATTTCTTTTACATTCAACAATTATCATCACTCCATACACATACAATTTCATTTATACATATATAGCATTCCATTAAACACAATTGCATAGATTTTCCAATCATTTAAGCAATATCAAACATATGTGCTTAATGACTTACCTTGTGTTGGGCAAAATGGTTCCAACTCGGCTACTCGATGTTCTTTCCTTTGCCTTTGCTTGTTTCTCCACCTCGAGCTTCTTGAGCTCCTAGTAGCCAAAGATACTTGCCGAATTGACCTAGGTAAATCTTCCTTCCTTTCACTTTTTTTTTTTCAAGAACAACCAAAAGAATGAACAATGAATGAACAAAACATTTTTTTTCTTTTCTTTCTCTCTAGCTACTGGCACAATAGGGGGCATCCATGCTCATTTTTTTCATTTCTTTAATGCTAGTTTTTATTTTATGGCTTCCTACATACACCACTAGCAAAACATGTTGGAAACATGTTTCCTTTGCCCATAATCTTGTCATGGCGGCCACTCACCTTAGGAAAGGGGGTTATTTGACATGCAAGGACAACCATTTTCCCACATGTATTAATAGGCCACCTTACATTTGCCTAGCACATTTCTAAATTTTCTCACATAAGTCCTATTTGATAAAATTCACTTACAATTAACAAAATCCAAACATTCAATTTTTCACACATTCATATTCACATATTCTAGACAATAAATATTACGTTAGAACATTTCGGTGACTCGGTTTAGCGGTCCCGAAACCGCTTTCCGACTAGGGTCACTTTAGGGCTGTCACAACTCTCCCCCACTTAAGAAATTTTCGTCCCCGAAAATCTTACCGGTAAATAGGCTCGGGTATCGCTCTTTCATAGAGTCCTCAAGTTCCCAAGTAGCTTCTTCCATCCCGTGTTTATGCCACAACACCTTCACTAATGGGATTTTCTTGTTTCAGTAGCTCTTTTACTTCACGCATCGAATCGCGACCGGCTCTTCTTCATAACTCAAATTAGGCTGAACCTCGACCTCAGATGGAGTAATTACGTGTGTCGGGTCAGACCTATATCGTCGAAGCATTGAAACATGGAAAACGTTGTGAATCTTTTCGAGCTCTGGGGGTAAAATTAATCGGTACGCTACTGGTCCAACTCGTTCAGATACTTCATACGGACCGATGAACCTCGGACTCAATTTGCCCTTACGGCCAAATCTAAGCACCTTATTCGTGGTGAGACTTTGAGAAATACCTTGTCTCCAACCCGATATTCAATGTCTTTCCTTTTCAAATCCGCATCGACTTTTGGCGATCCGGCGACCTTCAAACTTTCACGAATTACTCGAACTTTTGCTCGGCATCCTTAACCAAATCAACCTCAAGAATTTACCTTCACTAAGTTCATCCGAATAATAGGTACGGCATTTACGACCGTATAAAGCCTCGTAAGGCGCCATCTTAATACTTGACCGAAAGCTATTGTTGTGCGAATTCAATCAAAGGCAAATACCGTTCCCATGAACCACTAAACTCAAGGATGCAACATCTCAACATATCCTCGAGTATTTGAATTATCCGTTCAGATTGACCATCGGTTTGGGGGTGAAAGGCGGTGCTGAAATGCAACTTGGTACCCAAAGCTTCTTGCAACTTCTTCCAAAATCGCGAGGTAAATCTCGGATCTCTATCCGACACGATGGAAATAGGCACCCCGTGTAGTCTCACAATCTGAGAAACGTACAATTCGGCTAGTTTGTCCATTGAAAAATCCGTACGTACGGGGACAAAGTGAGCCGACTTAGTCAATCTATCTATAACGACCCAAATCGCATCCTTCTTACTAGCTGACAATGGCAGTCCGGATACAAAGTCCATTGTGACTCGATCCCATTTCCACTCGGGTATCGTGATCGATGAAGTAATCTGAAGGCACTTGATGTTCCGCTTTCACTTGTTGACATATTAAACATCTCAAACAAAATCGAGATGTCTCGTTTCATACCATGCCACCAAAACCGACGTTTCAAATCGTTGTACATCTTCATTACTCCGGGTGGATTGCCATTCGGCTACAATGGGCTTCATTCAATTATCGAAATAAGCTCAAATTCTTTGGAACACACAGACAACCGAACCTCAAACAATCGTCATCATCAATTTGAAACTCGATTCCTTGTTCAGAACACACTCAGCCCGTTTTGCAAGCAACTCCTCATCAACTTTCTGAGCTTCCCGAATTTGATGAGCCAACAATGGTTTGGCCTTTAATTCGGCTACTAACACATTGTCGGGTAGGATAGACAAGTGTACATTCATCGCTCGTAAAAACAAGCAGTGATTTCGGCTTAAGGCATCCGCAACCACATTAGCCTTTCCCGGGTGATAATCAATGACGAGCTCATAATCTTTTAACAACTCGAGCCATCGTCTTTGTCGCAGATTTAAGTCTCTTTGGGTCATCAAATATTTGAGACTTTTGTGATCCGAATACACACGCACTTCTCACCGGATAAGTAGTGTCGCCATATCTTTAAGGTGAATACGATGGCGCCAATTCGAGATCATGGGTCGGATAATTTTTCTCATGTGGCTTTAATTGTCTCGACGCATAGGCCACAACTCGCCCTTCTTGCATCAATCGCAACCCAACCCAAGTAGGGATGCGTCACTATAAATGACAAACTCTTTGCCCGATTCGGGTTGCACTAGGATTGGGGCTTCATCAAATAAGTTTTCATTGATCGAAACTCTTCGACATTTCTCCGTCCATTCGAACTTAACATCCTTTTGGAGTAGCCGTCATTGGCATGGCTATCGTTGAGAAACCTTTTACAAATCGTCGGTAATAACCTAAGCAAGCCCCAAAACTCGAACCTCATTAATATTTCTGGAGGCTTCCAATTAAGTATGGCTGAAATTTTATTCGTCGACTCGAATACCGTCTGATACCACATGACCCAAGAAGCTAACCTCCTCAACCGAACTCACACTTGTGAACTTAGCATATAAGCGCTTATCCGTAAAATTCGCAACATTATCCTCGGTGTTCAATTGTTCGGTCTCATTTTGCGAATAGACCAAAATGTCATCAATGAAGACAACTACGAACCGATCCAAATATGGTCCAAGATCCGATTCATCAAATCCATAAATACCGCAGGGCATTAGTAAGCCCAAACGGCATCACTAGGAACTCGTAGTGACCATATCTCGCTCAAGGCGGTCTTGGAGTGCGTCCAAATCTCGAATTCATCGATAATAGCCCGATCTCGGATCTATTTTGAAAACACTAAGGCTCCTTCAGTTGATCGAACAAATCATCGAGACGCGCGTAGCGGATATTTGTTCTTTATCGTCGCTTTACTAAGTCGACGATAGTCGATCTGCAACCTCATGGTTCCATCTTTCTTTTCACAAACAACACCGGCGCACCCAAGGCGAAAAACTCGAGCGAGCAAAACCTCTATCCACCAATTCTTGCAATCGAGCTTTCAACTCCTTTAATTCCATTGGTGCCATACGATACGGAGCTATCGAAATTGGAGTGGTACCGGTACCAATTCGATGCCAAACTCTATTTCCGAACGGTGGCAAACCCGCAATTCTTGAGGAAAACAACCGGGTATTGACAAACCAGCACAGATTCGGGTTTCTTTTCGACTCCTTGTCATCGAGCACATACGCAAGGTACGCCGCACCCTTTTCTTACATATTTCGGGCCAACATTGCGATATTACGGTGGCAACCCTTTAAGTCCGTAGACTCAACTTTGAATTATCTCGTTATTCACGCACCTCGGATCGATAGTCTTGCTTTTGCAATTTACAACCGCATCGTGCATGGTCAACCAATCCAAACCAAGAATAACGTCGAATTAATCGAGCGGCAAAAGCATCAAGTCCGCGGAAAACAAGAACCTCGAAATACTAGGGGACTTTTCTTACACACTTTGTTGACAAGCACGTAATGACCCAAGGGTTTGACACCGAATTACAAACTCGAGAGACTCAATAGGCAAAGTCTTCTGGATCCTAAGGTTTCGCATACATAAGAATGAGTAGAACGAGGTCAATCAAAGCAATCACATTAGTATCGAAAAGAGTGAAAGTACCGGTGATAACGTCGGGGAGGATGCCTCCTCTCGTGCGCGGATGGCATATGCTCTAGCAGGCCCGACCTCGGATCGAACAGCCGTATCGAGGCTCCTCTCGATTGCCACCCCTACCTCCGAAATTCTCGGGGCCTACCTCTAGCCATTGTTCCACTAGGTCTTGCACCTTGCATCTTATTCTTCTCATCTAGCTCCGTGCAATCTCTAATGAAGTGGTCCTTGAACCGCATCCATAACAGCCCTATTAATGGACTTACCCCAACATTCACCTAGGTGTCGTCTTCCACATTGGGGGCATTCAGTCTCTCTCGATGATTATTGCCCACACTAGCTACCAAAGTAGCTCAGAGTCTGTCGACGGTCGGGCTCTAATGGAAATTCCCTTGATCGCCCTCGACTTCTTGGTGTCCTCCACGAACTTCTTTACCACCGAGAATGGAGCTTTACTCACGATCTTTTACGATAATCTCTTGCTTCAAATTCAGCCTTCTTCTTTTCCTTTCCAGTTCTTCCGCCTTGCGAGCTCGTTCGACTAGTGTTACAAACTCCTTTATCTCCAAAATACCCACTAGCGACTTCAAATCTTCATTCAATCCTTCTTCAAATCTTTTGCACATAGCAACCTCATCAGCCACACACTCCGGGCATACCGACTAAGTCTTACGAACTCATGTTCAGATTCGAATCTGGACATCCGGCCTTGCTTGAGTTCCAAGAACTCCTTACGCTTCGATCGATGAACCGTTGGTGATGTATTTCTTTCAAATTGGATTGAAAGAAATCCCAAGTAACTCGTTCATTTGGGACTATGGAAATTAAAGTCCTCCACCAATAGTAAGCTGAGTCTCGCAACAAGGATATAGCACACTTAAGTCATTCATCAGGTGTGCATGACAGTTCATCTAACACTCGAATGGTGTTATCGAGCCAGAACTCGGCCTTTTCGGCATCATCAGTAACTATGGCCTTGAACTCTTCAGCCCCGCGCTTCCTAATCAGGTCTATAGGTGGTTTACTCAGCCTCACAGGATCAGTAACTGAAGGCATTAAGGGCTCTTGGGGTGGAGTATTTAAATTCGGGAATGGTTGGACAGCCGGATTAGTTCGGGCATCTTCTGCGACCCACTCATTCATCATGGTGAAGAAGGCTTGTTTCGCCCCTTCATTTTGATTATTCGCGGATGACTGAGGCTCAACAGGCGGTGTCCCTTGCGCAGGAGCAGCCGCTACACTTTCAGCGTCATCCGCCAAGGGTCTCTCTATCCCGGGTTCCATCGCTAATCAAAACAAAAATTTCAACCGTCAGAAGTCATCATATTATTAAGCACTAACAATTTGGCATGTATAGCTAGACTCACACGCTCTATGGTAGTCCTAGAACTGACTAAACCATAGCTATGATACCAATAAAATTGTAACACCCCAAACCCGTGACCGTCACCGGATTTGAACACGTGGTGTTACCGGGCTTACTTCCCTTATTTCTCTCTTTGTAAAATCTAATTGCTGTTCTAGGCAGGCTAGCTAACTACGTCACTGTCGCCTTAAAAATCATATCTCGAGCTTCAAAACTTGGAAACTGATTCCGTAAATTTTCCCTGAATTTAGACTCATATATCTATCCATAGATTTATTTCTAGAATTTTTGGTTGGGCCAATTGGTACAGTTTATTAGTTAAAGTCACCAATGTTACAGGAGTCGACTACACTGACCTTCGCGCGTTAAAACTTGAATATCTCTCTGTACAGGGCTTTAATACTGGTTCCGTTTGTTTCTAATGAAACTAGACTCAAAATTGAATCTGTACATGTAAGGCATGACTTCTAATTCTTTCTGGATAATTTATAGTAAATTTTCAAAGTCACGACAGGGGACCCAGAAACCGTTCTGACCCTGTCTCACGAGAACTTTAATATCTCTCATTATACAGCTCATATGGTAGTTTCGTTCCATCCATATTAAACTAGATTCATCAAGGTTCAATTGAATAATTTATTCACTATTTAATTCTACTTCTACTATTTTTAGTGATTTTTCAATCTCACCTCACTGCTGCTGTCCGCAACAGTTACTGCAGTAGACTATGCCAATTTCATGAATCTTTCCTTGGCCTTAATCATCCATCATACATGACACAAATTATGGCCACCTTATCAAAATTAAAGTTTCTAAGACTCGTGGCTATAGGTTCTAGCATCCCACTCGACGACCACATAGGCCATTTTCACATGGCTTAAAGTTTACAACCCACAGTTCAACAAAATATAATAGCCTATACATGCCAAATGTTCTTCAACAACGAAGACAATACCAAAATATTTCAGCCGGTGTGATGACTTCAACGACGGTTCCGATCACGCAAACAATATGAGTCCGAGAGACCTAAAATGGGTGACAAGAAAACACCGAGTGAGTTTATAACTCAGTAAGTCATAAGCATTTCACAACCATCCGTTACTAAAATTATCATAAAATGAAATAATGAAACAAGGCCCAGCGTTCCAGCCATACCGAACTATACCATAGTTCCTTAGACCTTTCGGATCAATCTCATACCAAGTCATACATTTACATTTCATATACTATTCAATAGGATATTTGAAGCAATTTCCATACATCATTTCATTTCCGCAACAATCATGCAATTACAATCATCACATAGATTTAAGGCTTACCAAATTCAACCCCGAGCATGAACGTATTTTCTATTCGTCATGAGCTCGAGATACTTACCCGATCCGCTGTCCATACTCAACTCGATGGAGACACACCCTCCATATATATAGAGTACGCACACACAGTGCTTAATATTCGATTTCGCACACTTAGTGCCACGCGATTTAAGCCCGCACACATAGTGCCATATCCTTGAGCTCGCACACCCAGGTCTTATTATTTTTTTTTCCAGCATGCACACTTAGTGCCATATATTTCCAGCATGCACACTTAGTGCCATATATTTCCAGCACGCACACTTAGTGCCTATCTCGTCACCATACAGTGTATTGCCCGACACATAGTGCCGAAAGCAAACTTTCTACACATTTCACTATTTCTTTTACATTCAACAATTATCATCACTCCATACACATACAATTTCATTTATACATATATAGCATTCCATTAAACACAATTGCATAGATTTTCCAATCATTTAAGCAATATCAAACATATGTGCTTAATGACTTACCTTGTGTTGGGCAAAATTGTTCCAACTCGGCTACTCGATGTTCTTTCCTTTGCCTTTGCTTGTTTCTCCACCTCGAGCTTCTTGAGCTCCTAGTAGCCAAAGATACTTGCGAATTGACCTAGGTAAATCTTCCTTCCTTTCACTTTTTTTTTCAAGAACAACCAAAAGAATGAACAATGAATGAACAAAACCTTTTTTTTTCTTTTCTTTCTCTCTAGCTACGGCACAATGGGGGGCATCCATGCTCATTTTTTTCATTTCTTTAATGCTAGTTTTTATTTTATGGCTTCCTACATACACCACTAGCAAAACATGTTGGAAACATGTTTCCTTTGCCCATAATCTTGTCATGGCGGCCACTCACCTTAGGAAAGGGGTTATTTGACATGCAAGGACAACCATTTTCCCACATGTATTAATAGGCCACCTTACATTTGCCTAGCACATTTCTAAATTTTCTCACATAAGTCCTATTTGATAAAATTCACTTACAATTAACAAAATCCAAACATTCAATTTTTCACACATTCATATTCACATATTCTAGACAATAAATATTACGTTAGAACATTTCGGTGACTCGGTTTAGCGGTCCCGAAACCGCTTTCCGACTAGGGTCACTTTAGGGGTGTCACAAGTCTTGTGAAGCTTGATGGACATAATTACTTAGCTTGGTCAATGTCCCCCTCGTTGTTTATCAAGGCTCGTGGCTTGCAGGGGTGTCTCACCGGTAAATTGTCGAAACCTGAACTCACTGATTCAACTTTTATCCAGTAGGATTCAACGAACTCTCTTGTTATGACATGACTTATTGTAACACCCCAAACCCGTGACCGTCACTGGATTTGAACACGTGGTGTTACCGGGCTTACTTCCCTTATTTCTCTCTTTGTAAAATCTGATTGCTGTTCTAGGCAGGCTAGCTAACTGCATCACTGTCGCCTTAAAAATCATATCTCGAGTTTCAAAACTCGGAAACTGATTCCGTAAATTTTCCCTGAATTTAGACTCATATATCTATCCATGGATTTATTTCTAGAATTTTTTGTTGGGCCAATTGGTACAGTTTATTAGTTAAAGTCACCAATGTTACAGGAGTCGACTACAATGACCTTCGCGCGTTAAAACTTGAATATATCTCTGTACAGGGCTTTAATACTGGTGCCGTTTGTTTCTAATGAAACTAGACTCAAAATTGAATCTGCACATATAAGGCATGACTTCTAATTCTTTCTGGATAATTTATAGTAAATTTTCAAAGTCACGACAGGGGACCCAGAAACTGTTCTGGCCCTGTCTCACGAGAACTTTAATATCTCTCAGTATACTGCTCATATGGTTGTTTCGTTCCATCCATATTAAACTAGATTCATCAAGGTTCAATTTCATAATTTATTCACTATTTAATTCTACTTCTACTATTTTTAGTGATTTTTCAATCTCACCTCACTGCTGCTGTCCGCAACAGTTACTGCAGTAGACTATGCCAATTTCATGAATCTTTCCTTGGCCTTAATCATCCATCATACATGACACAAATTATGGCCACCTTATCAAAATTAAGGTTTCTAAGACTCGTGGCTATAGGTTCTAGCATCCCACTCGACGACCACATAGGCCATTTTCACATGGCTTAAAGTTTACAACCCACAGTTCAACAAAATATAATAGCCTATACATGCCAAATGTTCTTCAACAACGAAGACAATACCAAAATATTTCAGCCGGTGTGATGACTTCAACGACGGTTCCGATCACGCAAAACAATACGAGTCCGAGAGACCTAAAATGGGTGACAAGAAAACACCGAGTGAGTTTATAAATCAGTAAGTCATAAGCATTCATCAATCCACCGATAAAGTTACTACAACATGAACAATAAACGAGGTTAGGTACTCATCCATATCGAATCTATACCATAATTCCTCGGACCTTTTGGTCCAATCTCATACCAAGTCATACATCCACATTTCATATTCTACACAACAAGATATTTGAAGCATTTTCACACACTAACTCATTTCCACCACAATCATACAATTTCAATCATCACATAGATTTAAGGCTTACCAAATTCAACCCCGAGCATGAGCGTATTTTCTATTCGTCATGAGCTCGAGATACTTACCCGATCCGCTGTCCATACTCAACTCGATGGAGACACACCCTCCATATATATAGAGTACGCACACACAGTGCTTAATATTCGATTTCGCACACTTAGTGCCACGCGATTTAAGCCCGCACACATAGTGCCATACCCTTCGAGCTCGCACACCCAGTGCCGTATTTTTTTTTTCCAGCATGCACACTTAGTGCCATATATTTCCAGCATGCACACTTAGTGCCATATATTTCCAGCACGCACACTTAGTGCCTATCTCGTCACCATACACACGTATTGCCCGCACACATAGTGCCGAAAGCAAACTTTCTACACATTTCACTATTTCTTTTACATTCAACAATTATCATCACTCCATACACATACAATTTCATTTATACATATATAGCATTCCATTAAACACAATTGCATAGATTTTCCAATCATTTAAGCAATATCAAACATATGTGCTAATGACTTACCTTGTGTTGGGCAAAATGGTTCCAACTCGGCTACTCGATGTTCTTTCCTTTGCCTTTGCTTGTTTCTCCACCTCGAGCTTCTTGAGCTCCTAGTAGCCAAAGATACTTGCCGAATTGACCTAGGTAAATCTTCCTTCCTTTCACTTTTTTTTTCAAGAACAACCAAAAGAATGAACAATGAATGAACAAAACATTTTTTTTTCTTTTCTTTCTCTCTAGCTACGGCACAATAGGGGGCATCCATGCTCATTTTTTTCATTTCTTTAATGCTAGTTTTTATTTTATGGCTTCCTACATACACCACTAGCAAAACATGTTGGAAACATGTTTCCTTTGCCCATAATCTTGTCATGGCCGCCACTCACCTTAGGAAAGGGGTTATTTGACATGCAAGGACAACCATTTTCCCACATGTATTAATAGGCCACCTTACATTTGCCTAGCACATTTCTAAATTTTCTCACATAAGTCCTATTTGATAAAATTCACTTACAATTAACAAAATCCAAACATTCAATTTTTCACACATTCATATTCACATATTCTAGACAATAAATATTACGTTAGAACATTTCGGTGACTCGGTTTAGCGGTCCCGAAACCGCTTTCCGACTAGGGTCACTTTAGGGCTGTCACAACTCTCCCCCACTTAAGAAATTTTCGTCCCCGAAAATCTTACCGGTAAATAGGCTCGGGTATCGCTCTTTCATAGAGTCCTCAAGTTCCCAAGTAGCTTCTTCCATCCCGTGTTTATGCCACAACACCTTCACTAATGGGATTTTCTTGTTTCGTAGCTCTTTTACTTCACGCATCAGAATGCGAACCGGCTCTTCTTCATAACTCAAATTAGGTGAACCTCGACCTCGGATGGAGTAATTACGTGTGTCGGGTCAGACCTATATCGTCAAGCATTGAAACATGGAAAACGTTGTGAATCTTTTGAGCTCTGGGGTAAAATTAATCGATGCGCTCTTGGTCCAACTCGTTCGAGATACTTCATACGGACCGATGAACCTCGGACTCAATTTGCCCTTACGGCCAAATCTAAGCACCTTCTTCCAGGGTGAGACTTTGAGAAATACCTTGTCTCCAACCTGATATTCAATGTCTTTCCTTTTCAAATCCGCATACGACTTTTGGCGATCCGGCGACCTTCAAACTTTCACGAATTACTCGAACTTTTGCTCGGCATCCTTAACCAAATCAACCTCAAGAATTTACCTTCACTAAGTTCACCAGAATAATGGGGTACGGCATTTACGACCGTATAAAGCCTCGTAAGGCGCCATCTTAATACTTGACCGAAAGCTATTGTTGTGTTTAATTCAATCAAAGGCAAATACCGTTCCCATGAACCACTAAACTCAAGGATGCAACATCTCAACATATCCTCGAGTATTTGAATTATCCGTTCAGATTGACCATCGGTTTGGGGGTGAAAGGCGGTGCTGAAATGCAACTTGGTACCCAAAGCTTCTTGCAACTTCTTCCAAAATCGCGAGGTAAATCTCGGATCTCTATCCGACACGATGGAAATAGGCACCCCGTGTAGTCTCACAATCTGAGAAACGTACAATTCGGCTAGTTTGTCCATTGAAAAATCCGTACGTACGGGGACGAAGTGAGCCGACTTAGTCAATCTATCTACAACGACCCAAATCGCATCCTTCTTACTAGCTGACAATGGCAGTCCGGATACAAAGTCCATTGTGACTCGATCCCATTTCCACTCGGGTATCGTGATCGGCTGAAGTAATCCTGAAGGCACTTGATGTTCCGCTTTCACTTGTTGACATATTAAACATCTCGAAACAAAATCAGAGATGTCTCGTTTCATACCATGCCACCAAAACCGACGTTTCAAATCATTGTACATCTTCGTACTCCCCGGGTGGATTGCCATTCGGCTACAATGGGCTTCATTCAAATTATCGAAATAAGCTCAATTCTTTGGAACACAGACGACTTGAACCTCAAACAATCGTCATCATTGATTTGAAACTCGATTCCTTGTTCGAACACACTCAAATTTCGTTTTGCAAGCAACTCCTCATCAACTTTCGAGCTTCCCGAATTTGATGAGCCAACAATGGTTTGGCCTTTAATTTGGCTACTAACACATTGTCGGGTAGGATAGACAAGTGTACATTAAATCGCTCAATAAAAAAGCAAGGATTTCCGGCTTAAGGCATCCACAACCACATTAGCCTTTCCCGGTGATAATCAATGACGAGCTCATAATCTTTTAACAACTCGAGCCATCGTCTTTGTCGCAGATTTAAGTCTCTTTGGGTCATCAAATATTTGAGACTTTTGTGATCCGAATACACACGGCACTTCTCACCAAATAAGTAGTGTCGCCATATCTTTAAAGCGAATCGATGGTAGCCAATTCGAGATCATGGGTCGGATAATTTTTCTCATGTGGCTTTAATTGTCTCGACGCATAGGCCACAACTCGCCTTCTTGCATCAATACGCAACCCAACCCAAGTAGGGATGCGTCACTATAAATGACAAACTCTTTGCCCGATTCGGGTTGCACTAGGATTGGGGCTTCATTCAAATAAGTTTTCGTTGATCGAAACTCTTCGACATTTCTCCGTCCATTCGAACTTAACATCCTTTTGGAGTAGCCGTCATTGGCGTGGCTATCGTTGAGAAACCTTTACAAATCGTCGGTAATAACCGCAAGCCCCAAAAAGCTCGAACCTCGTAATATTTCTGGAGGCTTCCAATTAAGTATGGCTGAAATTTTATTCGAATTAGACTCGAATACCGATGCAGATACCACATGACCCAAGAAGCTAACCTCCTCAACCGAACTCACACTTGCTGAACTTAGCATATAACTGCTTATCCGTAAAATTTGCAACACTATCCTCGGTGTTCAGCGTGTTCGGTCTTATTTTGCGAATAGACCAAAATGTCATCAATGAAGACAACTACGAACCGATCCAAATATGGTGCGAAGATCCGATTCATCAAATCCATAAATACCGCAGGGCATTAGTAAGCCCAAACGGCATCACTAGGAACTCGTAGTGACCATATCTCGCTTCAAGGCGGTCTTGGGTGCGTCCGAATCTCGAATTCATGGCGATAATAGCCCGATCTCGGATCTATTTTCGAAAACACCGAGGCTCCCTTCAGTTGATCGAACAAATCATCGATCTGTGATAGCGGATATTTGTTCTTTATCGTCGCTTTATTAAGGCGGCGATAGTCGATGCACAACCTCATGGTTCCATCTTTCTTTTCACAAACAACACCGGCGCACCCAAGGCGAAAAACTCGGGCGAGCAAAACCTCTATCCACCAATTCTTGCAATCGAGCTTTCAACTCCTTTAATTCCGTTGGTGCCATACGATACGGAGCTATCGAAATTGGAGTGGTACCGGTACCAATTCGATGCCAAACTCTATTTCCGAGCAGTGGCAAACCCGGCAATTCTTGAGGAAAACATCCGGTATTCACAAACCACCGCACAGATTCGGGTTTCTTTTCGACTCCTTGTCATCGAGCACATACGCAAGGTACGTTTCGCACCCTTTTCTTACATATTTACGGGCCAACATTGCGATATTACGGTGGCAACCCCTTTAAGTCCGTAGACTCAACTTTGAATTATCTCGTTATTCGCGTACCTCGGATCGATAGTCTTGCTTTTGCAATTTACAACCGCATCGTGCATGGTCAACCAATCCAAACCAAGAATAACGTCGAATTCGCCGAGCGGCAAAAGCATCAAGTCCGCGGAAAACAAGAACCTCGAAATACTAGGGGACTTTTCTTACACACTTTGTTGACAAGCACGTAATGACCCAAGGGTTTGACACCGAATTACAAACTCGAGAGACTCAATAGGCAAAGTCTTCTCGGATCCTAAGGTTTCGCATATATAAGAATGAGTAGAACCGGGGTCAATCAAAGCAATCACATTAGTATCGAAAAGAGTGAAAGTACTGGTGATAACGTCGGGGAGGATGCCTCCTCTCGTGCGCGGATGGCATATGCTCTAGCAGAGCGCCGCCTCGGATCGAACAGCCGTGTCGAGGCTCCTCTCTGATTGCCACCCCTACCTCCAGAAATTCTCGGGGGCCTACCTCTAGCCATTGTTCCACTAGGTCTTGCACCTTGCATCTTATTCTTCTCATCTAGCTCCGTGCAATCTCTAATGAAGTGGTCCTTCGAACCGCATCCATAACAGGCCCTATTAACAGACTTACCCCAACATTCACCTAGGTGTCGTCTTCCACATTGGGGGCATTCAGGTCTCTCTCGATGATTATTGCCCACACTAGCTACCGAAGTAGCTCGGGAGTCCGTCGACGGTCGGGCTCTAATGGAAATTCCCGCAGTCGCCCTCGACTTACTGGTGTCCTCCCTGAACTTCTTTACCACCGAGAATGGAGCTTTACTCGCCGATCTTTTACGATAATCTCTTGCTTCAAATTCAGCCTTCTTCTTTTCCTTTCCCAGTTCTTCCGCCTTGCAGGCTCGTTCGACTAGTGTTACAAACTCCTTTATCTCCAAAATACCCACTAGCAGCTTCAAATCTTCATTCAATCCTTCTTCAAATCTTTTGCACATAGCAACCTCATCAGCCACACACTCCCGGGCATACCGACTAAGTCTTACGAACTCATGTTCGTATTCAGATACGGACATCCGGCCTTGCTTGAGTTCCAAGAACTCCTTACGCTTCTGATCGATGAACCGTTGGTGATGTATTTCTTTCAAATTCGGATTGAAAGAAATCCCAAGTAACTCGTTCATTTGGGACTATGGAAATTAAAGTCCTCCACCAATAGTAAGTGAGTC